>NW_024582087.1:3497901-3628575 GCF_017639235.1 Corvus kubaryi | reverse complement strand
AGGCCGAGCGGCGAAGCCCCCGGCGCAGCCCGTCGCCGCCAGGCGAGGAGCGGCGGGGCCCGGCAGGGCCGCGCGCGGGCAGCCGCGGCAGCAGGTAGGGAGGCCCGGCCGCTCTGGCCCCACGCTCGGCCCGGCCCCGCCGCTCACGCCTTCCCCTTGTTCCCCAGGTCACCCCGGCGGAGGAGCCGGTCCGGGCGGAGGAGCCGCTCCCCGCGAGGCAGGAGGAGCCGCAGCCACAGCCCGCACCACGGCGCCGTGAGGGTGAAGCAGGTAAATGGTGCTGTGAGTACAGAGGGGCCCTGCGGGCGCCGCAGCGGACGCAGTTCCCGGAGACTCGGCCGTGCCGGGTACAGAAGGCGTCTCTTTACTTGTCCGTTCAGACTGGGCCCTGCATCGTGTCCCATGAGCAGAGGGAGGATCTGGGCAAGTCAGGAACTCCCGCCTCCCAGCTCAGGCTGTGCCACCAGTGACTGGAGCTCCTGTTTGAGCCCAGCCTGTGCCACAGCACAGGCGTCCCTGGGAGCTGTGTCCTTTGCCTGGAGCAGGTGACACTGCCTGTTTCTTGTGCTTTATTTGGTGTAAATTGTGGGAACCCAAGTAGTTTGGCACGGAAATCTGTTCCATGTTGTGTCAGATCTGCCCACACCTGTCCCAGTATGTGTTTTCCGTGTGTAGGATTGGGATTTTCTGAAAGGTCGAGGTAGATCTGCTGCTCTTTCATTCTGATTGTCCTTTCCAGGAGCGAGATGATCACTGTCACAGGGGGAATGAGGAGCGGAAGCAGAGACACCCATCAGAGCAGGAGCACCGGCAGGACAGGAGTGGTGACCGGGACAGGCACAGGGACCACTCAGACAGAAAGAAGAACCCCAGTGACAGGCTGGGAACTCGCGGCCATGAGCGGGACATGCAGAACCTGCGGGAGCAGCAGGCAGAGAGGGAGTTCTACAATGAGAGGAGGCGAGAGCACCGACAGGGCACTGAGGGCAGCGGCGACCAGAACCCAGAGCTCCGGCAGTCTGAGAGCAAACCCAAAGAAAAAGCTGCTGTGAACAAGGAGAAGCCAAGCTTCGAGCTGTCTGGGGCCCTGCTGGAGGACACCAACACGTTCCGGGGGGTGGTGATCAAGTACAGCGAGCCCCCCGAGGCGCGCATCCCCAAGACGCGCTGGCGCCTGTACCCCTTCAAGAACGACGAGTTCCTGCCGGTGATGTACATCCACAGGCAGAGCGCGTACCTGCTGGGCCGGCACCGCCGCATTGCCGACATCCCCATCGACCACCCCTCCTGCTCCAAGCAGCACGCCGTCTTCCAGTACCGGTGAGTGGCTTGGGAACTTCGGAAGGAAAACAGCACACAAACCAAATGCGAGTTCACTGTCAGTAAAATAGAAATGGAATTTATGTGTGACTGCTGTGGATTATCCCAGCAGTGACCAAAAATATCTGAAATTCCTCTAATTTAGCCACAAGCAGAGAAATCATATAGCGGGGTTAGACAGAGAATGGGGTGTGAATCCAGGTTGGAATAACTTACCAGGTGTGATTGACAGTAAAAGCATTTCAAGAAGAGGTTTGTTGGTTTGTTCTCTCACAGTGAGGGCTGCTGTGCTCTGATGCAGAGGGGGCTCCTGTTGGTATTGGAGAATAGCCCAGCTCTCGTGGAGAACATCTGTCCCGGTGCAGGAGTTGCTATGTTACATCATCGGAGGTTTAGGGAATGATGCAGCCTCTCTCAGAACCTGCTCTGTCTCACACAGTTTCTTGTTGCTCTCATTGGGCTGTTCCGATCTCGGGATGGATGAGTGTTCACGGCACAAACCGACCTGCTCGCGGAGCACAATTTCTGTCTCACCTGCTTTTGGAGCACGTTTCCTGTCTCTCTGGTGGTTCAGCCAGTGTTTTTGTTTTCCAGGCTGGTGGAGTACACCCGAGCTGACGGCACTGTGGGCCGCAGGGTGAGGCCCTACATCATCGACCTGGGCTCGGGGAACGGCACCTTCCTCAACAACCAGCGCATCGAGCCCCAGCGCTACTATGAACTGAAGGAGAAGGACGTACTCAAGTTTGGGTTCAGCAGCAGAGAGTATGTTCTGCTCCATGAATCCTCAGATAAATCTGAGGCCAATGCAAAGGACGATGATGAAGATGAGGAGAAGGAGGAAGAGTCTGACAGTTAACGGATGAGGAAGACATTGGGGAGGGGCAGAGGAGAGAAACTCCTTGCAATTGAACAGGACTGGGATGTGAACACGGAGCATCGCAGCACTGATGCCTCTTGTTGCCTTAAAGTCCTTTCTCTGTTGCTGGTCTGTTCCCATAGTTTGTTTTGGGGGACTTTGCTCATTATTCATCTTTGATAGTTTTGCATATCAGGAAATACAGCTTTACTTTTATTTTTCCCCCAACAAGCCGAAGAGCACCTGGACGTGAAAGCTCTGGTGCTGGAAACCCTCCACAGATGTTGCCAGACTCTTCCAGCAAACCATGTCAAACACAGACAGCATCTGGAAAATTATTTTTATGACTTGTTTTGTTACAGCCCTTTGAAAATGCTACAGACTGAAAGGTTAGTTAAAGAGTACCTGATGCACATCTTGTTCAGTAGTTTGCCAAATTCTTCTGCCTGTTGGGAGGCCTGACAGGAGAATTTACCCAGATCACTGCTGAAATGGCAGAAACGTGGCAAAGACCCTCATGTATTTGTATGTTTTGGCTATTTAATTTGCCTCATGGTGATTGAGGGATGGGCATTTCAGTGGCATTCTGCCTGGAAATTACAAAGGAATGTGAAACAGAAGTTAAACAGTTCCTGGAATTTCAGGTGATGAGACTGTGACTGAGGGCTGAGGGCCCCCAGTTTCCTGTTCCCACACACGATGCTGAAACTGTTGTGGATGTGGAGTGTCTGGGTTGAATGCTGGAGCCATTATTTCTGACCCCACCCCAGGGTTTGTTTGTGTCACACAGAAACACCTTTGGTTGGGTGACGTGTTTTAACCAGAGTTTGCACTATTTAAGTTCTCTTTTTATAAAAACTTACCCAAGTCCCTTGTTTAACACAGTCTTCTCGCTGTAAAGAAATGAGTGTTTAGGGAGAGAAGCACCAGTCCCACTCACTGGGAGTTGCATAGTCTTTGGTGTCTCCTCCATGTTGCTTTATGTTAAATGTGTATGTCCCACACTTTACTGATTCACCTGGGTGTTTGTGGTCTCACCTGTTCGTCCCTGCTGTGTACGGACTGTACACAAACGGTGCTTGTTGTACACGTGGATGGTGTAAATATGGGGCATTGCTGTGGGATTTCAGACGGGTAGGATGGAGTTTGAGCAGGAGGAGCTCCTTTATATCTACTCCAAGGGTTTTTAAATAAACAATTTTTAAATTTAGCCCTGATTACTTTCAGTTGTACTATTTTTCTAGTGTCCTTTTTTTTTTTTTTCCTTGGAAGAGATGAAGTTTCAGTACTTGTTTCTGTATTAAAGAAACCAAGTAAGTTTAAAACGGCACGATTTGTGTACTGGAGAGGCTGTTAGCGCTGCAGGTTTGTATCATTCCCCTTGGCTGGGCCTTTCTCACCTGAGTGTGGCCAAGGTGGCTCATTCTGTGTCCCCTGATAGGGTTCACACAGGAATGTGAAGTGACATCATTGCTGTACCGGCCCCCCAAGTGTCACTGCAGAGGATCAGAGTGACATGGGTCAATAGGATCATAGAAAGGTCTGGCTTGGAGGGACCTTAAAGACCCCAGATGATGCCATGAAGATTTTTTGCCTTTTCTTTTATACCCCTGTTATACCTTTTTACAACTTCTGTATTCTTAGTGCTTTTTGCCTACATTCTTGGACTTGTTTGTCAAGCTGAGAGACTCAACATTTTAGAAGCTTCATGGCCAGGGATCAGTGTGTCCCAGACGCCAAGGTCCTCTCCAGAACACATTCTGTAAACCAAGATAGAACCATCCAGGGGAAGGCTTCTTGGGGAGGGGGGCTCACTCGAGTCTCTCCTTGGGGAATCTTTGATAGATCTCCTAATTAGTAAAACCTATGATGTTATACCTGATCTTTGAGGGAGACTCGGTGGGGTGCGTTTCGGTGCATATGACCTGGACGTGTGCACCTAAGGATCCTTAAAATAAATACCAAGGTAAAATCCCTTTTCCCCTTCTAACCGTGTATGCCTCTTGATTTTAAGACCAGGAAAAGGCACCCCAGAGTCCCAGAATCTCTAATTTATTACGGCTCGTGCGTTACTCCGTGCTGCCACCCCCCGCCCCTCCCGCCTCGCCGCTGCCCCCAGTGGCCGCTGCCGGCATCGCCCCGCCCCGCCCCGCGCAGGCCGCGCCGCCATGGCCGCGCTCCACGCCAAGGCCGGGGGGCCCCCGCAGATCCCGGACACCCGCCGGGAGCTCGCCGAGCTGGTGAAACGCAAACAGGAGCTGGCGGTGAGCGCCGGGGAGGGGGTCGGTGTGGGCTGGGTGGCGGCGGGCCGGCTGGGGAAGCGGCGGGGCCGGAGCGGCGCGGCCGGGCCTGCTCCATGCGCGGCGGTGTTCCCGGCAGGAGACGCTGGCAAACCTGGAGCGGCAGATCTACGCCTTCGAGGGCAGCTACCTGGAGGACACGCAGATGTACGGGAACATCATCCGCGGCTGGGATCGGTATCTCACCAACCAGAAGTGAGTGGCGGAGGCGCTGCCCACCTGCCCAGCGCACGCCCCCCCCCCCCCGCCCCCGGCCCCGCCATCGCGCCTCTCTCTGTTTCAGGAACTCCAACAGCAAAAACGACCGGAGGAACCGCAAGTTCAAGGAGGCCGAGAGGCTCTTCAGCAAGTCCTCGGTCACCTCAGCAGCGGTGAGTGCCGGGATGGGTGCTGGTGGGATGAGCAGATGCCTCTGTCCCCATAACCGTCCCTGTGCCCACCCCTCTCCTCATCCCTGTCCCCATCCCTTTCTCCATTCCCATCCCTTTCCTTGTCCCCGTTCCTGTTCCTTCCCCATCCCATCCCCATTCCTGTTCCTTGGTGCCCCAGTCCTGCCATGATCACCTGCAGAACACCTTCCCCATTTGAAGTGCCGTACCTGCACTGGCTCCCTGACCTGAGCATCCCCATCCCACCCTGCAGCCTCTTCCAAAGCCCCTTTTGCGGGTGCCTGGGGGGTGGGAGGACGCCTGTCACTGGCGTCTCTGCCGTCCCCTGGCTTTGTCTCTGCTGCAGACCCTCGGTGCCACGTGGGGCCACGGGCACTTCAGAGGGACTGTGTGTCTGTGTGATCCGGGCTCTGTGCTTTGAGCATTGGGAGGTGAATCCCTGCCTGGCTTGACATCCCGTTTGGTTTTCCAGGCTGTCAGTGCGTTAGCTGGAGTCCAGGACCAGCTCATTGAGAAGCGTAAGTCTCTTTGTCATTGTTCTGTGAATTTGGGAAGAATTACACTCTCCCCACCGTTCAGCCCTGTCTCAGCCTTACAGATCTGGGCTGGACTTGGGCTCCCATTCCCAGGCCCTGTGTCTGCTGCCCTCAGGCTGCTCCTGGCTGTTGACTTGCCAAGTTCCTTCCACGCTCAGCAGGGGTTTGTTGTGTGTAAAAGGGATTGAAAATTGGTTTTGTGCTCTTTGGAGGAAGAGGCCAGACGAGCTGAAGCACTGCGTCGCTGTAGATGTGTCAGTCACAGGAGATGTGGGGAGGGACCACTCAACTCCAGGATATTTAAAAACATTTTTGTGATGAGCACCAAATAGGATGTGGTTCCAGAGAGCCTCAGTGCTGAGGAGCAGCTTCCTGTCCATCCTGCAGAATTGTTTCCCAGGTTCTGTGATTCACCTCCTGGTGTTGCAGGGCTCAGGTGTCTCTGCTGCTGTTCTGGGATTGTTTCTCCCACTCAGGGCTGTGCCAGGGCAGCTGGGAGTTCACCCTGGTGTTCACCTGGGTCTGTCCTGCTCTAGGGGAGCCGGGCAGTGGCACAGAGAGTGACACTTCTCCAGACTTCCACAACCAGGAGAATGAGCCCAACCAGGAGGATGCTGAAGAGCTAGATGGCTCCGTGCAGGGTGTGAAGCCCCAGAAAGCTGCTTCCTCCACTTCCTCTGGGAGCCACCACAGCAGCCACAAAAAGCGAAAGAACAAAAACAGACACAGGTCAGTGGGACCAGCAGCCTCCTTGCCACACCTGGACAGTTGGCTGGGGCTGGATTGAATTTATTGTCTGAGGGGAACCAGTAACATGCGGGAATAATGGGCAGCTGGGGTCAGTTGTTTGGGTGGTTTTCCTGGTTTTGGAAGAAGAGGGGAAAGTGCTGAGGAAGTTAAACAAGCAGCACAGGGTGCTCGCTCCAGCTGTGGCACAGCTGTGCTTCTGGGCAGCTTCTTCAGCTCTCCCGTGTCCCCAGGATAAAGCTTATTCCTTCCAGCAGGTCCTGACCTCCTGAGCTTGCTGCTTGGTTTCTGCAGAGCCCAGTAGGACAGGAATGTTAGTGCTTTCTTTGAAGGAGGGTGGAAAGCAAATGGGAATGTTTCTGGGGTTTTGGACACTCCCAGTATCTGGATTTCCACTGCAGCCCGTTCCAGCTCTCACATCTCAGCCGAGTCTCAGTACTGGCATAGAGGAGTTGCTGTGTCACCTTCACTTCAGAGTGTTTGTTATTAAACTGACCTGAAATTCATGTGAAACAGATTCCTTGAACTCTTTTCTGATTGGATTTACCTGTCCAGTTCTGCCCCTAAGGTGTAATAAGGGCAATGAGCTGGTCCCTGTGCCCTCAGCCCAGGCTGCCAGCAGTGACAGTGCCTGTGAGTCAGGCCACGAGGGGCAAAACCATGGAGAGGAGACACTGCAGAGCTGCACCTCTCTGGAAGGATTGCTGAAGCTGAGGCCTAAGGATTTAATAGAAGTAATGGAGCTTTTAAAACTCCGGAGCGTCTGTGCTGGCTCTGAACTGTTAGCTCTGGCTAGGGATGGGCTTTCCTCTTTAAGGGACCTGCCACGCAATTAGAGAAAGGGTTTAAAGTGGTAAAAGTTTACAAGGTGGGGGTGGGGACAGCTGGGGTGGGGACACGAGGTAGGTACAATGCTTGAAAAATGCTTAACTCCTTTTTTTGCCTTTACTAAGTGTTGAGTCATTAGCATGTCTTTAATTCTTAGGTCAGAATTTCCTTCCTACAGCAGCCTGAATTGGGCAAATGTCTGAAAGGACTGGATGTCCCTTTGGTTCCTCATGAGCTGGGAATCCAAAGAAGTTCAAATCTCTTTTTTTGCCTGTAGATATTTGGAAGAAGTTCAGGAATAACACAAGAAACTACATCCGTGAACAAGTCCAGAGAAACAACCTGTAAAACTGAAGTACAGCTTAAGAAAACTGCCATTTCAAACAAATTATAAAATACTCTCTCAGGCGCTTCCCTGGACAAAGCATGGCCAACAACATGGTGGGGTGCAGGGCAGGTGCTGGAACTGACATAAATCCTTTTGCTCCGGTCCATTACCTGGACTTTAGGGACAGGAGCTGGGGGGAAGCTGCCCCCCAGCAGGTTCTGTGGCTCTGGGTTCCTTCACATCCCCCTCTGCAGCTGTGGTGGCTGCTGCCAGGCCGGGCTGTTGGACAGAGGAGCCCTGCCCTGCTCACCTGTAGCAGCTCCTGTGTTCCCAGGCCCTGTCAAGACACTCCGAGGGGCTCGGTGAGGCAGGAACTGACTGTTTGTAATGCTTAGCAAGGCCAGATAGATAATTAAAAAAGATAAAAAGATAATTAAATTTGTCTGTAATAAAAGCTCTGTTAAAATTGTGATTGCTGTTACTGACTATCCCCTAAATTTTGGCAGATAAGACCAAACAATTTTCAAGTATATGTAGGCTAAAAAGCCGCAGCAACAACCCAGTACCTGATCATGCAGCGAGGGTGTTCCAGGCCCCACAGCCCCGCAGGTGCTCCAGCCAGACCTGTGGGTCTGTCCCCTGAGGTGTCTGGCATGAAAAAGAGAAAAATAAAAAGAAATATTGGCTTTTCTCTTTATTCAGAAGCTCTTCCGTTTGCCAGCACAACTCTGGGTTTCACTGCCCTGTTCCTGGAGAACCGTGAGGTGCTGGGAAAGGCCCCTGCAGGAGCACGGCCTCTCTGGGGTTCCCGTGTGGGGAACTGGGTCAGCACGGGGACGTTTGGCTTCAGGAGCACACAGGGCCTCACGTGTGGGCTACAGAGGCTGTGCTGTCCCCCTGCTCCCTCCCACACCACAGGAAGGCCAGGGTGGATATTTTCAGTGTGCTCAGCTGTTTTCACGGCTAACAAGTGTTTGAGGGAATCCAGTGCTGTTTCCTCTTAGCAGTGCAGTCCTGGAATGGGATTCCATGATCAATCCTTCCTGGCCAGTGTCAGCTGTGAACAGAGCCGTGTCTGGAGGCCATACTGTGGCACTTGTATGAGGGGGTGGGACAGTCACCAAACTGCTCAGCTCTGGCCAAATGTCCCTGGGCTGCCATTGCCGGGGACAGCAGCGCTGGGGGTGTGCAGGGAACAGCCCAGGGCGGGGTTGGGCACCAAGTTCTGTGTCACCTCTGCCTGAACCAGCCTTGCCTTGCCCTGGCAGCCCAGCCACCTCCCCAAATCCCCTGCTTCCTGACCCCTCACTTTGGTTTTCCAAGCCCTCGGGTTCCTCTCCTGCCCCTGAGCTCTGCCCTCTCTGGGTCTGGTAGCTGCCCCTCTTTCAGCTCCTAAAATCCCCTGCGTAAGCCAAACCCACCTCTCTGCTAACACCTCTTGTTCCCAGAAATCCAGTGGGGAGGGGGACATTATATCGCCAACCCGGAGTGCTTTTTGTGCCCAGCCCTGGTTAAGATATCTAAAGAACTTGATGATGTTTGAACACTGGCTTTATTATTTATTTAATTTTATTTTTTAGCAATCTCGCTAGGGTGGCTAATCAACTAATTGATTTAATTCATTAGTATATTAATTTCTATTGCTTTCTTCCTTTCAAATGCTGTCCCTCAGCCCGTCTGGCATGTTTGATTATGACTTTGAGTAAGTTTGACTTGAATTAGTACTTGTGCTGTGTTGTTAGTGTGTAGACACTGATGTGCCTTTTGAGACCTCGCTAACCCCTAGTTTATCTGTTTAATTGTAGGTATGTATATTAGGTTAGGCTGGGAAGTTTTTTTTAAAAACAGAAAAGCGTGATGGAGGTAACATTTTATTTAATAACTTCAGCAAATTATAAATTAACTTCACTCTTCTTTACCTTTCTGTTTCATATTTAAATAGATAAAACTTTTTAACTTTAAAACTTAGTTTTAGAACTGATTCTTTTGGCTTTGCTGCTTAAGGAGATTAGTATAGACTTGGATATTTCCTTCTGGAAAAATGTACTAAACTCAATACCTTTGGCTCATACAATCCCTGTTATCCTAACTCCTCTCTCTATCCAAGTAAATAACTCTCACAATATGTCTGGATAATTACCCGTGGCATAGTTACACCTCTGGCAGATTAAATTAACATAGAGCATGCCTAGTTCCCTTTGCTCACCTAAGTGCCCTGTGATTGATTGTGCCCCTTGATTAACTCTGTCTGGGAGCGGCTGGAATCTGCTTTTTGGCAAATAATAACTCCACTCTCCTCTGCTGCTCTCGTGCCCAGTAACCCTGGGACAGTGCCCTGGCTCAGCCAGTTGGAAATGGATGGATTAACCATAGTCTCTGTCGTAGCTGTGCCCTGTGAAGTAGCTCCGGTGTTGGGTCAGGTATTGACATGGACGTTTCTCTTGTCTTTCCAACCACAGGATTGATCTCAAGTTAAACAAAAAGCCAAGAGCTGTAAGTATCCGTGCTCTGTCTGTGTTTTCATTGCTCACCGGAGGGGCTGGCTGACACCCAAGCTTAAAAAAACCCTCCTGCTGCTGTCATTTAAGTTCTTACTGTCATGGTTGAGGAGTGTCACAGTGTGAGATCAGCATTGTCTCCTGGCTGTAACAGCAGCTGAGGCCAGGTGGGCTGTTCTGAGCCCGGGTCACAGATAACTCCTGTGTGCTTCTCATGGAAAAAGCTGCTTTGCATCCTGTTATCTTGTCATGATCTGGAGCATCAAATCTGGTTTGAGTTGATACTCAAGGTTGGAAGGGTCCCTCCTTTTCAATGTTTATCTGCAAGTAAAAGATCTGTTTTGCCTGCAACTAGTGGTGTGTGAGATGAGAGAGGACTGAGACCCCCAGCTCCGAGAGCAGAATTGGAGGTGGGAAGGTGTTAACGTGCCTGTGCTGTCCTTTCTCTGCAGGACTACTAGAGCCATCAGTGCTGATGCTCCTGCGATTTAGGTCTGTGACTCCCCACTGAGAAGCTCTGAAGCAGGATGGCAGCTGCAGCAGGAGTGACTCACTCTAAGGGACTTGGATGGGGGGAGGAAATCCTGGACCGTGTACTTTGCATCATTTTTAAATCACCTGAGTTGCAGGAAGACGAAGGTGATGTAGTAGTTGTAGTAGTTCTGAATTCCTGACTGTTCTGTGCTTCCACCTTGGTCGGGAACTTCCTGAAACGGCTGATACTGCTGCCCCCTGTCACCTGCAGACCCACAGAGAGGCATTTCCTTTTCCACTGGAACTGGGGTAGGATTCAGTGTGTCCCATCCATGTTGTGAGACTTAGATTACTTTTGTTGCTGATATTTAGCTTTGCAGGTTTGTTTCTTTTGTTTTTGTTTTGTTTTGTTGGTTTTGTTGTGCTTTTTTTAAAGCTGAAGTGTACAAGTTGACTTCGGGTTTCTTTGTTTAGTCCGTGTAGTGGAAGGTTCTTCATTTTGTGGAGCAGCTCTTTTGATTCTTACTCAAGCAGAGAAGAAGGTAGTTTAACCCTTTTCTCTTACTTTCATTTTAAACACCATCTCCCGATATTCCTCAGTGCATTAGGTGCAGGAAGGGCCAGAGCTCAGAGCCAGCTCTTCTCTGTCGCTGACTTTGGGTGGGTTCTCTTTTTAATACAAACTTCTGTCATTTGTACATAAACAATAAAAGTTCAATGTTTGTCTCTTCTCATGGTTTATTCAGTCCAAACTTTGACTCCTGGTGCTTTTCTAGTCTCCACCTGCGTTATGAGGACTTCTCTGGAATTCTTCCCCTTTGGCACTGGAGCTGTTCCTTGTCCCATGGCCCATGGGAGGTTCACTTGGTGCTTTCTCTCCTCGGGGTAGCTGTAACTAAGTGCTGCAGGGAGTGCCAGGCTCTAATCCCCAGCTATGTTTGGCTGATCCTGCTGCAAGGCAGGACTGGGATGTCCATGGTTCTGCTGGTGAGGGCATATTGCTTGCAGATCAGGGCTGAGCCAGCTGGATTTTCCCTGGAGCAGGACAAAGGGGTGAGGGCTGGGTGCTCCTCACAGCAGCCAGGTCAGAATCTTGGTGTTGCTGTTGAACTGAGCTTTGCTTCGCTCAGCATGGGGAGTTGCCTTCTTTTTCTGTGCTGGGATGTGTTTGTGTAACCCCTGCTGCTGGAGGGAGATGTGGGAAAGGGGCCATGGGACTGAGTCCCTGGAGTGTGCACAGCCCTTGGAAGAGCCGAGGAACGTGCAGAACGTGTGTTCTGCTGCACGTCTGCTCCCCCCTGGGGTCTTCCTCAGCTCTCTCCAGGCTCCCCACTGTGTGCAGGGCAGGGCCTGAGCGAAGGTGAGTGCGCAGGAGCAGAATTCTCCTTTGGGCTGTATCTGATCCGGGGATCAAGGCAGCTCCCTGTTTGTTCCCAGAGGGAGCTGGCTTATCCCACAGGGAGCTGTGTCTCTGCTCGAGGACTGGCGGCTGCTTCTCCACGGGGGGGTTGGGATAGAGCAGCTTAAAGGCCAAGCTATGAAGCTGGCCTACTTCTGTGTGTTTTAAATTACAGAGTTTAAGTACAGCGGGGTGGAAGATCTAGGAAACAGCATAAACTACAAGGCCTTGCTCCTCCATAGTTCTGGAAAAAGGAATTGTCAGCTGATGGTTTTCATTCCCTGGCCTCAGTACAAAAAACAGTTCTCCTGCTGCTGCTGCTGCTGCTCCAAGCAGGGATGGCTGGAGAACCTGGACTGCAGAGGCTGAAGTCTCTGCTGCACCTCTGACCTCGAGGAAAGCTGCCAGATTTCTTCAGGCAGAACATTTTGGAGAAGCAGCAAAGGGCTGGTGTAGCTTGGAGCCCTATGTGCAGGCAGGTTGTGTGGCAGGGTCAGCTCCATGTTCCCTGTGACACGTTGGGGTGCTGCAGGGACAATGGGGCAATGCAGCCATTTGTGCCTGCAGCTGTGCTTGTCACCAAAGGAGGGGACAGCTGTTCTGCCCAGGTCGATGTCTGATGGCAGCAGCCTGGGGGGAGCACATTGATCGGGGCAGAAAGAGAAATGGCAAGCACTTGACTCAGTTAAAGGATCGGCTGTTCCCTGCTGGGTCCTGACTCCAGCAGTTGTGCCTAAAACTTCCATTTGATTTCGGAGCACTTCGGTTTTACTTCCTAAAGTGCCTGAGTGACTAAAGACCCCCAGGACAGCCAGTGCCTGGGCACAGGAGTTAGAGGGAACTGCACAGGCTTTACCTGAATGCTAATTAAAGCTAAAAGTAGCAGTTAGAAATATATCCCGAGTCCTTTGCTGGTGAAAGATGAATCCTGAGCAAAGAAAAGAGTAGAAGAGCAGCCACTGTCCTTATGGACCCCAAAGGTGGAGCGTTAGAGAAACGCTAATCCCTGCACCGCCCCGTCACCAAGAGGATTAGGCAGGAGTTCATCTGGTCGCCGAGGGGCAGGAGGGGACGCGCCCGGTGCATGGCTGGGTAAGGGGGCACAGGGGAGGGGGCAGCGGGGGTCCCGCGTGGGGGATCCGGCCCACAGACGCTCCGGTCCCCTCTCGCTCTCCTGGCTCATGGCTCCCATAGTCCGGGGCTCGTCAGCTGTGTCTCCTGGTCCGCAGGGAGCCATGGGCCGGCAGCGCGCACCGCCCGGGCCGTGCTGGAGGCGGCTCCTGCGTGCCGGCTGCTGGTGGCTGCTGTCGCTCTGCGGGACGGCGCTACGGGGGCTGCGGGGGCTCTGGAGCCTGACGTGGGTCGGTACCTCCCCGGGGACCTCCCCGCACCTGTGCCGGCTCCAAATGTGGCGGGCGGGCGGAGCCGGGGCAGGGGAGCTCTGGGGGGCGATCGCTGTGCCGCTGGTGCTGGGGGCTGTGGTTTGTAGCCACTGGGGCAGCTGGAGGGAGGGAGCGCGTCACCACAGCACCCGGCAGCTCGGCTGCGGCATTGGCACCCTCGTCCCGGGGGGCTGGTCCTTGGCTCAAGGCACTGTGTGGCTGTGCCCACCAGGAGCCCTGGGGACACGGGGACATCGCTCCAGGCTCTGCACTCCACAGGGCAGGTGTGAGCCGTCCTCTCCCCCAGGTCCTGCTGATCTGCTACAAGAGCTGCTGGGATGGCGCTTTCCGGGTCACCGAGGAGGTAACTCCCCCCGTGGGAGGCCCGCGGCGCTCGCCAACCCTCGGGACGCAGCCGAGCCCGGTGACATGGCCCACTGAGTGGCACGAGGGGGATTCCCCAGACAGGGATGGTGCCAGGGGCCCTCTGGGCTCAGCTGCCCATGGACCTGTCAGTCCCCACTGTCCGTGTTGGCTTCCAGCTCGGCACGGCCCTGCAGCTGAGACTAGAGGGGAATGAGGAGGAGGAGGATGGGGACTCAGATTCTGCACTGGAGCCTGGACAGACAGGTACGTCCCTGGCCCGGGGGTGTCCCTGGGGCTGGCAGGTGTCATGGGGGACTGGCAGGAGCTGAGCTGTGGTGCCAGGGCAGTGGTGGGGCTGCAGCAGCATGGTGATGCCAGCGAGGCCATGCTGCGGAGGCTGGAGGCACTGGAGGCCGACGTGCGCTTCCTCTGCACGGAGCTGGGGGCTGAGAAGCTTCTGTGGAGCAGCCGGTTCCTGGAGCTGCTGCGGGAACAGCAAAGCCTGCACCAACGGGTGAGTCCCCTGTGGGGTCCAGCCCCCACAGTCCCCTCTGGCACTCCAGACCCTCACACCCTATTCCAGCTGCAGGAGCTGCCATGGCAGTGGAACAGGGGTGACAGCCCTGAGCTGCTCAGGGAAGCAGAGGACCAAAGTGCCAGTGGGAGTGAGGGAGAGAGCCCAGAAGGTAGGGGCTGGGAATTGCAGGGGGCCCAGGGAACCAGTAGCTGGGGAGGGGGGACCTGCAACCAGAGCTGGGGATGGGGCAATGTGCTGACTTCTGCTAATGGGCAGTATGGGCAATGCACCAACTCCCATCTGGGCCCTGGGTGGCACTGGGCAGCCTGGGGAGGTACTTGGGAGGAGGGTGCTGGGAAAAGCTCCCAGTTCTCTGCGTCAGTTCCCACCAGGAGCCTGGCTGGGTACTCCCACTGGTGTCCCCTCCCTTTTGTCTGTTCCAGGACGCCAGTGGATGGAGGCACCGCAGAAACCACGTAGTTTCATCCAGCCTGACAGGCAGAAAATGTAAGTGAAGATGTGAGCAGGGCCTCAGCAAACCAGGAAGGATCCACACATTCCTCCCTGCCCAGGCCCTGCAGGACACAGGCCCAGCTGTATCCCTGTATGTGCCTCCATCCCTTGGTGCTGGCTGGGCCTGGCCCCATCCAGCAGAACTGCAGCCATTTCCCAGGAGCAGGAACCAGCTGGGAAGCAGGTCAGGACAAGCCACTGGCCCTGGGTCTACCCCAGGACATGTGACAGCCCTCTCTGCCCAGGGCCGCCCCTGGGCTGACTCTGCCCCATGGGGGCTGGCTCTGGTGAAGTCCACCGAGGAGCATCCTCCGGCTCTGCTGCTTGGTGGGCGGTTCCAGGAACAATCAGCGCTGGCTTCAGTCACCTTGCTCTGGGGGTGACGATTGCAAAACTCACCCAACTGACTTCCTGATCGGCCAGATCCATCCTCTCAGTCAGCTACTCCCGCACATGTCGCAACCCTGGGCCAGCTCCTTGAGACAGCGGTCAAGGGCAACCGGCTCCCCAGGCATGGCTGATGGCCCCTCATTGGCCAGAACAACTGGGCCCGGGATGCTGAGCCACGGGAGCACCGGCACTGCAGGGCTGAGGGGCTGCCTGGTGCCCAGGCCTGGCCCAGCACAGGGGGGCTGCATCCTGCCCCAGGCTCCCACTCTTCAATACAGGCAGCCACTTTCCATCAGTTATGTCTGCCTGGTCTTTGTCCGGCAGAGCCGGGACAGCTGCACCGGCGCCTGGCAGTCGCCCCCAGGCCCCAGCTCTCTGGGGACAGGATGAGCTCTTGCTGAAGCAGAGCAGGGACCAGCACCCACCTGCAGCAGGCAGGATCGGCAGGGATCTGTCCTCCCAACGTGCCCGTGCAGCTCCCACACGCAGGGAGCTGATGCAACCCAAATAGCAGCGGCCTGACTCACCCTGCACCCACCTGGCCCCAGTGTGGTAGAGGTGGGACAGCCCCGTGCTGCTCAGAAATACCAAAGTAAACCAAGTCCTGCAAATGAGCTGCTCTGGGGGCCCTGCTGCAGTGAAACCCCAGTCCCAAGCTGCTCCCCCCACTCCCACAGGAATCACAGCAGCATCCATGCTGAGAGACCATGGGAGTACCAGACAGTGATGTGACAAGGTCATGTTCCTGCTGTAGCCACCTCTCCTGTGGCAATCCTTGAGCTAGAAATTGCCAGCCAGCCCTCAGGGGCCAGGGTGCAGGAGGTGGAGGGTGACATCAAGCAGCATTAGCTACAGCCACCAGCTCTACCCCCTGCTGGAGCAGCCCCTCACCACAGCACCTGCAGCAAGGCAAGAGTCACTACACAGGCCATGCACAGGCCATGTAAACCTCTCCCCAGCCACCACACCATCCAAGGCCTCCTGACCTATTGCTTAACCTGAAGCTGTATTTACTCCAACATATTTGTGCAACATTGCTCCTCAGTCCCGGCCAGGAGCCTCAGTGGATTTGTCAAAAGGGCTGAGCAGGTGGCTGCTGCCCCAGACAGGGCTTTAGCTTCCAGGGGGGATTCAGGGCCCTTAGGAAAGGTGATAGAACTGAAAAGCCTGTGGCTAGAGGGCAAGTGCTGACAGCATCTGCACTGGTAGCACCACCATCACCATCCCAGCATCAGCCTCCCCCCCCACTGCCCTGGGGCAGCACCCAGCTCCTCCCCAGCACCTTTCCGTTCTCTTGTATGCAATATTTACTTTGCAGTTACTCTCTTCCTGCAGTCCTGTCTTAAAGGGAGGGTGTGCTGCAGAAGCAGTTTGGGATACAGGGTGCAGAGCTGCTGCCATGCTCAGGACCTCTGTTCCTCTTTGTGGGGAGAGCAACAGCCCAGCAGCCTCAGCACTGGGGGAACACAGGGGGGTTGATGCTGAATCTGCTCCCATGTACAGCACATAGATCACCACAGCCCCTGCGATGGTGCCCACACACACCACCTCCTTTCCCACAGCCTGCACAGGAACCTTTCAGCTTTCTGCCTCTGAAAATGCCTTAAAATGCTAGAACTGAGTTAGCCACACCCTGGAAGCCCCCAATGGGAGGGAACCAGCTGAGTTCAAATGGAAGTTCAGGGAGCAAGGGCAGCACAGGGCAGTGCTGCCAGGGAGAGGCAAGCAAGCCCTGGAGAGCAGATGGGCCCTGCTTGGAGGAGCCAGCCTCTCCTGAAGCTCAGCACGAGGCTTCAGTAGCACACAGCTGACAGGATGAGGGCTGGGAAGCCCCTGAGCACAGGAAACCTTCAACAGGCCCTTGTGTGACCTCCTTCCCTCCAACAGCCCAGTGAGCTGACACACAGGTCTGACCCATTTTGGCCTGCCCAGGAACACAAAGCAAACACCCAGCAGTCACAGCATGCCCCAGGAAGTGCTGAGCCAAAGGATGCACCCCAAAACCCCCACTTTAACAGTCCCAGCAGGCTTGCCAAGGTGTGCAGACAGGCAGCCCCACCACTCCTGGCACTGAGGAGCGTATAGGGGGAAAAAATTGCCATTTCCCAAATCTCTGGCACCACACTGAGCTTGGGAAATGGGGACACAGAACCTTGTGTGAATGAAGGAGAAAATTTGGAGAACAGCAGTGGGAGTGTGGCTGGGCTGGCTGGCTGCCCCAGCAGCACACACAGCAGTTTGGGGGAATAACTGACCAGATCTGTGCTAGGGCCTGACCTTCCCAAACTACTCCATGTGCCCCCAGGACTGTCACTGTAACAGAAACATCACAACCCAAGTCAGTCAGCTCCAGCTCTTCCTCTCCTGGTTGTAATAATGAACCTCAGCACTGATTGCTTTACTTGTGTCTCAGTGCAGCTTTGAGAGGTGCAAAAATAAACACTTACCCCCTCTACACATCCCGTAAAGTTACCTATTGTCTTATACAGGAACACAAGCCTTAAAATCCTGCAGCATTTTCCAATTACAGATCCCATTATGGACAGCAGCAAACTGCTCACCTGGTTAAAGGTGTGCTCAAATGCCTGACACACCACTCCATCCCCCCCACCATACACGCACAGAGCCATGTGAGCTCTGTCACTGCAGTAACATCCTCAGAGGGCTCCTCTCCCACAGTCAGTAAAGACCTTTCAGACTGTGAGGTTGCAGGTTTGTTTTGAAATGCAGCTGGTCTCTGGAGCACCTGCCCCCCTGGTTTCTGATTAACTAGAGTCACTGCCCTGTGGTAAATGAAGAGCACAAGTTTCAATACAGACCATAAAGTTATTTAACCAGTGAGATAAGAACATGCTGTGCTGCAGTGGAGCAGGTGGGAAGGGAAGATCCTTACACCGCAAGGTGAGCGCCGATATTCCCGCTGCACTTCCCTCCCAGTCCATAACAAATCTTCAGAGCGAAGTCTGGACATGTTACCATTCACATATTCCACATATCTGACACAGATGTACTGTAACTGAATAAAATATGTATTTATTTCCAGGCTGTACTGTGGAATTGCCCCTTAAAGCCAAACACAGTCCACGCTGATTCCAAAATTCCCAGGAGTGTGCTGTGCCTTAGCACCTGAGACACCCACACTGTGGTGCTGAGAGCCAGTGCTGCTTCTCGTCCCACCTCCCCTGCCAGCGCCTGCCCCAGGCAGTGAGCAACCCCAGTAAAGCCAAATAAACAGCAAACACTGCACATGCCCTTATCTGCCACAGCACATGGATGTTTTGGTCTTGCTGCATTGATTAACAGCCTGTCAATAACCAGCCCTCAGACTGCGCACAGAGATCCAAAGCCTGTCAGAGGAACCCTGGGGAGGAAGGATAATTTCTCTGACTTTCCTAAAACGCCAGCCAAAATGTTGACTGTTGTTCCCCAAAGCCACCAGAGACCAAATATGTCAACTCAGCAGTTTTTATTTGTATAACACAGTTCTTCCTTTGCCGTGGCTGTCACATGGCTATTCAGTACATGACTATACTGCATAGTGATACAGAAAGTTCAGCAAGTGTCAGCTGGGGAGTATAAAATGTTAATCTTCTCATTGCAAGAGAGGCAGCAGATACCAGCATTTCACCAGAAACCCAAACCCACCTTGCCAAGTAACATGGCTGAGGTGAGAACAGCACTGATTAAAACTGCAAGCAGCAAGGTGCTGAACAATAACATTAAAAAACATTTTTTCTGTAATTTACAAATATGTAAAGTATCAGATTACTTAAAATTAAGAAGCATTTTGCTTACTAACATGAAACATTACTAATTTGTAATGTATCATTATTAACCAGGTATACAGGTTTCTGTGTCCCTGTGGTTTCGTGGCACATGGTGCCAGTCTGGGCAGGTCATTCCGCGGACATCAGAGGAAGAGCAGGAATAGACAACACTGTTCCCAGGAGGGTTTCAGCTGCATTCCACTCTCCCCTTCCTAATTTGCCACTCAATAACCTTGGTTTAACCACAGAAGGGCGTATTGTATTTAGAAAACAACAACACACAGAGATACAATGTGTATCAACAAATCAACTGCTTCTGGCCTTCAAGTGTCAGGAACATTTCTGCATCCTAAGCACAGCAGAACTCCAGGACCAGAACCAATTACTACAGCAATTTGTTTTGCATATTTAAAATCTCTTACAGTACCTACAATAGAAAACATCTTACAGAGTAAGAGGAAGTGAACAGGAACAGCCTTGCCAAATAAGTCTTACTCTACAATTCTGGATGCTGCTCTAGTTGGGCACAGCCAAAGAGGACAGGGGAATATATTGGTGAGGAAGAAGATGAAGCAACAGCTTTACAGAGCAAAATATTAAAGACTCCCCAGGAAGGGCCCTGGCAGCAGTCCAGATGTGATGCAGCTGTTCTATTGCTCTCTGAAGGCAAAATGCACGTGACAAATCCTTGCCAATGCTGTACAGAGCCAGCCTGGAACAGGCACCAGCAAGGTGACAGTTCCAGAGCAGTGCTCACAGCATGCTGTGCTCACCCACCTGCTCTGACACTGCAATGTTCAGCACATGCCCAACACACAACTCACATGCAGCTCTGGAGCAGTGGCTGGCTACTCCTCTGGAGCAAGGACTCTGCCCCTGGCTCCTGGGAGCTGAGCAGCTCACTAGGCACTTGTGGTCCATGTGGCAGAATTACCTCACCTCAGGAAGATAAGCTGAGGTGGGAGGGGTGTGGAAAACATCATTCAAGAAGTGCACCAGTAAAACCAGTCAGATAAACCCAGTTTCAGATTACATTAATAACCCAACATTCACCACAGATCTGAATGGTGGGATTTAGTGAAGAGGCTTAGCCAGGACCTAACAACAGCATTGGCAAGGCATGTGGATTCTCAAAAACTAGCCTTAGGCCACTACAAAGGCAGCACCCACTTCTCTCACATACAGTTATGGACAACTGCAGGAATTTGGGGTGTGCCAATCTCTCATGAACCCCAAAGGAACAGTCCTGCTATAGAACTGTAGCCTCCCTCCCTGCTTAGCAGCCCCTGGGGAAGGTGGAACCCTGGGGTGCTCTCACCTCTCCCACAGGCCTGCAGTCATAGCTGGAGCAGAATTTGCTGTGAGCACACATTTGGCATCCAACCTCCAGCTGGAGTCCAGTACTTCCAAAGGAATAAGAAGGAGCACTCAGAAGGCATCTGTGGCAGCTGCAGAGGCAAAAACAGCCCTTCAAGCTCTCCCCATGCCCAGCTGCCCTTGGCACCTGCCTCACATACCTGGGTTCTGGGCCTTGTAGGTGAGGATCTCTGCTGCCAACCTCTGGGGGTCCAGCAGCCGGGGGAAGCGGCTCATCACAGCATCAACCAGGTGTGGGTGGAAGATGCCGCAGAGCTTGACGTGCACGCTGGCCCGCTCCTCAGCAAACTGCTCCGAGCCAGCCCAGGGCCCCGAGTCCCCATACGCCGGCCCTGGGGCCCTCTGCACTGCACGGGGGTCACGCACACCGGGGGATCTCACCTGAGGCAGTGCGTACGGCTCGGACCAGAACTCCCGAGAGTGGGGCAGGGCAGCACTGAACTCACTGGGCAGGCTGTACTGCCCCGCGGTACCTGGGTGCACAGGTACTCCATAGCCTGAGAGAGAGTGGGGTGCTCCTGAGTGAGACACCTCAGGGCCGTACTGCAAGAAGCTAGCACCAGAGGAAGAAGATTTCTGGGAGCCATGCTTGAAAGAGATCAGATCATTCTGCTCTAAGCTGGGAGAATGTGGGTAGACAGGTCTCTGCCTACCACAGGTGCAGACGGCCACCTGCTCCGCATGGGAATGGTCACAATGACTGGTACATCTGTGAGGCCACATGTCAGACAGCTGGTTCTCCAGAGACCCAATGCCTGAGTCGAGATGCTCCTGAGAGATGTAAGACAGAGAGTCCATGTGAGGCTGCTGGTACCTGTCAGGGGAGACACTGCCCGACACACAGCCTTTGGCCTGAAGCGGAATGTCACTGGCCTTGGCTTTGTGGGCCAAGCTCTTCCTCTCTGCAGAGACCTTCTGCAAAGAGCTTTTGTCGCTCTCTGTGGGCCCAGAGCACAAGAGCTCTGCCTGGGAACCCCTTTTGCCCTTTTTCTCCTCCTTGGCACTGGTACTTCTGGTTGGAGACAGCCTTGCGTTGGCACGGAGTTCATCAGCTAACGAGCGCTGGGGCTGGTTGATCCTTTCAGGATGGTAGAACTTACATTTAATTCCGTAGGTGCATTTTTTCCCTGTAAGGAAAGCCAGAGCATGGAGTGACCAGCTGGATTTGACTAGATTATGAATGACACTTGCACAGACGCCTTGTTCTTCACATAAACAAGGCACATCTTACCATAAGGGCACTGCTGTTTCTTGTGTTCTGGAATTACAGGTTTCTTCCTGAGGAAGTTATCCAGGCTGGGGCCATGACGCCCTAAGGGATCATCTGGAGGCATAAACCTAAGGAAAAACAAATCTCAGTCAGAAGCAGTTCACTTCTTTGAGCTGAGGTTTGGTTTCTTCTCAAAGCCTCCTATTTCACTGAAGATCAAAAGTTATATGAGCCCTACAAAGCTCTCCCATTTCCCACAGAGATAACCCTCCTGCCACCCAGTCCACACCAGCACAAAATGCTTCCCTTCAGGCACAGAACAGGTTCAATGCTTGGTTGTTGACCAGAATTAGTACCTGCTGCTGAGCCTGCTAATAATTGTCCTGTGAGGGAATTGCACCCTGAAGCTCTCCTTGGAGCTCCTAGCTCTAAACTAGGAGCAGCTACTGGGATGCCACCAACTTCTTTTGCCTTTGTAACCTACAGCTTTTCTTTATTTCGCTACTAGCATTTTCCTCTTTTCATGCATTATTTGCTATTGCTTCATTAGAACAAACCAGCATGCTCACACAGATCTTTCTTAAAAGCCCAGGAAGACACGAGCATACTTGTCATTAACAAAGGAATACATCAGCAGACGCTCTTCAATGAATTTCTTCCACTCGGGACGCTCGTTCTGCAGATCCCGGTAGGTGTCATTGGACACAACGATGCCGTCGGATTCGTGCGCCAGCTTCACAATGAACCGGTCATCGTAGCACACCACGCGCTTGCCCCCAACCCGCCGCGATGGCGTGAACACCAGGATCTTCTTCTTCTCAAGGTCACGCAGAATGTACTGGTCTAGAGCAAAAACAACTGTGAGCACAACTGCACGGCCCAAAGGCCTTCGCACAAACAGAGTAACATTATAAATGAACAAAAAAATTCACGTGAAGTCATTCCGTTTCTCCACAACCCAGACTGTACTCAACCCTGCTCACAGTGTCCTGAGTTACTCAGAAATCTCTTTGCAAGTTCAGAGCAAACTCCCCTCAATTTGAATCATTCTGCCTAAATATGTTTCAGTTAAATACAAAGCACAAAGTGAGTCCCTGCAAGAGGAAAAAATTCAAGAAATAAAAGACAAGAAGTTAGGAAGCAGAGCAGTATTACATTCCTTGTTTTCTGAATTATTTCAACTGATTTAGGCAAAAGCTGGCTTAGGGGAGAGGTTAATGACTAATTCTCCCTGGTCAGATCAGCTCATTGCATCTGCTACTACTCAGACTTTCCATTCTGAAGTTAATTACTGACTTAGCCAGAACTCTGCAAGCTCATTAAGTGACAGAGCAGTCAGCCCAAAAAGCTACTTTTGGTTTTCATATTTTCATACCTGTTATGAGTACATCTGGTCGGGGCTGCTCCTTCCTCCATGATGGCACAAAGACTGTAATATCCTTGTGTCCCCTGTCCCAGAACCACTGGACAGCCAGAAGGATACCTCGGCAGGAGAACACTTCTTTATTCCCATGGCTGCAAAGGAGAAAATTAAGACTTTAATTCCTTCATGATTCAGTACAGGCTAGTCAGGCAATGCATAGAGCAAAGGCAGCCAGCAACTAGGACAAGCTTCAGTAAAGTGTTGAGGAGCACAGGCAGCAAACACAGGTGCTTACCTTGTGTAACAAAATCCTCACTCAGACCTGCCCAGCATTCCTGTTCATTTCAGGATACCAGTAAACACCCAAATACTCACTGGGAGGGAGGGAGGGAGACAGCAGCTGGAACTGTTGCAGCAGCTCTGAAACAGCCTCTGCTTCAACCCTGGGCTTCTGAAGGTTATTTTTAGCCCAGAGTACAATGTGATCTGAAACCCTTTGTGCTACTCTGACAGCTAATGCCAGTGGCTGTTTCCTGCCAGGGTGCACTGTACCCTCACGGGGGGCTTGCTTGCAAAGTTGTTCTGATCACTTCAGGAAAACAAGATACTTTATGCACTCTCACCTCAAGGAAAGACAATTCATACCATGACGGCTCAAAAACCTCATCTACAAATGCACTATTTGGACAAAATGGTAACATCTCCTGTGATCAGTGCTGGATGAGTGAACAGCTCATGGCACTTGGAGAACAAAGTTTGACAACCTTGTCAGAAGCCACGGACTGATGCAAAAAGCTTCTTAATTATTCATTAGGTTATATCAATAAGTTTCCAGACCATCTAGGAGGAAGCTACCCCTCCTGGTTTACAAGCAGTAGTATTTACAGTACAATCAGCCCTTCTGCTGATAGTGGTTCTGGCAAACTTTCAACACTTCTATTGCAGCCTGATATGTCACTCTGGGGATCCAATGCCTGTGTTCTGTGACAGCATTCTGGGAAGATGCCCTACACCAAAAGGAACTGCTCTCAGAATTCAGGAAGATCTTCCTCACCTGGGCACTCCTTCCATCTGCACCTGAACAACATTTTGGCTCCCACCACCCCTTGGCAGCCCAGTAGGCCCCTCACCCGAGCCATTCCTGCAGAGGCACTGTTGCAGCACCACTACAGAGAAATTTCACTTCCCCTCCCAGCCTCATGCTTTCTTGAAACTACAAAGAAAGTTGAAGAGCTGTACAAAAGTACTTATTCTAGAAGAACTAAACACTTGGCAACAGAACTAACACCTAAAGAGACACCTAACATAACTCCAGTAAGAATCCTAAATTACAGAAGACTGACAATCACCATCAGAAGATGCTCTAAAAGTTTTCTCCAATATCAGATGGATTTAGCTATAAATAGCCAGGCACAGGTTACTGCAATTTTTAAAGAGATAAATGTGGAAAAACAAGTGCTTTTTGGTGGATTATTTTTTGTTTTGGGTTGTTGGTTGTTTTTTATTTTTTTGAGTCCCTGCTACCAACTCCAAATCTCCAGAAGGCAGCCAGTTGGGCTGATCTGATTTGGCAGCAGCCAAGGAAAAATTCCCTTAGAAGGAAGTAAAAGCTAATTTCCACTATGATTTGCATAAGTTTGTCAAGAGCTGTTGAGGGAGGCCACAGTACACACTGCAAATGAATCAGCAGGGAACATCACACCATCAATACAGGAAGTTTCAGAATGGAATTCCCCTTCTAGCAAATTGCTTAAAAAAGCCAGACTGCTTCTCTCATGTCAGACCCTGTGCTCTGGCCTGCCCTGACTCACAGCTGCTGTGATTTCCCCTCTGCATTTTTGGGTAACTTTCACCGGTAAGAAGCTCCTCATTAACAAACACAGCCAATCCTGCTGTGTTTTAAGCCTGTTAAAGCCCAAGCACTTATCCAAGGTAAACTTTACTGCCAAAGTCACTTATCAGCCTGGGCTCACAATAGGCCATTTTCCATAGTGTTCCCAGAGCTGTGGAGAGGGTAGGAACTAGAACAGGTTCTCTTAAGGGACACCAGGCACGGCTTTCACTCTCCAGCCCTGTTCCACTGCCATCACCATTCTTCATTTGCCCTGGGACTCATGGGCACAGTAGCCCTTGCCCCATCTTTTCTCAGAACTGTCAGCCAGGGCTGGGAGAAAACCACACCTGCAAACAAACCTCCATGCAGCACTTTCACCTCAGACAAACCTACTGCAACCCACACGGCAGCTCCACCCGCACCAGAGGTTATTTTTTATAAAATCTGCATACACAAACATAAGCAACAAAGGAGGCAGCTTCTGAGCTGTAACAGAAAAAAGCTTTCAGAACCCAATTCAGAACCTGGTGCGTTACATTTCAAGAGCCCAGAACCCCCACTGTGCAGAGGTGGGGAACACATACTGCTGGGGGTGGGGTGAGGGCACGCAATGCTCACCATTGTGGGAGCAAAACCCAGGGCGAAAATTTGGGACATCACACCAATAAATGTCCAGCCCTGAGACTCTGGATGCTTCATGTATATTGGGGCCTCTGGTCACAGTGTCCAACAGTACCTGCTCCAGCAACACTGGGACGCAGGAGATGCTGCAGATGAGCCACAGCCCTGCCTTGGTGACACCTTTGACATCTAATCGTTCTCTACCTTGTACAGAAATTCACCAAAATATAAGAGGCACAATTTGGAGACAGGTCTCCAATGGAGCTCCATATTACAAAGCCTTCTCTAATTAACCCTGTAATTATTTATTGAGCAACTTCCTGCTACGGAAACTTAGACAAAGCCACTAGTTAAGAGGACAACGTCTCTTCAGTTATCCCCTCAGCGCTAGCGCAAAGGAGGAAACGTCTGTTTCAAAGGAAGCACTGCTGCCCTCATCACTGCCCCGTGACTGGCGGCTCTGGGCAAGCAGAGCAGTGCCAAGACCGGCCCGCACCGGCAAACGTGGTGCTCGTCCTCGTGAGAGCCGTGCGTGTTAAAGAGGCACCTTAGAAAGTATTACCAGCCCCGTTCCAAGCACCCAGAAGCGGCTGCTTTGAGAGAGCGACCAATCTCCGAGCTCTGTGCGCCTGGTAGAGCTCGTACCCAGAGGTCACACACCGACAGCCCCACGCCCACCCCGGACGCACCTCATGGCCACGTTGCTGCCATCGATGACGATGGGCTTCAGGTTGTCGCCCTCCGTTTCTTCGGGGCCGGGCGCCGGGGACTTATTGCCGGCGCCGCCCCGAGGGACCAGCGGGGCCTCGCTGGGCTCGGGCGGAGCCTCGGGGCCGTCCCGCTCGGCCGGGCCGTGCTTCACCAGCTCCCCCAGCACCGTGTTGGTGTCGGCGCCCAGGCCCAGCTTCTGCAGCACGACGCGGATCTCCTCCGAGGAGTAGCCGAGCTTGCGGAAGAAATCCACCTTTAGCTGCAGCTCGGGCCCGTCCCCGGGCCCCTCGGGGCTCTCGCTGGCGCTCATCCCCGCTGCAGGCCGGGCCGCGGCCGGCAGCGCCTCAGGCCAGCCCGGGGCCACGCTGCCCGCGCTCATGGCTCCCGGCGGGGGACTCGCGGCCTCCGCTCACCGCCCGGACCTGCGGGGCGACAGCGGCGTTAGCAGCGGCCCCGCACCCCGGCCCCCGCTCCCCTCCCGGCCCAGCCGAACCCCCGCCCTGGAGCCGGCCGCCCCGATCCCCCCGCGCTCACCGGGCCGCTGCCACTGCCGGCTTGCCGCTGCCTATCCATGGGGCCAGAGTAAGACGGGCGGCGGCCGCCAATTTATACCGGAGCGCCGCGCAGGGCGGAAGGGCAAAGCGAGGGGCGGAGCGGCGACCGCTTCCCGGTCCGGCCCCGGCCCGCCCAGCCCGGCCCCGGCCCGCCCAGCCCGGCCCGGCCCCGGCCCGGCCCGGCCCCGGCGCTCCCGTGCTGAGTCGGGCCGGCGAGGCGGGGCCGGGGCACTGCGAGGGGATGGGTTCTCCGACGCTTGTTCCTTGCAACACTTGGATCCCAGTGATGCAGGTGGCTGTGATTCAGCCAGTGGTGGCTTATCAACCCGGGCGTGCAGAGGAGATAAGCGCTGTCAGAAAGCATCTGTCACCCACTAGTACCTGTCCCTTGCCACGGGCTAAACCATACGTGCAGACTGTATGGAACTGCAGGGGTTAAAATCTACATTGTGAAACGTGCAAAAACTTCACATCTCTGACTTCTGATTAATCATGCCTAAACAATTTAATGAAGGTAGTTGCAAATTTGCTTCCCTGAGGCCATGTACTGGAGCCCAACTCAGGAGTGAGGAACTCTCCCAGTTACAGGAATGCATTTGCATTCATCTTCCTTGTGGTTACCCCGAAACAATCATTTTTCCTTGTCTCTGGCCATGTCTGAAACCGCACTGTGTGCTCAACAGTAAGACACACACAGAGCGAGGTTCAGATCAGAGATAATCCTTACTCAGTTCTTAAGTAGGTGCTTTCCCAACACTTCTTTCCCTTGGAATCTACTCCAGTTGGCATGAATTTAAGCACTGTTTGTGTGCTTTTTCTTCCAGACTGAAGTCTATTGCACCAGAAAGTATGGCCACAGACGTACTTCTTATAGGAAATACCCCAAGGAAGATGCACAAAGATGAATCTCCTGATTTATGCAAAGCAGTGACAGCAGCTGCATGGCTCTAATTTGGTGAAAGAGAAGCCAGGAGAGAGGGAGGCTATTGGCTTCTCCACCTGAAAAGTCAGAGGAGTCACATGCTGGTTACACCTCAAAGCTCCTCATGGGTGATTTTGACTATTTTCTTTTTCTTTTTCACATTTGCAAACTGCTTTGAACAGTACTTCTTATTTTTGGTACTGCAAGGGCTATGGTGGAGGCTGCAGCTTCTGAGGATATGAAGATTCACAGAACAAAGCCTTTGCTGGGATCACAGACACACTGAGGCCCTTGACCACCATGTACAAGGCAAGAGACTGCTTCTTCTGCTGTGCCCACAGCCGGGCAGCTGCATCATCCCCTTTCTGTGGTGGGACAGGCTGCCAGCTGGCACTGCTGGGCTGCCAAGCAGGGCTCGCGTCTCCGTCCATCTGCGACACATCCGTGGCCACAGGAAAGAGGTGGAAGTCCCCATCATAGCACAAGAGAGCACTGGGCTGTTCCAAGGAAGAGCCTGTGAGACCAAGGGGAGGACAGGGACAAGCAAGGCCAGATGCCCTCAGGATGGTCATTAAGAGCATCCAGCAGCATCTCATCCTGCCGAGTTGGGAATTCTAGTATGCAAAAAAGGAACTAAAGCATCCAGGGGCAGCAGGGACCCCAAGGTGCTCTATGACAGCAGGAGCCCTATCCCATGGATGGGCTCAGTCCCTCCCAGTCCTCCACCTCCATCCACTTCTCTGCTGACTCTGTGTAAGCTTTCCTCCAGCCTGGTTCCTTGTTCATGAACAAGTCTCGTAGAATCCTGATGTCACATTTTTCTAGGGATTACCACCCCCATGTCCCACATTTTAAAGGAAGAGCTCGTCCTCTGGCAGAGCCTTTCATCTCCCACTCATACATTTAACACAGTCAAAACAAGTGATATTCAAGGATCCTATTATCTCCTGGTGAGAAGAAGCTGGCTTCATGCCAGTTCCTTGGGAAGAGATGCCAGCACTTTGCAACTCCTGCTAACCAGCCGCAACCAGGAGCCCTGTCAGCAAAGTGGCCCCGTACCTGGCTGCTTACCTATGGAAGCTCAAGGCAGCTAGCTCACTTCTAAAAAAGGACTAATTAAACCTCATTTATAAAAGCCTATATGGGACCACTATGTTAATTAAAGACAATTTAAATGGCCTTATTTAGTAGCATTTGGGAGTAAATTAAACTGAATTAAGGCCCCTTTAATTCTGGATGAGAATTCAATGCAGAATTTTAATGTTCTACTTTAGATTTAGTTAATTCAATTTAATTTTCTTAAGAATCCTGTATAGACAAACACTGAGCAATGAGGTACCTACTAAGGTACCTGCTCCAAGCTGAGCTCATTCTTCAGCTTCTCTGGGAGCTGATAGGGCTGGGGCTGGCTGCCTTGGGATCTATATGTTTCTGACAGCTTTGGTGTCCTAAATGCCTTGCTCATCTGTGGAGTGACCTGATGGCTCATCTCACTGCACTCACCTACATGTGCTTCTGGTGATGAACTGAATTCTCCTATCACCTGCAGCTCAGGCACTCAACAGGCTCGCAGAGCTGCCTCTGGATTTTCTTTTACAGTGAGCAGTATAATTTATAACAGAGGACTCAGAACATTCTGGAATTAAAGGAAAAGCAAATAATGATTTATGCCCTTTCTTTTGAAAAGGGTCACCATGCCTCGTGAGGAAAGCTGAGCAGTAATGCTGGAAGCAAAGCTGAGCAACATCCCTTTATGGTAGTTTGCTTTAAAAGTGCAGCCACTCAGGTTCATGGAGATGCTACCTGAGAGACCATCTGCTGCTCTGGCTGGCCTTGATAAAGAAGTCTCTGATGGCAGCACCATTGTGGGTTGCTGGAGTGAAAGCCCACCAGCTGAGCAAAGCCTTGGTTTGGACACATGCCCAGTGGAGGCACTGGGGAAAGGTTACCCCCACTGGTATGTTGGGCAAGATCTCCTGGCCTCCAGACCCTAGTGCTGTGTGCTGTAGTGATTCCAGAGGAGAAATGGGGCTTAGGTCTTTTCAGCAAAAAGGAATATGTAGCAAGGGAGGACTAGAGGAGAAGCTTATCAAGAATGTGCAGAACTCACGTTTGGAGCCTGTATACCTGCAGTCCTTGTCACATTGCTTGAGGTCCTCCCAGTGCTGCCTTCACCCATGAGTATGGGATTCCTACACAGCTGCAGACAAGTAGATGGATTTTTCTCTGAAACTTTCTAATTTAAACTTATTCCATGGCTTTTAAGGAGATCCTCATAAGCAGTCTGCAGAGTAACTACTCTCTGAGTAGCCCAAGGGCTCCTTGCCGAGCAGGCAGGTTTCTGAGCTCTGGAGGAGAGCGCATGCTTTCAAGGGACCATACCAAGGAAATTTATTTGGCTGTCACTGTGTGCCTGACTAGACATGGCCTTAGGTACTCCTCCAAGTAAGCAGCCTTGATCTCTACCTTTGGTCTTAGTGATTGATGGCATTAAGTTATAGGACGAGCTTATTTCCTCAATGACAGATGGATTGGGCACACCCTGACAATTTTTTTCTCTTGAGCTTTTGTCAAGGAAAAGAGCCAGGCTTTGAGGGGCTTTTGGACTATAAATCTGTTATTGTTGAGGGCTGAAGTGACAGAAGCAGCAGAAGCCTCACCATCACCTTGGCTGTCTCCAGGGCTGTGCAGGGTCTCAGCTGAGCCTAGGAAAGCAGCTCCTCCACATCCCTGTGCCAAAGCCAGGGGGAAACAGTCCCACTGTCCCTGCCCAGGATGCATCAGGGATTCAATATCTGATGATTCCTCCCCTCTGTGATCACCTCACCCCAGCATCATGTCTAGCAGCAGTACCCAGAGCATCTACACTCCACCAGCACCCTCTCTGTTCTGAAGCAGCACCCCTGGCTCACCAGGCAACCTCAGGTTTCCAGCAGCTAGGTCAAGAGCAGAGAGAAGCAACAAATTCAAGTAATAAATAATGCTGAGGAAAACCAAGCAATTGCGCAAGTGCTTGTGACAGCAGCATTTACTGTTTTGCTAAGCTCTTCCCAGATGTGGCGTCTCTGCCAGAAAATGTCAGTGGTCCCCTTATCCAGAAATATCCCAGTATCTCAGCCCCAGTTTAGTTTGATGCAGTGTCTGCAGCTCTGGATTTGCTGTTCTCTGACATGCCTGGAAGCAGTCACTACTTCAGAACTAAAAGAATAATAGAAGTTGAACAAACACTTCATGGTATTAACATAAGATATTTAAATAGACAGTCAAAGACTATTTTATCCCACCCAGAGCAATGTGAAGAGCAGAAGATTTATGCCTATTGCTAAGCAAATACCTCCTAAGAAGTCACATCCATCTGGGAAGTGGTTTTTGTTCTAAGGAACTGAAGGCAGACCAGGAGTGTCTACTCTGGGCACCCAGGAAGTCAGGGAAGGACGTGGCAGCCCCGCTGAAGTCCCAAACCCAGTGGTTAATTCCTGGACAATTTTGGGACCTTCTCTGCTGAGTGGGCTCATCGTGAATCTCTCGGGACACAGGCTGGGTTTCCCCAACGCTTTTGTTAGGAATGAGAGGTCCTGGCTCTGATCGCACATTGCCTGTCAGGAAATTCATCTCCTCCTTCTCCGGGCCGGGCCGGCGGGGTCAGCGCGGACCCCAGACACGGGGCCGCGTGGCCACGGGGGCCGTGCCGCTGCCCGCCGGCCTGCGCAATGTGGGGCAGCGCCGGCCGCCCCGGCCCTCCCACGGGACGGATGTGTGTCAGCGGGGCAGCGAGACACAGCCGCAGCTCCGCTCGCGGCTCCCGTGATGTCAGCGCCGGCGGCCCATCTGATATGACTCAGGAGGTGTCAGCGTGGTGGCGGGCAGGGGCCAGGAGGTGGTTCCTACCTACTCAGGCTACACCTGGAGAAGGTGTTAACTGGCCCACGAAGCAGGGGAAAGGTCGTTCCCAATGCCTGTCATGGCCACGAGCGCGGACACGAGCGCTGAGCTGTGCGGTACCGGAGGGGAGCGCCGCGTTCGCACCCCTCGCAGCAGTTGTGCAACGCTCACGATGCAGCCGAGCAAACAGGACCGGCCTCTCCCTCCTCTCGCACTGCTGTGGGAACAACACAGCAAAGTGAGGCAAGACCGTGCTTTCGCTCCCTTCAGCTGGGGATTTCCCCGGCGCGGGCGTGCCGTGCTGGTGTGGGGCTGGAGCAGAGCTGGACCCTGCCTGCTGCTGGGGAGATGTGGATTCGTGTGGTGTCCGCGGCAGGGGGAGCTCCCCTGGCACTGCACTGTACTCAGGATGCTATGGCCGGCTGCTTGGACCACTGCCACCCCCAGCCCCAGTCCTGATCCTTGCTGCTGTGCCACGGTGGGAGAGCCCAGCCCGGCCCCAGCCTGTCTTTCCACTTTTACACAACCATGTGCAGAAGTGATGCATTTATTGCAAAACAGCTTCTGGAGTGGAGACTCAAGAGACACAATATTCAGTATGTGGGATCTGAGGTCTGTTTGTCAGACAGTTTCAGTTAAGACTCGCTAGTCTTAACATCCTCCCAAGCCCACACACCTGATTCACAGATGACATCAAGTAAAGGGGGCAAAGAAGTGATTGCACTTTTGTTTTGCTCTTTGGGACAACTACCCCTTTCCTAAGAATCAGATTTGCTTTCTCAGCCTTCCATCTAGAGGCCTAAGCAAGGCTTTACAGTTTAGACTAAATGTTCTGATTGATTGTCCCAGCTTTATGAAACAAGCATTTGGGATGAGAAGGATGATGCGATGCAGAGAGCAGGTGAATGAGAGGCCAAGGCTGGTTAATGCCGCTCCCAGTCCTGCTGATAAATGCATGTTCTTTGCTGGGCTTGTCTGTCTAATCTGATGTGCAGAAATGGAAACTTGTCCTTTGGTTTATAATCTTAAATTCTCTCTACAGTAACTACCAGCAAATTCCAATTGGTCAGAGCAGGAGGTGGATTTGATGTGCCTCACCCCTGTCCCTGTTGGTGATCCTGCCTCTCTGCAAACCTGGAAGAGCAGCACATCCTTCTTTTCCTCCCTGCTCCATGCAGTGTTTCTGTGAAGGTGGAAAGTTGCCCATTTACCAGCAATAATTGCATTTTGGTAGAAAACATGTTTTCATGAAAACAGGAGGCTGGCTTTTGGTTCCCATTTAGGTTTGCTTTAACAGACACTCATTAATGTGCTGATGAAATTAAGGGAAAAACCTGTGCATGCAACAGCTACTTAAGAACCATGAACAGCAGTGAGCCAGCAGCTTGTTCTGACTCCTCAGAAGTGTGCTGTGCCTTGCCAGCAGCCTCAGTTTCTGGGGTTTGCTGTTGTCACATGCTTTGGGTTGCTTCCGCACAGCTGTAATCTCTGTGGTCCTGCAGGAGGGTCTGCAGAGCTGCAGAACTGCCCAGAGCTTCCTGGAGAGGAATGCTGTGGGGATTGGGGGTCTGAAATTTCCAAAGAAATGTCTTTGACTATTCCTGAAGGGAAAAGTTGAGCACCTCCCATTGCAGTGCTGCTGGGCTGGCTCAGTACTCTGAGCATCACCAGGTGACAGTGTGACGAAAGACTCCTGAGCAGTAAATACTGATCCATTTAACATGACTATAAAAAAATCCATGCCAATAACCTGTTGCAGCTTAAGGCATTTTAAAAATTCTCTATCTTTTTGTAATTCTCTGTAATAATAATTAAATGACCTTTAAAATGGCAGTGGGTGGAAAAATTGTGCAAAGCTGAATAGCAATTCAGCAACTGCTGAAGAACATTGAAAATCAAGTAGAAAAAACTCACTTTGATGTTAAGGAAGGTGAAGCAATCAAGTCTGGAGCTGGAAGTTTGTTCTTCATTTGTGCTGATTTACAGATCCCATTGGGCAGAATAAATATGGGATCACTGGGCACCCAAGGGATCAGTGAACACCTCCCCATGCACAGGAACTACCACTGGCCTCAGCTCCCTTTGTGCTCAGTGGTCACATCTGCTCCAGAGCAAGGGACAGCAGAGTGATGGCAACAAGTTTGCTTTGCCATGACCAGCAGCTCTTGGAGAGTGGTTGAAGCTACTTTGGTCCTTCTGAGGGTCCCTCCTGAAGAGCTGGATAAATCCCCTGTGTGCGCTCACACACCAGGTCTGAAAGACGGGGCTGGAGAGGAAGGAGCTGGTCCTCTTCCCCATACCCACCTGCCAGGCAGCAAACGGCCCCTCTGCCCTTGTTGTTTTGAGCACTGATGGTTTTGCCGTGCCAGCCATCAGCAGGTCTGGGTCACGCAGGGCTGGGGATGCACACAGCTGGAGGGCTCCTGCGCTTCACTGCAGATACCCAGAGGCAAGAAGTGGTGGGTGACAGAGGGGACAGAAGCACTGGCGGGTGACAGAGGCCAGGCCAGGCAGAGCCTGCAGCGTCCTGGGAGAGGAGCTATTGCTGCGCTGCGCCGGCACAGCCTCCTTGCTGGTATCGCCACTTCGCAGCCTTGTGCTGGATTTGATCCCTACAATACATGGGATTTATCTCTCTCACTTTCATGTGCCTTTAAGGAAACACCACTTTTTATCTCATTTCTGCTTTTTATCATCACAAAGAGTTTTTAATGAAATGAGAAAGTGTCTGTTTCTGCAGGCCGGCATGGCGTGGGTAATTTCAATATAAAACAAACAAGGCAGCTTTCAAAATTAAAATTTTATGTGTGGCATTTTCTCATTTAACGGAATGCACAAAGACAGGCAAAACCAATTAACGGGAGGTTGAGACTCAGCAATTGGCAAAATTAAGCAACAGGACTCTGCAAATGGAATGATTTGTTCAAAGAAAGTTTGAGAAGGGGATGGAGAGGAGGGAGGAAGCAAGGCTGTGATCAAAAATCCACCATCTCTGAAAAATAAATGCAGACAACCTGCTTCTTAACTCATGTTCTTTAGACGGGCTCCAGAGCCCCACAGGCCAGGTGGAATGACATAGCCTGCAAACACCAGCTTTGGGGGAGAGCTGGGGATGTCCCAAGTCAGGGCCTGGATGCTGTGAGTGGCAGGAGAGGTTGGCTCCCAAAATGCATCTGGCCCAGAGCAGCAGCTTGTGTCAGGTGCAGGGCTCCCCTAATGACCCTTCAGGAGAGGGCTGCTTCCATTCCCAGATTTTCCTCTGCTTCCAAATGCCCTCCCCTCCCACCAAGGAAAAAATCATTTCCAGCAGGAGTTAAGCTGGAGACAAGAAGGAAACCAAGAAGGGGAGACTGGAGGTGGCTGAGCAGGAGCAGAGGCAGCCTCTGCCACCCGCACATGGCCCTGCTCCTGTGCAGGGCCATGATCAGAGGAACACTGTGGGGGCTCCAGATGAACCATCTTAAAAGAGAGGAAGAGTGGAATTAAGTCTAATCACTTGCTATCAACCATCAGCCGGGGCTGTGCCTGCAGAGTTCAGGATTTACAGTCCCTGGGAGCCAACCTGAGCTGGGCTCTGATTGCCACAATCACTGCAAAATGGGACTGGGGCTTATTTGCTTGTTTAGCTCATGATTTGTGGTGTGAAGTGCTGAATTCTTTAAGGTCAGAAAGTGTCTGGACCTTATTTGACTGGGAATTTAGGCCTGCTGGACTAGAGCAAGGCTGAGTCCTGCCTCATCACACAAGTGAGTCAAGATTTCTTTTTGGTGTGCTGCCTTTTGCTGGAGCCACAGAGATCACAGTGGGAGAGTCCGTTTGCCTGGCAAATGAAATGTGGAGCAGCATTATTCCCTGTGCTTCCAGCTCTGGTTTCCACAGAGCGACTGATGGAGAAGGCAAAAGTCACTTGCCAATGAGGGGCAGTAGCCATCCAGCCCTTGCACGTGGCTCCTTGCATGTGGCTGCTCAGCTGCATGTCTTAAAAGAAGATGCAATTCTTGGGGGGGAAGAAGTTGGGAAGGGATGTGCTGAGCACCCGTAGCAGCCTGGGCAGAAAGATATTGTGCGCTTTGCACTCACTTGTGTAAGAGATAGAGCTAATGTGACACTATTTCAGCCCAACACTATTTGTGGCTGACAGTCTGGAGGTGCCAGATGAAAGGAGGGAGCCCTAGGCCTTGGTCTGGAGGGCGACACCAGCTTCCAACCAGCGGGAATCACCCAGTGCCTCTGGCAGCCACTGGTTCAACCTGGCCATGGGAGCACCTGGAGAGCGGCATAGGGCTCCCTGGGGCGTGGCCATGGAGCAGGAAGCTTCTGGGTCTGGGAAATGAAACTTCACTGAAAGGAGAAAAGCATGGCTGTGGAAAGAGAGGAGCAAGCTGCCAAACCAGGTAATCCATCTCCGGAGCGTCTGCGTCAAGATGATTCATGTCTTCCAATTTACTCCCAGCTCAAATCTAAAGTAAATCAGCCCAGACGGTTCCCGCCCCGTGCCAGGACATGGTGTCAGTGTGGAGAACATCCCATCCCGCCCATCCATCTCACTGGGCTCACAGCTCCCAACTTTAAAGTGTGTCCTTTGCAATTAGAGCCAAACTGTTTGTTTGTTGATAGGTGATGGGAGGAGAGGAGGCACCCTGGGAAGCAAGATGGGATGTGAAAAGGGATGATGAGAATGGATTTTTTTTAATATGCTGCTCAGTTGCTTTCCTGCAGCAAATCCTTCCACAGGAGAATAGCTCAGGAAGATCGTTATCAATATTAGTTCTCACCTGTAATAAGAAAGTTGTCCAAAGTCTTAATTACCTTTTAAAACTATTTACAATCCTCCTGCCTCCATCTGTGGCCTTTCTGCCAGTCCTGATACCGCACTGCCTCTGCCAGCAGCCTGGAGCCAGCCCTGGTGCCACAGAGGGATGTGACCCGTGGGGAGAAGGGAACATGGGAGCAGGTCAGTGCACCCCTCTGCAAAGCCACTGGTGGGGAGTGGGATGGCCCCTGTGCCCCAGCACAGCCCCCCAGGACAGCCTAGGCTGCAGGAGGAGCTGCAGGGACACAGATTCTGGCTGTTCCCTTACACTGGCATCCCACACCATATTACAGCTCATTTCTGCCACAGGGGTGCTGAGGGAAGGCAAGCTGGGAGGTGCCTCAGTTCCGCCATCAGTGTCCCCCCAAGCTGCTCCTGCTACCCATGGATCCTCTGCTGGAGAGATTGCACAAAGCAGGTTGTGGCTCTGCTGCCGCCCTGCTGTGTCCTGCAGCCTGCGGGGCTCGGCCATGGGGTCTGGGGGGATGTGGGTAATGAACAGCTCTGGCTGCAGACCTGGGAGCAGTGACACAGCTCTGAGTCTGCTAATGAGCCAGACATTTTAGGCACTAATTCACTTTATGATGAGAGCACTGCTCCTACTCAGATTAAGTATTTATCTACTTGTTTAATGCGAATCAATAACTGAATAACTGTTTGATGGGGTGGTGGCATTTGTGGAACTCCGCAGTCATTTGTAAGTCATGTTTTAACGCCTTTCTAATGAATAATACTAGCTCCTCACCACTCAGGCCATGCACTGAGAGCAATGAACCCAAACACACCATCCTCAGGAGCTTTCCTTGGTGTTCAATCCACTCCTGCCTTCCAGTCCGCTCCTTTCCCTGTGTCGGAGCAGTTGAGGGGCTGCAAAGAGCTGGCAGCAAAGCCAAGCCCTAGTGGGGTCTCAGCGCAGTACTGACAGGGGCTGGGAACTGCTTTGACTTGTCCTCTACCAGGTCTGCTCTTTGCAGGAGCTGCAAAAGTTATCCCTTAGAATTTAATTTTCATTTTGCTTCAATTATTTTGTGCCAATGAGTTTGGAAATTCTTGGACAATGGGGCTTGCCTGTCTGGGTAAGCTCTGCAGAGTTCAATTGTGTGTTGTAGGCAAGGCCAGCATCTGGGTAGGAAAAGAGTCTGGGAGTTTCAAATCCAGGCAAGGGAAGGACTTCAGGGTGCCATCTCACCCCTCTCCCTGCTCCAGGCCCTGCCCAGTCGGCTCTGATGGACATTTTTTGGGTAGTTCCCAAAAGGATTGGTGAAGGAGACGTTTTAGCAGCTTTCAGGCAGTGCATCCTGCAGGCATGGTTCTGGAGTTGTGCCTCCAAAGTGTCCTAGAAAGGGTCCCCAGAAGAACTAATTTCCAGCTGGGTAGGACTTTATGTACTCCAGCCATGTTTAATTTGCTGAATATTTCATGTTGTTGTTTTTGGTAGCTCTTCAAACTCCTCAAAAGTGAGAAGACAAACTTTTCCATCTATTATCTTGGGCCATTTTGCATCTGTTACCCCATGGCTGCAGTCCCAGTGCTGGAGGCACCATATGGCTTGCATTGTGATTAGACATAACGCACACAAGGAGCAGCAAGACTGAAAAAATGGTCTGGAATTAAAATTCACCTTGTTGCTAACTGCAGAGTAAATTACTAAGTCAGAGGGACCAGGTATCACTGCAGTGGGCAGAGGGTGTTTGTTTCTCTGCTGAAGGAGCCCTGAAGTATTTTGATACTGTGTCTGATTTAAAAACACAGGAGTTGCTCCACTTGTGCTGCAGCACAGCGCTGCCTCATACAGCTAATGAGAGTGGCACAAATACCAGAGTGGTGAAGCAGGCCCTAAATACTACTTATATTTTCCATGATATGGGAAATAAGAGTGTTCCTGAAGGAACTCCTTCTGGGAAGTACTGACACAGTGAAAATAATCCGCTCATGCAGCAAACCTGCAATTAGAGAGGTACCTGGGTGAGTTGCCTGTCATCCCCAGCAGGACATGCCAGATTGAGCTGCTCCTCATCCTCAGCAGAACATGCCTCAGCCTGGGGTAATGGAACTGAAACAGGGGCCTCCCATGTTCCACCTCTGATTCCATTAGCAGCTGCTCTGCACTGGGGATGGACGGGTGTTTCTCCATCTCTGCAGTGAGGAGATGGGCAGTGGGCTGTGACACAGCTTGGCATGTGCTCAGGAACAACCTGCAGCCCAGACCTTTCTGGTCAGAGGTAACTGCATCAGCCCAGCTCAGCCCAGCCTGTCCATGCTCCCCTCTGTGCCCGGGACATGGTTCTCTGTGCTGTGCTTGAACCCTGAGCAGGCTGGGGTTTGACAACCATACGGCAGCAGTTGGAGGATGTGTCCCATTTGTGAGATCTCTGAGGGTTTCTGCCTTCACCCTTCTCTGCTCTCCCCCGTATTTGCAGTAGCAGCAGGGCTGGTACTGCCATCAGCATCTCCTGCTACCAGGCAGCTCCCAGCTGCTTGCAGGGGGAATGTGCTGTGGAACTTGCTCTGGAAGCTGAAATTCAGCATTAAAGGATCTGCCTCCCTCTTTGAAGTTGAAGCTAAGAGCAGGTTAAAAACATGGCAGTCTGGGTGGAAGCACAGGAGAACAAACTCCTGAGGTGTGCTGGCACTCTCTGCACTGGGCCAAATGGATCCCAGGATCATATAGATCCTTTCCTTCTTATGGTACCCAAGTCCCAGCAGTTCCCTGTGGCACTGAGGGACCTTCTCATGTCCTTCTCTGTCAGGTTCTGTCTGGACAGGACAGGGCTTGACTTGGATTTCAGCCGTGGTTTCCTGCACTCCATTTTATCCCTCTGCATGGAGGTTTTTTCGAAGACTTGAAGCCTTCTTTGATCTCAGGATATTGATGTAAATATTGCATGATCCTGCCTCAGCCTCCAGGAAACCCAGATGTTCAACTGATCAGATCTCAACATCGTGTTCAGGAACCCTGAAAAGCACATAAAATAATAAACTTGTTCCAGCATGACATTTCTCTGTTCAGGATCAAATTCAGGGTTTATTCATTATTCGTGACAGCTACTGCAGGAGGTAGAGCAGGTAAATAAAGTAGTTGTGGGCTGGGTCTGCATGAGCTGAATGCAACAGGTCACACACAATTAATATTCAAATCAGTCTGATACAGAGGCGTAAAACCTCCAGCCGGCCGGCTCACTGGGTGGAAAGCTGAGTAAGGCTGAGCCCAAGTTTTCCTAGAGTTCCTCATGCTGTTGTTTAGATAAGTTTAAATGAGCTGTGATTAAGCTAATTTCAAGCTAATTAACTCAGAAAGATATTCTCCACTTTTTAAAATTCTAAGTGGTTGTTCATTAGGAGCGAGCAAACGGGTGGAGGCTTCGTCACTGCAGCACAAGGAGCTAAATGCAGCAGAGCAGAGTCATTACTGAAATATGAATATTTGTCATCTAATTAAATGGCATAATTAACGGACCGTTATGGTACTGCTGCCGTGGGGACATGTGCCCTTGTGCAGGCAGGTGTGGGGCATAGGGTATTCGTGTCCTGACCCCCTGCTGCCCTCCCGGCACAGGGTCGGTGCTGCCGGACACACCTGGACTCGGCCCCGCTGTGGTGGGTGCAAGCTCTGGGGACAAGGTGGCACTTGGGGACCAGCCCTTGGTCCCCCCTGCCCCCAGGACAGGGTCCAGGAGACTGTTGGGAAGCATCCCTGCTGGCTTGTTCCCAGGGCTCAGGGTCATGCACTCCCCACATCAGTCTGCTCCAAAACCAAGATGGAAAAGCCCACCCCAGCCCTGCTCCTGGGACACTGCGATGCAGCTGCAGCCCAGCGCTGCCAGGGTGATGAAAAATGAATGAAAACAAGATTGGGAGGAGAAGTGATGGGTCGATCTGAGGAGACAGCTCTGTCTGTGGTTTTGAGCATGAGCCTGGTTGTGTTGTTGCTGGATCTAATGGCTTTTGCAGTTCAGTTTCTGGCTCACTGGAGCATCACCTGATTGAAGGCACAGAGGAAGGACTGGGCCATCCCCACGCTGCCACAGCCTTTGGTTCAGGCTGAGTGAGCACTCGGGAGTGGGCGGTGCTGTGGCTGCCTCCCTGTCTGCAGTGGCTGCCAGGCAGGCAGCTTGGAAAAGCCTTCCAGGGAATGTGGTCTGCAGGGACCAGGATCCCTCACCCAGCCCCCTGCACCCTCATGGTCCCCCTCTGCCATTGCCAAATCCCCTTTGGGTTGGCAAAGGTGCTCTGGCTGTGCCTGGCCAGCCCCGCTCCCCTCACATAGAGGCTGAGGCACAGCCATGTGCTGGCAGGAGCATTTTGTGAGTAGCAGAAGATGCTCAAGGAGGTGGTGACCCCTGCTTTAAAACCCCACAAAGCCATAACACAGAGCATCATGAGTGCAGCACAGACATAAGCTGCGTATCATCATAGCTCATGAGTTTTCCTTTCCTGCCCAGGTCATTCTGCATTGAATGAGAGCTCTTTATCCTTACGTCCTTCTCTCCGTAGCTCTTGTTCCGTCAAGTGAAAAACCTGAAAATCCTCGAGCAGGTTATGAAATACAGTTACAATGGAGTGAGAGGCATTAGATTGAAGGATTGATCCCAGCAGCAAAGCCATTTCCCTCTGTTGTGCACATATAAATGAACCTGGATTGTGTGTTGAGCGATGAGCTGCCTCCACAGATGGCTCTTGGCACGGGGAGGGGGCAGGTGCACCCTGTGGCATGTTCCCAGGATTCTGGAGCCAGACCTGTCCTCTGCATTCTCCTCTCTCACTCCTTGAGAAGGGCCAGTGGGACCATGCTGCTCCTGGCAGGACCAGGGTGGCTCAGCTCTCCCTCTTTCCTTACTCTCATGAGTGCAGCCCCCTTGCAGAGAATGTGGTGGCCCAGATTTGGGTTTCCCACTGCCCAAGTCCTTCCAGCACCCCTCAGTGATATTATTGAAATTTCACAGTCATCAGTTTCAGAAATTATTTCTGAAATTTCCACTGCTCTTGGAGCTGTAATAATTTATCCCTACATTTTCCCTCAGGAGCAGGGGAGCAGAGCCACCATCCCTGGCAGCAGGTCCCTCATCTCCTGTCTTCAGACTTTTTTTTTATTAATAGGTACAAATATCACTAACATCCCCCTAGAGCCTGCTGCCCCTTTTCTGTCCCTGCCAGGGAGAGGGGAACTCTAAGTGCAGGATTCCTCCTCCCTCACCTCTGGCTCACACTGCTGCAGGGGCACAGTTACTAGCCCAGGATGTTAGCTCAGCTTAAATGGAACAGCGTAGCAAAAGGTGTCTCCAAAGGGGATGATAAATCAATGCTAAAATCTATTTTGCCTAATAACGCAATGATCTTTTCTAGCAAGAGAGAAGACCCTGTTTGGAACATGCACCAACATGAACTGCTCCTCTCCAGCCTTGCTCTCAAGTCTGCTCTGCCTCACCCGACCAAAGCCGCTGGGTTTGTGCAGCGCAGCTCAGGACAGGGGCTGTGCCATGAGCTCTGCTTGCAGTGCTGTGTAGTTTGATGCTAATTTGAGGTAATGAATTAAACTTAAAAGTCATAATCTCCAGTGCTGCAATCTCTCATCTGTGGCTTCGAAGATTTACAGAAGGTTTAGTGCAAACCAATTCCTTGTGAGAGCTTGTTCTTGTGATTAGTAGTGATGAAGGGAAAGGATGCCACCTGATTATTTCATGACTCTCAGAAATGCAAAGAGATTTTTTTTCCCCATTTGTATCCCTGCCTGCTTTAAAGGGAAGCAGCAGCAAAATTGTGGGGGAAGAGCAGGAAAACCATCCCAGTTTTGGGTCTGGCATTGAGCCCCAACATCCTCTGCCTAGGCAGACAGTGTTGCCCTACACCACTGCCTTGGGCTGAGGTAATGGCTCTGCTGGCATTACCCAGCCCCCCAGGCCAGGACCCTGGTGCCACTAGGGATGAATGTCTCTGCTGAGCCCTGCCATGGCCCTTGCAAGTCCAAAGCCTCAGTTCAAGGGGGAACAACTTAAAAGCCTAAAATGAAGCAAGTGCTTAGTTGGGCAGAGATGAGATTTATTTATTACTGGCATTGCATGAGGGCCTCTTTGGCATCCTGTGAAGTGCAAAGGTCTGGCACTACAGACCCAGGAGAAACTGCTCTCCATCTGACTGTAATTCATAATAATCATGGCAACATATGGCAAGTGACATTTCAAAGCATCTAAATCTCACCAAGGCACAGGTAGGCTTCCTAATGTAAAATATTCAGCCTGGTGCCAGAGAAAATGTGAGAACGACAGAAAACCCAGCACTGACAATGCTGGGAGTTAGAAGAGAGTCCCTGGAAAATGACTCAGTTGATGATATCAAAGTTCACAAATTTAAGTGTCTGAGAGTGCACTTTCCTGACAGCTGAACATTTCCTCCAAGTCTCATAATCTTGTAACAAATTAAAGGCAAACAGGAATTCATCAAAAGCAACAGTCTCAATTGTTATAGCAAATTGACTTTAGATTATTGCTGGAGATGGAGTGAGGACAGGGCAGCAGCTCCCTGAGCAGGTGTGAGCATGAGCAGGGGGACATTTATCCCGCAGTAGGGATGGCTTCAGATATCAATGGCCAAATCAGAGCCACTGCTGCGACATCTCTGTGTCACTCACCCGCTCCCCTCATCCCCCCTGGGAGAACTGTGGCCCTTCCCTGGTCCCTGAGAGTGGTGGCTCTGAGAGAGCTGTGCCTTGTCCCAGGACACCTGCCTGAGGCAGAGACCAGTGACAGACCCGTGTCAGCAGAGCCCGATTCCTCCTTCCGGGGCCTCCCCACCACGCTCCTCACTGCCGTGTCCCTCAGCACGTCACCTGTGTGGGCAGGATGTGGCCAACATCTCCCAGGGTGGCAGAGCTTCTGTGAGCTCCTGTCTCCTGCTCCAGGCACCCCCTGCAAAGTGTCTGTCTGTGTGTCTGTCTGTGTGCCCATGCAGCTCCAGGGAGTTCTCCTCATCTCCACTCCAGCTTCTGTTTGTTAATGTGGTTCAGCAAATAAATAGTGAGTTGTGGGTTTTTACCATTATAAACCAGCCAAGATATGAGTGGGTGAAAAATGACAGATGAGTGGAAACAAATCCTCCAGAATCATAAAAAGATACCAGAGGGGAAAAAAAGGCTTTTTACTGTGATTGTGCAGAAAATCAATAAAGCCCCACTACAAGGCAGTGCTGCAGATAACAAGCAGATTATATCAGTTTTCATGGAACATATTGTTTGGCAGGCGGAACGCTCTCAGAGGCTGTAATGGTGCCTCATAAAGTTTAAGTTAGTGTTGTTGGTGAGGAGATTTAAATAAAACCTAAATGCTGACATTTTGATGGTTATTATTTATTCAATAGCCTGAGATGTCAAACCTTGTTGTCTTCAGTTTTCCAAGGAAGAGAAGCTCCAGACAGAGCAGGCCTGGAGTGATGGATAGCCATTTCATCCCACACTTCAGCACAATCCCAGGTGGATATTCTCCCAGAAACAGGCTTGAGGGCAGCCACAGAGACACTCCGCCTTTGACAGAGAAAATTCCTATAGCAGAAATATCTACCTTTACCCTCAGACATGCAGCCTACCTGTCCATGTGCTCCCCAGGAGCATCCCTAGGGCAGGCAGGGTTCCAGCAGTGGGTGCTCCATGCCTGCACCGAAGTAGCCACGCTCGCCAGCCCAGGCTCCCCTGCAAATCCATCCTGTACCCACCGTGGGAGGCCATGGGCTGAGCGCTGACAGGATGGGTTAATGACTGCAGGGCTCTGAGGGTCACCCTGCAAATCAAGTGATCGATGCCATGCCAGTGACAAGGGAGAAATAAGATGGCCCTGACAGGCCAAGCTTCGCCCCACACCTTGGTCATTGGGAGAATAGGAGAAATATTATTGGGGCTTAAAGTCAAATGGTTTTGCTCTACCCATGGAAACGCTGTTGTTTGGTCTCCGCAGGATGTCCCTGACAGCCTGGTGCCAAGTGCAGCTGGTTGCAGAGCGCTCACTCTTCTGCTAATTGCAAAGCTAATTGTTCTTACTGCAGAACCCATTATAGTGTATCGTTATACTGCAGTTAACGAGATGTTTGGATTAAATGGCTCACTAAAAGTCAATAAAAAGAAATTTGCTTGACTATTCCTTTAATTTTTCAGATGCAGTGTTAATTCACTGTTAATTCTCCCCAAAGGCCTGGATTCATTAAACTGCTTAACACAGGACTAATAAATATATATATATATATATATATAGTGCAAAGGCATTAAGGCAGAAGCCCAAAGCAGTGAGCATGGGGAATTAGAACCCCAGAAGAGGGATCAGAACCCCAGAGCAGGGAGCACAGGGGATCAGAACCCTAGAGCAGGGAGCACAAGGCATCAGGGGGATGTTGCACAGTGCAGATGTCAAATGGACACAGAGCTGCCCCCCAGAATGATCCCAATGACAGCATTAGGCAACTCCTGTCCCCTGGCAGGGCAGGGCAGTGTCACACTCTGCACTACAGCTGGGGAAAAGGATGGGCTGCCTGAAAACATCCCTAAATGGTGGGGGAGAGATTGCAGGGAGAGAGGGTACACCAGCCTTGCCAGGACTCACTGTGAAGGGCATCTGGGGACAAGCAGGGCGTCACAGTGCAGTGAGGGCACGGTGCAGTGGGAATCTCCATCCCTGGGCTGATCTGGTTCTCAGCATGTGCCAGCACAGCTTGGAGCCACAGGTCAGACTAGTGACGGCTCACCTGGCCTGGGTCTGTGGTGGGCACTGCCTCACTGCAACCACCATTCATCTGGGTTCACTTGCATTCTTTTGCAATTTCTGCCAGCAGATTGTCAGCCTTTCGGGACACAACAAAGTGCATCAGGAGCAGTATGAATATATCTGTTCCAAAATTAGATGGAAGAGCTCATAGCACCTTTAGAAAGGATCCCAGGCATCTGAATTCTGAGCAGAAAAATATCATTTCAGCTGTAATGATCTATAAAGAAGGAATAAATGCCTTTTATACTGGCTTGTCTTGCAAAAACCATCCTCCTTTGTTTGTCTCATTGTTGTGTGCACTCCATGGGATGCTGCCCTCGGGTTTCCACCTGCTACTGGAACAGAGCTGGAGCCGTTCAGAGAACAGCCAGACATTGGTCCAACCTCGAGGAGGTTCAGGCCAGGTGGACAGGGTTGGGTGAGAGTTTTCTGCACATTTTCAAGGGCAAAGGCAAAACAATCTGATGAATACTGAGAAAATTTTACATTGAGTGAGTGTGTAAAGGAAATCCTTTAGTTTCACTTCCCACTTTGCCTGGCACAGGCTCCTGACATGCTGCCAAGCAAGATATGACAGAGAATTATACCTTTAACTATGAACAGAGGTAGTAGAAGCTGAAAAGCAGAATAAAGGAGCAGCCACTCCTATTGCCTGACACTGGGTTGTTCCCAATGGCTCAATCAGCTACCCTGACCACAGAGAGAGATGGGAGGGCTTCTGGTGTCACTGATTCTGTTTCCAGAAAGGTGTCATTGCTGTTTTTAAGCCCACTCGCCAGGCACCAGCCTTCCCACAGCTCAGTCACCAGGGCTGCACCGAATGCCACAGGCTGCGAGTGTCCTCTGTGCTGGCACTGTCACAGTGGGGCTGCACCAGCTCTGAGGCTCTGCTGCTCCCCATCAGCTCCCACCACTGCCCTGGCACTCCTTGGGGTGTTTCGGGCTCCTCTGTTCTGGGACAGAGCTACGATCATTCTGCAAATGTGCTCCTAAGAAATAATGACACAATGGCTCAGTGCCAATGAGGGCCATGTGCAAAGCGGGGGCTACTTCAAAGTGAACAGCAGAATAAAGAAGATGACAGGAATCATGAAAGGGACAACATGAAATGGGATTTAACGGGAGTTCAGAGTCATTACCTAGATCACAGTTAGACAGGACACAGCATCTTCAGCAATCAGCTGTGTGCACAGAGGGTCACTCCTCCTTGCAGCGCTGGGTGCCAGGTGTGGGTGCCCTGCCAGGCACCAGCATCACTTCACTGGCCAGGAATTTCCTTATGGAGAGACGCTGACAGGTGAGGAAGCTCTAAAGCCCCAAAGCCTCCTGCCAGCAGGACTCTGCCATGCCATTCACATTCCCCACAGTCACATCATCCATCCTTATCACACTGCCAAGAAAAAAGTTCCTGTTCCCTAGGACTAATCCTCAGTCTCATTAAGAGCAGGGCTGGAATACTAAATTTTTAACCAGGGGAAGCTCCCTGGTCCATTACTGCCTTCCTCCCACGTTTATTAAAGCAATAACTTTGTTTTTAAAAGGCACATGTTTCCCGTGAGCTCTCTCACACTTTGGTGTCCTAATTAAAAAATATAAATTAGAGATTGAGCAGGTCTCCTGCTTCAAAGGAACGTAAATTGGGTGGCTTGAAGTCCTGGGGAAAGTCTGAACACAAAACACTCCGAGGTGGCTCTGCAGACAATGGCGCCTGAGACAAGAGGAGGAGGAAGATGGAGGTGGAGCAGCACACTGAGGCCCTCATTCACAGCTCTGTGCACTTTGGGGAAGTTCTCATTAAAATTTCATCACCTCTTTCTTCCGCAGAGCAGAGGGGCCCTGCAGGCTGCTCTGTCAGCTGGCACTGTCCCTGCCTTCATAGCCTTGGAGGAGCAGCTGCTCTTGTGTCCCTGGCCCCACATCTTTCCATGCTCTGCTCCGCAGAGTTTTTCTTCCCAAATCTGAGGGACAAGGAGGATTCTGGGGTGCAGATTCTGGGGACAGGGGTTAACAAGGTGACCCTTCTTTGTGCTGTGCTGGCTTTCCTGCTCTGGGTTTTGCCTGAATCAGTCTTACACCTTCCACAAGTCCAGAAAAATGGAATTTAGTGTTGTCTCGGTTTTGAAAGACAGGTGTCTGCTAAGCAAGGCAGAAGCCCCCCTTGAAGTGGCAGATATAACCCCTTTTCCCTCCAAGTTATTATATTTTGAAATCAAGGGCCTTTAGGCAAAGATGTGGGAAATAAGAATAACAGTTCTTTACTATATATATATATATATGTGTATATAACCAATCAAACAAAACAACAACAACTATGGCAGTAACAGCAATCACAAACCCAGTGCCAGCCTTCTCGGCTGCCGGGCCCTTTCCCCTCGGGTGCAGTTCCGCTCGCAGCCGGCAGGGGCGCTGGCGGCTCCCGGTGAGCAGGGCAGGTGCGATGGTTCCCCTGCGGCTGCAGGGGGCGCTCTGGAGCGAGCTCGGGGAGCACGCGGCACTGGTGCCCCGGGATCCCGGGAAGGATGGAACAAAGGCTTCACAAACCCCTGGGCAGCCGATCCCAGACTCTCAGGAACAGCAGGCTGGAACGGCAGGCTGGAACGGCAGGCTGGAGCAGCAGGGACGAACGCAAATCCCGGGTGGCAGGCGAGATGTATCCAGATGGGAGAACCCCACGGAGGCCCAGGCAGGCAGGGCGAGCAGGGCTACAGCGTAGCGAAAGCTCGAAGCAGCAGCGGAGCAGGGCAGCCACAGCTCGGTCTCCAGCAGGGCAGGGAAAAGCAGCTTTTGGGGTCCCGGCGTTGTTTCCAGCAGGAAGAAAGAACGGCCAAAAAGAAAGAAGCAGCAGCTCCTTTCTCTGCAGCTTCTCTCTCCGGACGCTCAGAGCGAACTGACCCCACACCCAGGTGTAGACAAAGGAGTAGCCAGGCCCGCCCCACTTCCCTTTTTGTCTTTCTTAAGTACAGCTATTTGTCCCCTAGCAACATGCCTATGGGAGAAAATTCCTTTAACAGGAAAACAACTAAGACTAAACTAAAACCCCAACATTATCCACCCCGAATTTTTTTCCCATACTAACATGTTACATGAAACTTAACTTTTTTAACCATATAAATCTATGCATTACCTAAATTATATACAAATATACATGCTGATACTGATACAAGTACAGAGCCATGGGTAGTTCACCCTAAAACAAGGTCCCCTTGAGGTAAGCATCGGGTCTCTCCATCCTTTTGCATCACCCACCAGGTGCAACCTGGTCCCTGAGCAAAAATGACCCCACGGATGGGTTTGTCTTTGCTCAAGGCAGACTTTACCCAAACAGTTTTTCCAAGCATACCTCTCATGTGCACCACTGGAACCTTATCTCCGTCTGTTGTTTGTAGGGGTTCGGATTGGGCAGGGCCTGCTCAGCTGGTGGAGCCTCGGGTGTTAACTAACCAGGTGGCTCTTGCTAAATGCATCTCCCAGTTTTTGAAAGTCCCCCCACCCAGTGCCTTCAAGGTGGTTTTAAGCAGTCCATTATACCGCTCAACCTTCCCAGCTGCTGGTGCATGGTAAGGGATGTGGTACACCCACTCTATGCCATGTTCTCTAGCCCAGGTGTTTATAAGGCTGTTCTTGAAATGAGTCCCATTGTCAGACTCGATTCTCTCAGGGGTGCCATGCCTCCAAAGGACTTGCTTTTCCAGGCCCAGGATGGTGCTCCGGGCTGTAGCATGAGGCACAGGATAGGTCTCCAGCCATCCAGTGGTGGCTTCTACCATTGTGAGCACATAGCGCTTGCCTTGGCGGGTTTGAGGCGGTGTGATGTAATCAATCTGCCAGGCCTCCCCATACTTGTATTTGGACCATCGCCCACCATACCACAGGGGCTTCACCCGCTTGGCCTGCTTGATTGCAGCGCATGTCTCACAATCATGGATCACCTGGGAGATACTGTCCATGGTTAGATCCACCCCTCGGTCTCGTGCCCACTTATAGGTGGCATCTCTGCCCTGATGACCTGAGGCATCATGGGCCCATCGAGCTAGGAACAGCTCTCCTTTATGTTGCCAATCCAAGTCTATCTGGGACACCTCTATTTTCGCAGCCTGATCTACCTGTTTGTTGTTACGATGTTCTTCATTAGCCCGGCTCTTGGGGATGCGAGCATCTACATGACGGACCTTCACGGATAGCTTCTCTACCCGAGTGGCAATGTCTTTCCACTCTTCAGCAGCCCAGATTGGTTTTCCTCTGCGCTGCCAGTTTGCCTTATTCCACCTTTCCAGCCAACCCCACAGAGCATTGGCTACCATCCATGAATCAGTGTAGAGGCAGAGCTTTGGCCACTTCTCTCTTTCAGCTATGTCCAGAGCTAATTGGACAGCTTTGAGCTCAGCAAATTGGCTCGATCCACCTTCTCCTTCAGTAGCCTGTGCAACTTGTCGTGTGGGGCTCCATACAGCGGCTTTCCATTTCCGGCTAGCGCCTACAATTCGGCAGGAACCATCAGTGAAGAGGGCGTATTGTCTTTCACTCTCTGGTAGCTCGTTATATGGTGGGGCTTCTTCGGCATGTGTCACCTGCTCCTCTTCTTCTTCAGAAGATAACCCAAAAGTCTCACCTTCTGGCCAGTTCGTAATTATTTCCAAGATCCCAGGGCGACTTGGGTTTCCAATTCGGGTGCTGCGTGATGAGGGCAATCCATTTGCTCCAAGTAGCGTCGGTGGCGTGATGCGTGGAGGGAACCTTTCCTTTGGACATCCACCCCAGCACCGGTAGTCGGGGTGCCAGGAGGAGTTGTGCCTCTGTGCCGATTACTTCTGAGGCAGCCTGGACTCCTTCATAAGCTGCCAGGCTTCTCTGTGGGAGTGTAGTTGGCTTCAGACCCTCTGTAGCTTCGGCTCCAGAATCCCAGTGGTCGGCCCCGAGTCTCACCAGGCACCTTCTGCCAGAGGCTCCAGGACAGACCATTGTTCCCGGCTGCAGAGCAGAGCACGTTCTTCACCTCTGGTCCTGTCCTGACTGGGCCAAGGGCTACGGCGTGAGCGACTTCCTGCTTGATCTGGACGAAGGCTTGCTGCTGTTCAGGGCCCCAGTGGAAATCATTCTTCTTGCGGGTAACCAGGTAGAGAGGACTCACGATCTGGCTCGGGAATGTGCATCCTCCAGAAACCTATAGCGCCTAGGAAAGCTTGTGTTTCCTTCTGGTTGGTCGGTGGAGACATTGCTGTGATCTTATTGATGACCTCAGTGGGAATCTGACGTCGTCCATCTTGCCACTTTACTCCCAGGAACTGGATCTCTCGGGCAGGTCCCTTGACCTTGCTCTTCTTGACGGCAAAACCAGCTTGCAGGAGAATTTGAATTATTCTCTCTCCTGTCTCAAACACTTCGGTTGCGGTGTTCCCCCACACAATGATGTCATCAATGTACTGCAGATGTTCTGGAGCCTCACCCTTTTCTAGTGCAGTCTGGATCAGTCCATGACAGATGGTGGGACTGTGCTTCCACCCCTGGGGCAGTCGGTTCCAGGTGTACTGCACGCTCTTCCAGGTGAAGGCAAACTGAGGCCTGCACTCTGCTGCCAGAGGAATGGAGAAGAATGCATTGGCAATGTCAATAGTGGTGTACCACTTCGCTGCTTTGGACTCCAGCTCGTACTGGAGCTCCAACATGTCTGGCACGGCAGCGCTCAACGGTGGAGTCACTTCATTCAGGGCACGATAGTCCACAGTCAATCTCCATTCCCTGTCAGACTTGCGCACAGGCCAGATGGGGCTGTTGAAGGGTGAGTGGGTCTTGCTGACCACCCCTTGACTCTCCAGCTCGCGGATCATCTTGTGGATGGGGATCACAGCATCTCGATTTGTCCGATACTGCCGGCGGTGCACTGTCGAGGTGGCAATTGGCACTCGTTGCTCTTCCACTTTCAGGAGCCCAACTGCAGAAGGATTCTCAGATAGTCCAGACAGGGTGTTCAATTGCCTAATGCCCTCTGCCTCCACAGCAGCAATCCCAAATGCCCACCTGAGTCCTTTTGGGTCTTTGTAATAGCCGTTCCGGAGGAAGTCTATGCCCAGAATACATGGGGCCTCTGGGCCGGTCACAATCGGATGCTTTTGCCACTCCTTCCCAGTCAGGCTCACCTCAGCTTCCAAAAGGGTCAACTGCTGTGATCCCCCAGTCACCCCAGCGATGGATACAGGTTCTGCCCCCACATGTCCCGATGGCATTAAAGTACACTGTGCCCCAGTATCAACCAATGCATCATATTTTTGTGGCTCTGATGTGCCAGGCCATCGGATCCACACCGTCCAGAAAACTCGGTTCTCCCGTGCCTCTTCCTGGCTAGAGGCAGGGCCCCTCTAGCCCTGGTTATCATTCTTTCCCTGGGCGTACATGCTCGAGGTACCTTCAAGGGGATCCGACATATCATCCTCCCTCCTGTAATACCTGGCAGCTCGGTCACGGGAGGCTGAGGCTACCTTCACCTTAGCAGAACCCCCTCGGTTAGTGCCTCCCTCCTTGAGTTCACGCACCCGCGCTGCCAGGGCAGAGGTGGGTTTCCCATCCCACCTTCTCATGTCTTCCCCGTGCTCACACAGGAAAAACCACAGCTCAGCTCGTGGGGTGTACCCTCTCTCTCTAGCAGGGGGACGATGGGCCTGTGACTCGCACTGGTGCCACACTGACCCTCCTCATCTCCTCCCTCATCTCCTCCCTCATTTCCTTCATCTCCTCTTTGAGGTCCTGGACCACAGCAGAGACATGAGCTTTCAGCGGGCCATTGATCATGCTGTCATAATGCCTGAGCTTGTTGGCAACAGAGCCCACTGTTTCTCGGGTATTGTCAGCATCAATCGTTGCAATGAAGGTGGTGTATTGCGATGGCCCTAGCCTTGCCAGGTTCCACTTCATCTGTCCTGTGCACCTGACCTTATCGGGGTCATTATCATGCTGTCCATCCTTCCCAAAGAGTACCTCTAATATTGCCACCTCTCCTAGCTGTTGGATCCCTTGCTCGAGTGTCTTCCACTGCATTCTATGATGATACTCCTGCATTCTTTCTTTGTGAATGAACCTTTCTCTCACACTCGTTAAGAGCCGCTCCCAGAGAGAAAGGGGCCCTGGCTCCCTCACAAATATCTGGTCCACACCTGGGTCCTGGGTCAACGATCCCAGATACCTTGCCTCACCACTAGCCAGTTGCACACTTGTGCCCATAAGGTCCCAAACCCGAAGCAGCCAGGTGGTATAAGGCTCACGCCCCCTTCGCACAATGTCGTTTCGCATAGCATGGAGACTGTCATGCGACAGGGACTCAGTGATGATTTCTGGCTCTGGCTCTCCTGCTGGTTGTGAGGGCCCTGGTTGCCCATCATCATTAACTGGTCGTACTGATTTGCTCTTACACTTCCTCCTTTGCACAGGGGCGACTGCTGCTGGCTGTGGTTGTCCTTGTGGTTCAGCTGAAGCCTGGGCAGTTGTAACATCCGTGGGTTCTACTGCTGCACCATTGGACTCACCCTCTTTGGGGCAGGGAGAGGGTTTTTCACTAGCTGAGGAGGTGTATTCCCTTAGCAATTGGCATATCTCCTTGCGCACCTGGCCCATCGCCTGGCACATCTCCTTGCGCACCTGGCCCATCTCCTGGCATATCCCCTGGCGCACCTGACCCATCTCTTGGCACATCTCCTGCATTCCTTTTGCCAGTACCCCCACCCAGTTTGGGTAGTCCATTTCTGAGGTGGACTGTTGGGTGGTATCAGTCTGTGGGGCGGGGTCTCTGGTGTCTGGGGCTGCGTCAGGCTCTGGGGTAGGATCTCTAAGTGTCTGGGGCCGTGTCAGGTTCTGGGGCAGGATCAGGCTCTGGGGTAGGAACTGTACTCTCTGGGGCCATGTCAGGTTCTGGGGCAGGATCTCTAGTCTCTGGGGCTGGTGTCCGGGTAGATATCCAAGCCAATCTCAACTTATCCTTGAGTGCTAAATAGAGTAGGCCTATCAGCAGCAGATGGTTAGTATTCAGAGGGAATTTAAACCCTTCGAAAATTGATGGGATGGGCCCGAAGACCTGGTTGAGGGGTTGGGGGAAGACTTCCCCTGGTGTCATTTCCTCACAGAAGGTACCATTGTTAACATAACCCCAAAAACATGTGCTCAGTGTGTGATAGCCGTTTATCCATGTGCCCACATTCCGGAGGAAGCTAAAAACCCATGAATTCCTCACCTTCTCGACCCATAACGCAAGCTGGATAACAGCAATGGTAGCCTTAGTCAGAGGACCCATATTCAAGTAAGGAGCTGCAAAGGGGAAGAATATAGCTACGACCACATGCCACCCGAACCAGGGTAAACTAGACCACATAGTGCTGCCTAACAAGGTTCCTATATCTGGCACACAAAATAAAGTTATCCAGGAACTGTTATTCCTTTTTTCACCTCTCTCTCTTAATACCCTCGTGGCCCCACGTTGGGCGCCAAGATCTGTCTCGGTTTTGAAAGACAGGTGTCTGCCAAGGAAGGCAGAAGCCCCCCTTGAAGTGGCAGATATAACCCCTTTTCCCTCCAAGTTATTATATTTTGAAATCAAGGGCCTTTAGGCAAAGATGTGGGAAATAGGAATAACAGTTCTTTACTATATATATATATATATGTATATAACCAGTCAAACAAAACAACAACAACTCTGGCAGTAACAGCAATCACAAACCCAGTGCCAGCCTTCTCGGCTGTCAGGCCCTTTCCCCTCGGGTGCAGTTCCGCTCGCAGCCGGCAGGGGCGCTGGCGGCTCCCGGTGAGCAGGGCAGGTGCGATGGTTCCCCCGCGGCTGCAGGGGGCGCTCCGGAGCGAGCTCGGGGAGCACGCGGCACCGGTGCCCCGGGATCCCGGGAAGGGATGGAACAAAGACTTCACAAACCGCTGGGCAGCCGATCCCGGACTCTCAGGAACAGCAGGTTGGAACGGCAGGCTGGACCGGCAGGCTAGAACGGCAGGGACGAACGCAAATCCCGGGTGGCAGACGAGATGTATCCAGATGGGAAAACCCCACGGAGGCCCAGGCAGGCAGGGCGAGCAGGGCTACAGCGTAGCGAAAGCTCGAAGCAGCAGTGGGGCAGGGCAGCCACAGCTCGGTCTCCAGCAGGGCAGGGAAAAGCAGCTTTTGGGGTCCCGGCGTTGTTTCCAGCAGGAAGAAAGAACGGCCAAAAAGAAAGAAGCAGCAGCTCCTTTCTCTGCAGCTTCTCTCTCCGGACGCTCAGAGCAAACTGACCCCACACCCAGGTGTAGACAAAGGAGTAGCCAGGCCCGCCCCACTTCCCTTTTTGTCTTTCTTAAGTACAGCTATTTGTCCCCTAGCAACATGCCTATGGGAGAAAATTCCTTTAACAGGAAAAAAACTAAGACTAAACTAAACCCCCAATAAGTGTTTGGCTACAAATGGAGAATTCTGGTGGTTTGATACAAAGCTGTATTTTTTCTTAGGTTCCCAGGTACATTTTTATTTATACACTCATACATATCCACACATACATGTGCACATGAACCCCTCCAGCTCCTGGCCCCTGGCAGTCCCACCCAGACCAGCAACTCATCCATAAGCATCACACACATCCACCTTCAGCTGAGAGATGTGGCTGAACTTTCCTCTGTTATCTTTCCGTTTCCATGGCAATAAAAGTAGCTTCTGATAATGGCTATTTCCTAAGTACTGTGAGGTTTGGTAATTTTAGCAGCATTATAGCACAGACTTCAAATGGTCAGAGTTGCTCAGGGTCACTCTGGCTTGGGCTTTGAATTGCGAGTGGATGTGAACCAGGGGAGGTTTTTCTGGTTATCCTTAGCTTATTCCTTGTACACCTGTTCCCAAGGGATCCACAAGACTCTGTTCAGTCCCAGGCGGGTTTTGGGACCGGCATTGTTCGTGGTGTTGGTGTGACTGCAGGAAGCTGCCAGCTCACCTCTCACCTGAACCTGCCTCACAAACAGCAGCTGACTTAATTATTAGCATAAAAAAGAAATAATGCCCCATATTCCCCAAAGCCTGTGATACAGCTGGGTACAAGTAATGCCCAGGTAATGTACCAGAGGATGAATTCCAGCTCTGCCTGGATCATCCAAATGACTATTGATTCCATGCCCACTCCCTGCTCCTCTGGAGCTGCACATTGTCTCCCCATAAGCTGCTGACCAGGTGCCTGCTCAGACACCTGACCCATTGTTTTGGCTCTGCTGCTGCAGGAGCCCTTTGCCAGGCCTGGAATTCTCGGGGGGAAACACGGGACCAGGATCCTGCTCCTTCCCTCAGCTGCGGCTCATCCACCTCCTCCTGAGGCTTCACTTGCATCGACCCCCAGTCCCTAAGGAAACATTGCTGGCAGGAAGAAACATTCCATTTTCCCCACATTTTCAGTGCCTAGCTGTAAGTTTCCATTCATTTCCACTTCCAGTCCTGGAGCAGGTGGGTGCTCTGGCACAGCCTCGCTCTTCCCATGCTGTCCCTGGGGACAGCCCGGGGGCCTCACCCAGGGAGCACCTTCCTCTCTGACCCATGTGGCAGTAATTTAATCTCCAGATCTGCCGAGCATCATCCTGACCTGCAGAATCACATTCCTCCTGCTCTCAATAAGCCAACCTTTAATATGAAGTGTGAAACTTCTAATTTAGTGTCGTATCAAATAATAACTGTTGTGTTTAAACTGTTGCTTGTATTAGTCAAACAATCACAGATCAGAGCCAGAGGCTTCTCGTCTCTCTCATTACCACTGACTTGCAATTAATATTTATAAAGCAGGACAGATTTTTCTTTTAAAGGGAATTTTCAGCTGTCCTTCGGATTCTCAGACACAGGCTGCAAAATTTATAGGCTCTCCTTCACCTTCACTCTAAGAGAACAAAGCTTTTCATCTGACATATTTATAATTTTAGTCTGTAGGGACAGAAATGAAGCAAAGCATGGTGAGAGATGGCAGAGAGCTGGGAAGGGGAGGGGGGAAGCCAGTGGGCAGTGACAGGCACCAGCTGTGATAGGCATTGGCAGCAATGGGCAACTGGTAAACACCAGCAATCATGGGCTCAATTTCACAAAGCACACTGGAAATGCCCCTGGATTTGCGGAGGGGAAGACTAACTTTTGGAGCATTTATTTAAAAAACAACCAAAAATTTCCCCCTTTGGTGAAAATGTTCATAATTTCCCATTGTAAAATCATTCAATTTATTCACAATATTCCTGAATATCTCATTGTGAAACTGAAATTAAAATATCCCAATAGACTCTGGCAGAAACCTTTGCATAAATGTGATAGGATTTTCTCACAGTAATAAATCCCCATGGCAAAATATATTAGAGAAGAAAATGTTTCAAAATAACTGTTCCCAATTAAAACTTCACTAGGGTTTACACTTCCCAAGTTTTCTTTTTTCCAGCATCATAAGCAAAAAAATGACACACGCCCAGTCCAACACCAATTGCTCCCACCATTGACAGAGCAGGAGCCACACATCACACACTGAGCTGAAATGGCCAAACTCCCTCCAGTCATTCCTCACTACATTATTCCCTTGCATTTTAAAATTAATATCAATAAAACATACATTAGAATTGCAGAAATCATGGAAATGTCAAACATCTCTCACTCGCTTTGGTGAGAACTTTGTTAAGTACCAAATGCAAATGTGCAGCTGGTGCCTCTGACATTTTGGTTCCTTTGCTGGCACAGGCTAATCAATTCAGTTTCTAATTTTAATTTTATCAGCAGCAAATCTGCTGGATTTTTCAGGCTCTGATGTAGACCAATTAATTTCTAATCAAATTACCTGGGTTTGGATAGGCTTTGTCCGCACTCTCGGCAGTGCCAGGAATCGCAGTCCCCTGACCTTGCCATGGCAGATGGAGTGCACCAGGTCCTGATTCTACTCCTGGTCCTGCTCCTCTTGGTGAGGATGCAGAAATTAACCCTTTAGGCGTGGAGAGGGGGCAGAGGAGCTCCCTCCTCCCCTCCTGCAAATGCCCAGCCCACAAAATGTGGAGCCCCAGCCTTTACTGTCAACCATGCTGTGACCTCAGTCCTTTCTGAGATATATTCCACTGTCCACCTTGGGGAGAGCCATCCATGCCCCACTGTGAAGGGAAGCACCCTGGGCATGTCCTTTCCCTGGTCCCATCCCCGGTCCCTTGCCAACCCATGACCCACAGCACTGAAAATGAAGCCCCGTTTTCTGCTGAAAAGGAGCCCCTGAGTCACTGAGCGTGAGCACAGGAGTGTCAGGCACTTGCTGCTGGGAAAGTTTCTTTATGACATAAAATTACTGAGTTTTCAGACCTGCTCAAATAGAGAACAGAATTGGAAACAAGGTTCCTTTTGGCATCTCCTCATCTGTAATTCAGCTGCTGGTTTTAAAAACCATCCTGCAATGTCCAGATGGAGTTTGTATCTATTGCCATTTTAATTTGTTAAGATTTTTTTTTTTTTGTCTGCCTTTCTCTGACATGGGGTGCAGCATTAGTGCAGCAATTAACCAACCTGGTGACCAAACATGTGTGATGAGAAGTTGCTACATCCCAGCACTGACTGATTTCCAGTTCCAACAGCCACAGCCTTGGCTGGGTGTGCAGAGATTTGTACATGCAGGGACCTCTGTGCCTGATTGGCAAGTGGGGATGAGTCGCAGATAAAGCTCCATTTTGCTTAAAGAGCCCTTTAAAAAGAAACACCCTTAAATATCAATATTAGCACTTAGAAGGAGTATTTCCTAGAAAAAAAATATTGCATTTTCAGAGCAGGGATGGCAGCCAGGACAGACAGAGAGGGTCAGGGCCCTGGCCCCTCTGCCAATATTGTTCCAGCCACAAGGAAAGCAGCCCAGAGCACATCTGTCCACTGCTCCAAGGCTATAGCTGATCCATTATCTGCAGCCTGTAGTAATCTCCAATCTTTGTACTTTAATCTGTAAAACAGACAAAGAGCTTTTCCAGCCTTTCATATGCTGAATGACAGGCCCCACTCTCTCCCCAGCATTTCCTCTGACTCACTCATTACAAGCTATTTTAGAATGTGCTAATGACAAAAAATACGTTTTGATCTTTACTGTTACGAGTAAATAAAGAAACTCCCCTTCGGGGTTTTTGAAAAGGATTTTGTCTCTTCCCACCCCATGTCCAGGGGGCCCCTATGTTCTGCTCTGCAAAAGGGCTTTAAGTTTTTACACAGAAACAAGAGGGACTCACCCAAGCTGTTAGTGCAATAAAGTTTTCTCTCCAACTAGGGTCATGGACACAAGCCAAGGAGGAGAACCAAATCACTGATTTAATCACTGTGCAAGGAATTTTTTGCCCCTTTTGTGAGCTGTCCTGTTCAGAGACTTTGCTCTCCTCCCTCCATCTGCAGCCACAGATGAGGTGGAATGAGAGGGAAACCTGTCTCCATTTTCCCAGCTCACAGGATAAGTGGAAGCATGGGAGATGAGATGCTGAAATCCTGCATCCTAATGTGATGTTGCTGCGCAACCAGAGCAGAGCAGGAGCTGCTGCGAGGGGTGGCCCCGGGGAGCAGAATCTGCACAGCACAAGTTTCTCTGTCCAGGCTGGTTCTTCCTCCCCACACTCTTCCCTCCAGGACAGCAGCTGCTGCTAGAGCGAGCCCAGTGCTTGTTTTGCCTCATCCATCTATCCTGGTGGGCCTCCCATACATTCCTTATTATTCTGCCCAACATCTGTTCACAATTTGTTTCTAATTCCTCGGTCTGCTCCTCCTTGTCTGACTCTGGACGTAGGGTTAAATTCTTACGCAGACCTGGAGCACGATGAACTGGAGAACACACCCACCCCATCATCCCCTGTGCCCGGTGTGGGTCAAGTGGATTCTTTTGGAAGGTGAGTCCTGCAGCATAGATTCCCTTTGAGAGACCAGGGCAGTTGGATAAGGCCCCTCACCAGCCCAACCCTCAATGCCTACCCCAGGCCACCATGGTGGCAGCTGCTCTGTGGCTGCCCAGGGTTGGCTCCTATCAGTCGGCATTAAATAACCTTAATATCAACTTCTCAAAGGACAAAGTCAGTGCTGAGTTGTTCTGCACAGACACAGGTGCAAGTGAGAGCCAAACACTGCCCCGAGTTTGCAGAATGCGTTGGATCCTCTGGAGCAAAAGGGAGATACAAACTCCTGGGTGGATGCCAGGTGGTAATGGTAAGCAGATGGCAGGAAGACTGCTGAGAGAGGACAGGTTTATTTACTTGCTTATTCATTTATAGACCATATTTTGGGAAAAGAAAATTAACGTGACTTTGTACATCTGCACTCAGAGAGAAGAGGGACAGGCATAGGCCACGGCTACCTGTGCCTCTCCTGCCTCCCTCCCTGCTCTCCTTGTTTATCTGCTGGTGGATGGGGATTGGGTCCTTCATCTCCAGCACAGTTCTGCAAAGCTGGGCTTGATCGGAGTGCAGAGCTGGGATGTGAAAACTTATAATGAGCACATCAAAACTGCAGCAATGCACACTGAGAGGGGCCACTTGCCTGTCTCGGGCAGGGGCAGCTCTGTGTCACTGGTCTCAGAGATGTTCATTGCCCCTGTGAGGAATCAGGAATCCCACAGCCTCTCCAGCAGCCTGTTCTCCACTCACTGTCTCTGGCTGACAATCTCTTTCAATACAAGTGCTCTGAGTGAGGACTGGCTATGATCCTGCTCTCTCCCAGCTTTACATCCCTCTCTGCTTGTGCCCTCATGAGAGGCCCTTCTATCTCATTCCACAACAACTCCTCTCTGCCTCAAAAACATCCCCAGTGTCAGGAAATCCTGTCCCACCCCTAAGTGCTTTAAATCTCACCTCCAGTACTGGAGTATTCCTAAAACAGCAGGAAGCCCAGCCACAACAGCTCCTGTACCAAGCCCAGAGCAACCCAGGGGCTCCCAGGGCAGCTGGCCCTGACAGTGACCCCAAAGCAGCTCATGGTGGGCGTCAAAAGGACCTGCCATATGAGACCATAGGGGCCTTGTTGGGGTAAAACATCCACAGCACACAGAGCTGATGCTGGAGAAAACCTCTCCAAGCACGTGCCCTTGCTCCATCTCACTCCCCTAGAGCTGCTGGCTGAGGCGTGAACAATTTTGCCTTTCAACTTGAATTGAATTACAAAATAATTAACTCAACAAAAGCTCAGGAGTTACTTGGCACATGTGCCTGTCTCATGCCCTACTGCCCTACTGCCGGTATCCTTTTGTCACTCCACTGGCTTTTGCTGGTCATGCTGAGACATCATGGAGCTCCACATCCGTTCCCCTCTCCTTCCACTGCATGACATTTCTCAGACCACTGGGTGAAACCACCTCAAGCCTGATCTCAGGCTCAGCCATCCTCAGCCTCGGTGACCCGATACCTTTAATCACTGGGTTAACAGAGGGAGATGGCAGAAGGGGTGGATCCAGCACTCCAGGCTTCCCCTGCCCTGTCCTGTCCTTCCCAGTGGAGTCTTCTCCGAGCACTGTGGGGGAAGGAGGTGGCGATGCCCTGCCCAGCCCTGGCACCTCGTATGTCCCCACTTCAGCCGGGAAGGTCTGGGAGTGCCATTGCTCAGCAGCACCAGTCCAGCTGCCTTTGCACTGTTGCCAATGGAGCTTTTCTTCCTCTCTCCTGTTTTTGCTGATAGGAATTAGCATTAATAATCTCTCTCCCCTCCAGGGGAACACAAAACAAAACCTCCCTCCAGCACATGCCACCTCCACCGCGCTCAGCCCCGCTCCGGTCCCACAGAGCCCCGGCAGCCTCCCCGTCCCCCATCCCTGCACCCCCTCCTCCAGCTGCTGTTGGGAACCCACCCCCTCCTGCCTCGCCTCCCTGCAGGTGGGCAGGAAAGCTGGGGCGGCAGAGCCTTTGGGAAGGAGCTCATCCAGAAACCACAGAAAATGATTTTGGGAGCCAGGAGAGGAGGAACTGGGATGGGGAAGAAACATGGAGCCTGGCAAACCCTCGTCACCCACGGCTGGGAATCCAACCCCCCACCACGCCGGGCCAGGTACTGCTGCGGTGGGTGAGCCACCCTCTCATCCCGGAGCCATACCTGGCTCCCACCCTGCTCTCACTATACGCTTTTCCCCTTCTTGATGAAAAGAAAAATCTTTTCTGATTGAACTAATTACGCTGATTGAATTTCCTCCCTCTCTGTGTCTCTGAGTGTGAAAGGTTTCCTTAATTTGATGGGGGTAATTGTTATGCACACACTGTCAGATGTTAATGCAATTCTGTGATTGACAGGTAATCAGCACATCAGCTGTACAAAAAGAGTGAATAAGTCTGTAATTTTATTTCCCCTGATTCCACTGTGTGGGATGGCAGGAAAATCTAAATTAGCAATCAGGGAAGGCAACCCTGCTCCAGCGCGAGCTGCTCCAGCCCGGGGAATGGCTGTGGCTGGGATTGCAAGGGCTCCCTTGGCTCTGAGGGACTCAACTGCAAACACCTGGCTCACTGCTGAGCCTCCTGCGGCTGCTTCGCACGGGCTCGTTTTGTTCATTTGGGGTCCAGACCCAGCAGTGCCTGCGCCTACGTTCCCAGGGCAGCATTTGCACACAGCGTGCACGGCTGCAACAGGAGTAGGAACGCGCTTCCTACAGAGAGAGGCAGAATTTCCTCAGAAACCTCAATGTTTAGTACCCCGAAGTTCCTCCGAGAAATCCGCGAGCCGTGTAGAGTCCCTGGGCTTTGCTGGGGGCGAATCTGCACGAGGCTGTGGCTCTGGGACTATCCTGGGGCGAGAGCTCGTACTGCCAAAAGCTGCCCCTAGAAAGAGCGAGGCAAAGGAGGTAATTGGTGTCCAGGTGCTCCCCTGGGCTTCCCTACAGCGGCGGGGAGGGGAGGGAAGGCAAGGCAGCAGCTTGGAGATTTTCACTTCGCAGCTTCCATCGGGCTGGCAGAGCTGAGTGACAGAGGGAGAAGGAGCCCAGCGCTCCTGCCAGCACCTGACAGCGGTGCCCGATCCATTTACTGCTCGTCAGCTGCTGACGAGCCCCAGACAGGCAAGAGGGAGGAATGCCACGAAATTCCTCCAGAATATTTTCAGAAGCTTCTTACATTCCTTGTTTTCTTTCTTTAGTAAGACCCTGATGTAATTCTTTGCTTATTTCTGAACTTGGATCCCAGGATATCGCTGCACAACAGTTCTGAGCAGCCACGGGTCCACACGGCGATTTGCTCTCGCTGTCGGGGCTGAGGCGTGGGAGTGTCTGCACACACACTCCGGGCACAGCCTCTGGTGTGCCAACGCGGCACCGGGTGCGCGGCGAGCCCGGGCACCCACCACAGCTGGGTAGAGAAACGCAGAGCAAGGAAACCAGCGGCCGTTCCCAAAGGAACTGCTTCCTCCCTGCTCTCCCCTTGAGCTGGAATTGATCCACGGCGGGTCAAACAAAGCCTGTGCACCGGGAGCGGGTGCTGCTGGTTCCTCCTGCCCTGGGCTGGCCGTCACAGCCCCGTTCCCCCCGGAGTTCCCGGAGGCAAAGGCGAGGGGGCTGCCCCTCCCCAATATAAGGCAGTGCTGGGGACTTAAGCACCTCCAGCTCAGGGGCGGGGATGGCTGATGGCAGACAGCAGGAAAAGGGAGAGGCAGCGGGACCGTGAACAGCATCCACGGAGCGCCGGCATTAACATAAAAAAGGGTCAAATCCCTCGTATGAAGAGCTGGGAGTGAATAGCTACATTTACCATTAGTAAGATTTATCTGAAATACTTAAAATCCTTTTTGGAAGGATTTTAGTCTTTAGGAGGCTGGTTCTCTCCCCCAGAGCGTGCATAAACCAGGCTATTCAAGGAAAAAAATCCGTGCTGATTGGGATGCGGAGCGCTGCCCTGCACTTCAATGGGATTGGGCAGGGGATGAGCCAGCGAGGAGCTCTGCCCATCACAGAGATGATACGGGAGACTCAAGGAGCTTAGTGGTTCTTAGGGAAAGAAACAGGGTGTGAGAGGAGAAGATTAGAGCAGGACCTCTCTGTAGTCAATAAATCCCAAGAAAAAGCAGAGACCGCTATGCTGGCAGAGCGCCCCTTGTACTGTAGAACATATAAAGCACCATCTTCAGCTAAAAGGATGTTTGACATCGGAGAAAATTAGGCAGATATTTTTTATCCAGCGTAAGTCACATGCAAAATAAATTGCAAAGGGCGGCAGCAGGAGCAGCTGGTAAAGACAGATTAAAAATCAGATTCAGACAAGCATCTCAGGGCAAAAAAGATATTTAGGATTAGGCTGCTAATTTGTAATCACAGACGGGGATGGGGCTGCGCTGTCAGGCAGTGTACACAGGCTGGAGGAGGAGCACAGGCACTGCGTACGGAGCCAGGAGCTCCAGGAGGAAAATGTCCGCATCCAGGAGGAAAATTCCCGTGTCCGGGAGACGGGGGTTCTTTTGGGAGGAGCCGAAATACTGCCCAAACTGCTGCCCTCGAGCAGGAGAGTGCGGCACCCAGGCCGGCGGGCGAGCTGCCGGAGCTCCCTGTGCCAGCAGAACTGCGGGAGCGGGAACTGCAGGTGGCAATCGCATCTTGCGATGGGAGGGAGGCGAAAGCTCCGTCCGCAGGCTCTGCCCGAGGACGGCGAGCTGGGGAAGGGGCTGCGCAGCCGGGGAGCCCCTGGAGCCCCCCATTCACTTGCTCACACCCCGGGAGAGGCTCTCCTATCATTACACGCTCCCTGCGCTCAAACAAAGAGTCCATGTTACTTTCTCAGCAGGGGTAATTTCCAGACAGCGAAACCTTTCCCTCCGGCTGCTGAGCCCTTGCAGATTCCATTTTCCAGCGGCAGCGGCGTCCCGGGCAGGAGTCCCCCTCTGCGTGCCGTGCACACACAAGCCATCAACACTGGGGACATCGAAGAGGTGACAGACTGTTTAGCAGCTCTCTGTCACCAGGCGCTGCTGGAAGCATCTCTCACTGCCACCTGCCAGCAGGTACCACCTCAGCGCCTGCCTGGACAGGGGCTGGGGACAGCCAGGACACCTCTGCGTGGCACGTGCAGGGCAGGACTGTGCGGGCAGTGCCTGAGCTAGGGCAGTGTCTGACACAGGGTCCAGCACAGCCTTGGAGCCACCAGCTCTGCCCCCGACCTGGTCACACGGGTCCGTGCCGGCCACGTGGCTGCTTCCAGCCTAAGTGCTCCTGCGGCCGTGTCCCACGGCTGGTACATGATGTCCCATCTCGACACGGCGCCCTTACCGTGACAGCTGTGGGAGTGCTGAGGGCTGCCGTGAGAGACGGCAGGCTGGTGACAAGCTTTTAGTGACACTTTTCTCCGACCCTGCATGCCCGGGGGCTGCGATGGCTCTGTGTGCCCCCAGCGCCTCCTCCCCAGGATGATCCCCCCACCGGCAGCCACGCACTCAGCTAGTACAGCAAGGCCAGGACAGCCACTGGTGATGATTTCTGTCTGCTCTCACACCACTGTGCTTTCTCTCCGGAGCTCATCTGGCATCTCTGCTGTTCTGCTCTGGCACAGACACGCGTGTGCTGCTCCTGACAGACACTGTGGGGCAACCTTCAGGGTTTGACACCTTTCCCTCCCCTTCAAGCTCCTGTTCCTACCCCTCATCTCACAGTTCATCAGCTACACCTTTAATTTAAAGAAGGAAACCCCAGATGTTTCTGAGCATGGCTTACACTGAGTCATCCCACCGCTGGAGCGGCACTCACTGCCCTGGGTAGTGATGAAAACCAGACCCAGGAGCTATAAATCACTCCTGTTTGTCAGGCTATCCAAGCATGAAATAGTCTCTCAGCTGCTCCAAGGGCTGCCAGACCCGGCGCTGTGGGATGTGGCTCAGCACCTCCCTCCCACAGCCAGACCTGGCTCTGCTATGGCCAGGCTGGGTTAGCCTCTAGGTAAGCAGCCAAGTGCTTTGGTTCTGATCACGTTTCCATGCCTAATGGAAGAAAGGATTTCCTCTAAAATTATTTGGCGTGAGTGGCTAAAGACCCTGAATTTTTCATCCCCCTTCCCTTATCCTGAAGAACACCTGACATCAAACCCCAAGGGTAAAGCAAACACTCAAGCCTGTATCTCTGAGCTGAGGAAGCTGTGAAGGAAAATATTGGCTTGAAAAAGTTCCAAGGGAAAATGTTCTATGAGCAGCAGCAGCGCGGTGCTCAGGTGCTCAGGAGAGAAGAGACAGGAACGCTGGAAGGAGCAGAGCGGGAGTGACAGCAACTGCGGGAGCGCCCAGCCGGAGCGACCTCAAACTGCAGAGGCATTTGGGCACTAAAAATCTGTGTCCTGAGGCGGCTTCTTAATTCCCTGGTGAGGACCCGAGGTGCTGAGGCAGCCCCGGGGGTACCCGCAGCCGGTGACAGCTCCTGCCAGGGGCAGCAGCACCGTTCGGGCTGCGGGACACGCACACCCCTCCGTGGGGGCTGTGCCATCGCAGGGAGCAGGTCCGTGCTGGATATGGAGATCCCACCACACAGGCTGCCACAGCTCGACGAGCCCAGCGTAAAGCAGCCAAGGCAGGCGAGAGTGTCAAGTCCTTTCCTGGGATTTTAATAGCATCACAGCACTCCAGCACATGGATAAGAGCCTCGGGTGAGAGTCAAGTGTCATCCAGATGGTTTTCTCTGCCCTGCAGCACCTCGTGTCCTTTCCCTGCCTCGCCCCCAGCCCTCTCCGAACTGACTGCCTCGGGCTAATGGTTTCACTGCAGGCAGCTGCTCTCTGCTTCCCATTTCCACAGCAGGAATTTCTTTGCATCCCCCAGACCTCTCCTCCCTGCCCAGGAGTGAGGGGCTGGCATGGCTGATGCTGGGTACAGCTCTGAGCATCCTTCCCAGGCAGGGCATTGTCATACCAATAAAAACCAGGAATAGAAGCAGGACTGCAGGCACTCTCCTTTCTCTAATTTCTCACCTGACCTGTCCCTTGCTAAGGAGGGTCCTGGGGCACCAAGGAGCCACCAAGCTCCACTGAAACCGTGAAGGATTTTCTCCCCCATAGCTTCTCTGGGTCCAGGTGTCAGTGCAGGTCGGGGGCACCAGTGCAGCTCCCAGTGGGAAATTCTGGGTCAGAACCCACAGAATATGGAGGTGCTGAAAACAGAAATTCCTGGAAGCTGCCCCTTTCTTCAAAATATTTAGAATTTTTTGTCAAAAAAAGGCTGACAACACCCAAACTGACTCTTTTGGACTGGGTTCTCGTGCTCTGCATTTTCAGCCAACATTTTTCAGTGGGTTTTGGCAGAAAATCTTTGGATTTTGACAGTTGTTCTTTTCTCAACGACAAGCTGACATCTTCCACTACATTTTTTTTGGAATATCTGAGTTTTGGTTGTTTGAATTTGACTCGAGAAGAAAAGAAACTGATTTTCACAAACTTTCCAGTAATAAAAGTGAAATTATCAGTGGTCAGGATGAGCCGATGTGTTGGGAGCTGCTGGGAGAGCTCGGGCAGGGGAAGGGGAATGTGGGACAGAGCATGACCTTCCCATTTCTCACAGCCAGGAGCACCAGATTTGCTCACGGCATTTCAAACACTTGTGTCACCATTGCCTTCTGCCTCCAAGGCTGCAAATTTGTTGACTCCTGCCAAGGCCTGGAAAGAAGGGAGCGGTTCTCTCAGAGTTCTCTGTTTCTGCCCCAGCTTTGGGGTCTCCTCTGGTCCAGACTAAGCATCACTGAGCTTCTCCTCACACTGACCTCCCTCCATAAATCGAGAAGGTATCAGACATCTCCACCTGATCAAAACAGACTTATTCCCCCACAGCACTCCTGGGAAAATGCCCCTTCTCCAGCTCAGCTGGACATGACCGAAGTATCCAGTTTGTCCCTGTCACCTCTCAGGACTCCACATTCCCTGAGCTCCAGCACCTGCCTGACCACCCATCCTCGCCAGTGGGAAGCAGATGAGCCCAGCTTGGAGGGACTTGACTGTCACCCATGCGAATCATCAGCGTTAATGTTGTCCTGACATGGTTCTGTACAATTTACTGCATGTGATGGACTCGGGGAATGTAGCTGTTTTAATTACAGTGAGACGCCAGGCAAGATTGGTTATGCAAGTCAATAAATCACTTGGCTGCACTGATTAAACAGGAGTAATATTTTGAATAAGTGACTGTCTCAGGAACGATCATTACTGTATTACATTATCATTCTCCTCTGCATGTATATTGCAAACAAAATTAAATGGAGATACCAAGTTGCACAGAGACTAGACACTAATTAAGGCAAAAGCTGTGAGGCCTTTTTCCCCTTTCTCCAAAGGTGAGACTCTGGAGCAATGACCACTACGAGCACTGGCCAGTCTGTGGCTTTTCCCACCTGTTCTCTGGATTTAACACTCACCTGTTGATGAGGCCAGCGGCTCCTGGGCAGCACCTGTAAAACAAGTGGACAGATGGAAGGAGGATTAGAGGAAATGTTCATATCAGGCAGAAAAGAGATAGATGTCCTTACACCAGATGAATGTTCTGCCAGGGAACGGGTGTGCTCTCCTTGGCTGGGAGAGGAGCCCAGCCCAACCCAACCCAACCCCAGCTGGCTTTAGTCAACCAGAGAATCCTTGCAGACACACTGTGTGTGATGGTCTACATTATAAACAAGGTGAGACACATGATCCAGTGATCCTCCCCAGCCTTAAGCTCTGACATGATGAATTATATCAGACATTCCAGGCGAACATTATTTATTTGATCTGATTTTTACAGATAATTAATTTTTCTAAAAGTACCTACTGGTACCTTTAGGAAGCATTGGCATGTTCATTAGATTTATAGCTCCTTCCTGGGTAATGACTAATACATGAAGAGTCTGAGCCCGCTCCCTGCGAGGAAGGCAGCATCTCGTGGGAGGGATACACCAAGTGAGAGAAAAGCCTGTGTTAAACTGAATTCTTAAAATAACCATAGTGGTGTGTCTTAGCTGGTTGCCAGAACAGAGACAAGAGAATATCATCAAGGTGAAATACTTTCTGATGAGCGTCTTTCATGCTGCAGCGCCTCAGCCAGCTGCAGAAAAGCTTCCAGCTGACCTGAGGTGAAATCTCACATCAAACCGTGAGTTTTGTTCCAGAGATCATCAGCCTGCTCTTGCTCCTCCAAAGTATCTGGAACAAGCTGTGGGGCTGGCCTGACTCCAGCAGCTTGGCAGCTCTGACCTGCCCCCTTGGCAGCCCTGCTGTGCCCCCAGAGCTGAAAGTGCCGCGGCCTCCCGGACCGTGGTGTCCCAGCAGGGCTGAGCCATGAGCGGCGGCCAGAGCTGGCTCCTCCAGCCCCCGCCAGCTGCAGACGCACATCCTGTCAGCACCTGCACGAAATTGATTTTTTAGCACCAGGCAGATGGGTGTTAAAAGTCAGGAGTGCAATTTGGGGGGTTTGCAGCAGCCTGGAACGGTTCCTTTATCTATTTTTTATTACTCCAGCTTTTCGAGTCCCAGCTGACACATACGGTAGTCAGGGCTGTTATCGGTTACTGCTGCCTGTTCCTGGCTGCTGATGTTTCCCGCACTCCAAGCCTTTATGTGGGATTTAGGAGCACATGAGTGGGTCTGCTCTGCCTCGGCTCACCTCCACTATCATCTTCAGTGGCATCAACATCCACATCCACAAATCTCCCGACATCTCCCTCAGCAACACAGGAATCTTGCTCCTGTCCCTATCCTGGCTCCCTCTCATCTCTTCTGCCAGAGCCAGACCCTAGACACTGCACATTCCTCATGCCCATGCTGCAAGAATGGGGTTTGTTTTACATTGAGGGATCCCTGGCCAAGCTGGAGCCGACCACTTCTTCTTAGCATCAAATGGCATTATCAACGAAAAGAGAATTATGACTAATAATTTGTCCAGAAATTGTTCGCTGGAATGACTGATGCCCTATGGACTACCAGCAAGAGATGAGTTGCTCCTGCAGAGCAGGGCAGCAGTGCCAAACTGCAGGTGAAAAACAGTCATTAAAATATGGTGAATTTTTAAGGTAATTCCAGTGTCATTCATGCTGACTTCAGACCATGTCTCATTTTCCTTGCAGCAGTGTTCAGACAGATCGTCCAATGTGCTACATGCTGAGATTTTAACATTCATTTCCATCCATTTCTCTTTCTTTTCTTTTGCCTTGTGGGGCTTAGAAAGAGCCAGGAATGTCTATTCTGTGTCACAGGCTGCACTGCACATCACCACAGCTGCTCCACCAGTTCAAACACTTGGATTCCAGCCCTGGGAAACATGTACATGGGTCAGGCTGGTGCTGCTGCAGCACCGGCGGAGGCAACATCACGACTCTTGCACCATGATCTGTCCCCAGATTTAGTCCCTGCCTGCATGGTACTGCCACAGGGTCACCCCAGTGAGGGACATTCTTAGTGAGGAGCCTGACATGCTCTGCTGACATGGGGGTACATAGGTACAGGCAGGTTAAACATTTGGTGTTGGTCAGATCCATCGGGTGCAGGAGAACACAGGACAACACCACAGGATGGCAGAAGGGAGGGTTAAACCAATCTGACGGTCAGCCCTGGCTCTGCAGAGGCATTTATTCATGGGAGAGGCTCAATTAAGTTTAGCTCGTGTGGGATGCAGCAGCTTTAACAACCTAAGTGGGATATTAAACAATTCACGGAGCACCCAGCAGTGCAGTGAGACCCCTCGGAAGGACGACAGGAAATGTGGCCATTCATAAATGCCCTTACAGCCCTTCACCTGCCAGGCAGGGATCCAGGCAGCAGCCACAGCCAAGGGAATACATGGAGACGTGTCCCCCCATCTCTCGAGCCGGACACGGCTCTGAAGCTGCTGAAGGTCTGCCCCGGGGCCCTAGGGGCAGAGACCACCCTGCCAGCCCATCCCACCCAGGAAATGCTGCCTCCTTGCCTTTGGTCCTGCCCCTGTCTGACAGGTCTTGGCTTACAGACCCTTGTTCTCACCTTAATTGGCTTTCAGGGCTTGCTCCCGATTATGTTAATCTCCTCAGGAAAAGCTGTTTTCTAGCTTGTTTGTGCGTTTACATCTAAGCAGCATTTGGCAAAGCAAGAGCTGCCGAGTGTCAACGCTGGCGGGGGAGTGTGGTGTGTCCTGGCATATGGCCCCGAGGAGTTTTCTGGCTGAAAAAGGGAAGAGAGAACCTGCAGAGCCAGGCCCTGAGTGGGGAGAGCTGCCGGAGCCCACCGGCACCGCGACAGGGAGCTGGGCTTCAGCCTCTGAAGGGAGGTGGTGGTTCCAGCACTGAGGGCTGGAACAGGCTTTGTGCAGCCTTGGTGCCTGCAGTGAAGCAGGGGGGTCCCAGAGGTGGTGTGACCCCACCCAGGGCCTCAGCTCCCATGGCCACAGAGGGGTGTGATGGCCGGGACTGGGAGTCCTGTGGGTGGTGGGGCAGGGGCACAGCCTGTGAGGTACAGGATGCCTAGGGACCTCCCCTGCCGCTCCAGGGATGGGGGATAGCTGCATTGACGCAAAGTCCTTGTGGGGCCAGGAGAAGGGACGAGCTCGTGGCTGTGTCGCAGGTCACCACTGGCACAGGACAAGGTGCACAGCCCCAGTGAGCCAGGTGTGTCTCAAAACATGATGGCATGTTCACTGTGCTGGGAGGGAGCTCAGACCTGTGTACCCCCTTCCTCCTTCCCCTCTTTTCCCTCTGCCTCCAGCCTCAGCTCTGCAAGGGTTAAAATGCAGATATTGCCTTTCTGCTCAATGAACCAAGTGATAGGATTGCAGTTAATGGTAATTTGAACATGTTTGGTCAACTAGAAATACATAACTAGATTGAAACATGAAAATGCCCTACGAATTTATACAACTGATGCATTTGAATGCACTCAGCTGTTAACTTCATTGCAAGAAGGATGGGAGAAATAATTTGCAACAACCCACACATTTTTTATTGAACCTTTGCAAATAGGAATAATATATCAAACATATCTCTGTGTCTGCCTCACACCTACAGATAGCAGCACTGCTCATGTATGAGTCAGCTGCAGCGTTTGGGATCTGATAGCAGAGGTTTTCAGATACAAAAGGTCTCTCATCTGACCTTGTTCCTTTGATAGCCAGAGCTCTCCCCGCAGTTGTGGGCACACAGACACCGTCTGCTTCCCCTCCCTTCTGCCTAAGTCGGGGACCTCACTCTCAAGTTTAACTTTGAACTGCACAATGACCATCAGGCCACCCTGCTCAGCCATTCTGTTGCTTAGAGAAGACTCTGCTGGTGTCACGACCACCTGAAGAACAAAAGATCTCAAACCTCCTCCCCACTTGCAGTGGCCAGCAATCCCAGCTGGATACAGTCCCTTTTTTCCAAGAAATGCATCAAAGAAATGTAAGCCATGGCTGCCTATTCCCCAGCCTCCAAGGAAGGAGGTGGGAGCAGCTCTAACTGGGATCTCACATGGAAATTCATTCCTGTGCAGAGCTAGAGGCACTGGCTGGGATGCTTCTGCCAGGAACTGTTCCTGGTATGGTTTTTCAGACCTCCTATCCCATCCCATCCCATCCCATCCCATCCCATCCCATCCCATCCCATCCCATGCCAATCTCTTGTTCCCTGCTGGGTCTTTTCCCTGCCACTTGTCACATGCCCTGGAAGGGAGATGGAGCTCTTGGATGGTCCATCAGAACAGCCCTCACCAGTGGGTCCAAGAAAGAAAGAGAGAGGATGGAATTGAGGCACGCAGTGAGGCTGGGGCTCAGCATCCCCCTTGCTCATCAGCTTGAGAGGCTGCAACTCAATGAGTTGCCAATAAATGCTCCACCTTTCCTTATTTAGACTTCACCATTTTCTCCTCTCATCTTGTTAGAGGGTGTAATTTATGTTGTGTGTGTCCATTTACCAGCCATTATATCCTAAATGAAAGAAGAGACGAAACATATTCTCTATTTAAAGCTTCCAAAATAGGCCTGATTAATATGTCCAATTGATTGTTCAGCTGTTCTACTTGCTAATCTGCAAAAACTAATTAAACAAGTGGGAAACCAAAATACTGGGTCATTTCCATCGTGTGCTAATGAATGCTCTTCGGTTTAGCAAATGTTTTGTTTCTACCATAGAAAAAGAATAACACTGGAGATGAATCTGGCTGCCACAGTGAGAAAGCTGCACTACCAATCAGATCCATAATTGATAAGTCTGAGTAGACTGGCCTACAAAAAAATAAGTATTGCCTCTCTAAGAACCCTGTGTTAGGGGCCAGACTGCAAACGAGCTTTCTGTGTTGAATCTATTAAAAAAAGTGGCACTTCAATCAGATTGCCAAGCTCATAGCCCTTCTTGCCCTCTCACACCCTCATCACAGCTAATAAACCCTTTTTGCCCCAAAGACCCTTTTCTGAAAGAGTCCTAGAGGGACTTCAGATACTCTGGAAAGATCCTCTCCCTTCCTCTAGAATTTGAAATTTGCTGCTGAATAAGTGAATTTGCTCTTGGTGTTGCAATTTGGAGTGTCTGCATATTGCATCCTTAATTGTTCCAATTACTAACGAGGCTGCTGGGAGCCATGCAAGCTCAGGCCCTTGCTACCTTAAAATGGGCACCTAAAAACAGGGACACTGAAAATGGAGAACTCAGGTCAGAATGAGAAGCAGAGAAAGTTGTGCAGGATGTGGGGAGGAATTAGTCTGCAACCCAGCAGCCAGGAGAAGCCAAGAGCTCATCTCCAAGTTTCAGTAAGCCACGGAGAAGTAGTTGAGATGCAAATATATGCACTTTGTAAATAACCCTTTTACTGCAGGTTAAAAGCCAGTTTCTGGAATTACATACAGAGGAGACAATTAGAGCAACTCCCAGTCTGTGACTCGCCTCAGATCAGCACGTGTGGCTCAGCTCGGCAGAGTAAAGAGCCCTGATCAGCTTGATCCTCTCATGTTTGATCTGGAGCTTACACAATGAATGTCTAATGCCTGCGTGCTCAGTACCCAGGACTCCTTAAACTGAATAACTGATTCCATTAAAAGGGCATTAGCTCTACACGCTCATAATTAATCTCCTCGAGAGAACTAATAGTTCAAAAGACTCGCATGGAGCAAGGACATTTTACATCACACAGCTCGTTTTTCCTAATTGATTAATTTAAAGCGATCTCTAGAGCCACGTTCTGTGGCACAGAATCTCTTCACCCCACACACGGAGAAAAATAAATAGCCAGTAGCTATACCACATTCCTCGGGTCCTGGCAAAGCGAATCAGGAGCACAACTGTGTGGAGTCAAGAAAAGACGTTCAGGAGCCTGAGCCTGAAGCACTCAGGGACAGCTCGGAGCAGCAGCCCCCTCCTTTCATCCTGCAGCTTTGCTCCATCCCCTGGCACTCTCCTGCAGTATTTCAAAGCCTAGAGAGCACTTTAAATACCCTCGCTGCCGACCTCTGCCCTTCCCCAGGCATGTTCTGGAGAGGAAGGAATCTTAGCTTCAGACACTGCATGGCCGAGGCTGTGGCAAGGAGAAGGCAAAGATGACAGCTCTCGCCTGCGTCAACTCTGCAGCACCTGCCTGCAATGTTTGTTCCTTCATATCCATGACGTTTTCAATGAACATCTTGTTCTTTCCCCACTGTCAAGCCATGGAAGGCCCTGGCACACCTGGCAGCCTACAGCGTCCCTGGGACCCTGTTGGGGTTTTAGGAGCTCTTCTGTTTTGGTTTTTTTTTTTCTGTTAAAGGAAAACGTGTTGCTAGGGGGACAAAGGGCTGGGTACTTAAGAAAACAAAAGGGGTGGCTGTGGGGGTGGGGTGCATCTGGCTACTGTTTAGTTTCACCTGGGTGTGCGGGCAGTCAGTCCCCGGTGTTTGGACAGAGAGGAGGCTGCTTTCTTTGGCTGCTTTTCCTTCTGCCAGAGAACCCCCGGGATCCCAAGCCTGCCTTTCCCTGCCCTGCTGGGAGCCGGGCCGTGGCTGCCCTGCCCCGCCGTTGCTTCGAGCCTTCGCTGTGTTGTAGCCCTGCTCGCCCTGCCTGCCGAGACCTCTGGGGGATTCCCCATTTGGATACCCCTCATCTGCCACCCGGGATTTGTGCTCGTCCCTGCCGCTCCAGCCTGCCGTTCCAGCCTGCTGTTCCCGAGGATCCAGCCGGACACCAGGATCGGCTGCCCAGCGGTTTGTGAAGCCTTTGTTCCATCCCTTCCCGGGATCCCGGGGCACCGGTGCCGCGTGCTCCCCGAGCTCGCTCCGGAGCGCCCCCTGCAGCCGCAGGGGAACCATCGCACCTGCCCTGCTCACCGGGAGCCGCCAGCGCCCCTGCCGGCTGCGAGCGGAACTGCACCCGAGGGGAAAGGGCCCGACAGCCGAGAAGGCTGGCACTGGGTTTGTGATTGTTTGCTGTTACTGCCATAGTTATTGTTGTTTGTTTGACTGGTTATACACATATAGATATATAATAGTAAAGACCTGTTATTCCTATTTTCCACACCTTTGCCTAAAAGCCCCTTCATTTCAAAATTATAATAACTCGGAGGGAAGGGGGGTCGCATCTGCCATTCCAAGGGAGGCTCCTGCCTTCCTTAGCAGACACCTGCCTTTCAAACCAAGACAGACCCCATCTCCCTGGGGCTGGGTATTGCCAGGACCCTGGACACTGCAGGGATGCTGGATGCTGCCGGGATGCTGCCAGGCTTCAGGCTGCCCAGGCAGTTGCTGCTCTCACTTTCTGCTTTGGTTTGTATCAGGGAACCCAGCACTGCGTCAATCTGGTCATTTGCCAACTGTGAGGAGTGAAGCACATCAGTCAGGTAGTTTTCCAGAGTATCCCAGCACTGGGGATGCCAGCAGAGGGATGAGCCACCCCAGGGCAGCAGGGCTGCTGTCGCATGCCTTCCCTGACCATTTGGCAGGACACCTCTTCCTGTGGCCACCCCACTCCTCCACACCCACGGCCTGTGCAGGGCTGAGAGAGCTGCTGCCATGCCAAGGCACAGTGGATTTGTGCCCATGGCGCAGGGGCTGGGGGCAGGTGAGGGAAGCAGGTAGAAGGGGCTGCATGCCAATGCCTCGGGATGCTGCCCTGGTTCTGCCATGCCAAGGGCTGGAGCTCAGGGATGTCAGAAATCCAAAGGGCTTTCTTCTTCACAGGAGGGGATGATTTCTTTCATCACTCTAACAGGCTGGAGGGCACTGATGTTACCTGGAGATGCCAGAGGAAAAATCATCCACAGGAGAAGGCAATGGAGAGGGAATTCCTCCCAACACTCCCCTGCTTGGGGCTAAACTTCCGTTCACTGAATGCCATCTCGCTGCACTTCCTGCTCCTCTCTGGAGCGCACTTCTATCACAAACACAGAGCTCTGTGTAGCTGATTATATCAATTACTTCTCAGAACACGGTTTTGATCCTAATCTGCTTCACTGGATCAGTAAACAGAAAGCGCTCCCAGAGAAAAATGCCCTTTTCTTAGAACTGCTAACTGCTACCTGTGGCTGCTGCTGAGAGAAACTGCCCAGCACATGTAGTGCAGCAGACACAACACTTAACTAATCATGAGTATCGTCAGCTGAATTGAAAACCATAATGTTTGCTGCTGGAACCAAATATTCCTGTGGTGTTCAGCCACAGCTGACCCCAGTGGGGCTCACGGCACTGCGTGTTGCCGTCATGCCCAAGTTATTTGATTAACTTCTTATAATCTGAATTAAGCAAGGAGGTGTTTTCCTAAATAGTGAAACCACAGGAAAGATGAAAGCCCAGACCTTGAAACAAGTCTCTGCTGCTCAGGAGATGCTGACCAGGTGTTGTAGCAGGATCTGCTGGATCCTGAGGGGATCCCCTGGTGAGAGCTGGGGCTGGGGATGCTGCTTAACTAGGAAGGACTCAGCTACTGCAAAACAGCCCTAAAATAGGCTGGCTAAAAGCATCAGCTGTCCCGGCACTGGCTCTCGGATCAAGTGTGAATAGTGATGGAGCACCCTTCAGAAGACCCTGTGGACCTGCAGCGTGGCAAACTTTCCACTGCACCTGGCCAATCTTTCACTGCACCTGCCCAGCCTCCTGCTGCACCTGCCCAGCCTCCTGCTGCACCTGCCCAACCTCCCCTGCACCTGCCCAACCTCCCCTGCACCTGCCCAGCCTCCCCTGCACCTGCCCAATCTCCTACTGCACCTTCCCAACCTCCTACTGCACCTTCCCAGCCTCCTACTGCACCTGCCCAGCCTCCTACTGCACCTGCCCAGCCTCCCCTGCACCTGCCCAACCTCCTGCTGCACCTGCCCAACCTCCTGCTGCACCTGCCCAGCCTCCGGCTACACCTGCCCAGCCTCCTACTGCACCTGCCCAGCCTCCTACTGCACCTGCCCAGCCTCCTGCTGCACCTGCCCAGCCTCCTACTGCACCTGCCCAACCTCCTGCTGCACCTGCCCAGCCTCCTACTGCACCTGCCCAGCCTCCTGCTGCACCTGCCCAGCCTCCTACTGCACCTGCCCAACCTCCCCTGCACCTGCCCAGCCTCCTGCTACACCTGCCCAGCCTCCTACTGCACCTGCCCAACCTCCAGCCACTTCTACCAGGGTTTTACATGTAGGTTTACCAAGGTTTTACACATAGGCCATTTGAAGAAAAGTTTGAGCACAGTGGAAAAGAGGGTTTTGCCATGAGAGCCACAGTGCTGCTTGGCTGTGGTACTGGTGCTATTTATGCCTTGTTGACTGTTGCATCTTTGGCAGAGCTCCATGTTCTGGTCTCAGAACTGGGGCTTAGCTCCAAGCTGAAGATGTTTTCACTGTGCACCCTGCTCTGCCCATGCAGTCTCTAATCGGGCTATTCCTACTCCGAGTGGGGATGAGCGCTGGCATTGTTATTGCCCTCAGATCTGTCTGTGTGCCAAGCCCTGTAGGAAAATCCCCATCACACCTGAAATGGTCCCACAGGGACAGGTGCCCTCTGGCACCAACATCACAGAGAGGCAGAGGTACAGGAAACCACCTTTCTCATAAAAGAAAAGTGTTTCAGTTGAAACCAAATTATTCATTCTGCTCAGAACCAGCTGACCATGGTTACACACACCCAAAATTTCCAGTAGTACCTAAAGAAAGACAGTCTCCAATAGCTGCTGCAAATGCTACATAATGATTTCCCGTTATTTAATTCTCTGAGAGGTTTGATAGCTTTCCATAAGTCAAGGTTTATTTGCCTTCCCTTGAATGTCACACATAATTCTTGTGGAAATGTTTATTTGCCTAATGCAACTTTTAGTGTCCAGGTTATTTATTCCTTCCATTTGTCAGCTAAAAGAAAGCCCCCCTTAGCCTCCAGCCTGATTACTTACAGTAATGCGGTGGCTCAGGCTCTTTCATCTTCTCAGTGTGACTGAAATGCATTTACAGCTGAATGGATTATCACCAAAAAAATCTAATTCTAAAAAGTATACTACATTTTAATACACTTTGCATTGCACATAAGTAATTTGGGAGCTAAAACTTAATCAGAAACCTCTATTTTGTTAACTGTGAGGATTAACCAATAAAGGGAACGTATACAGGGAGTTTCAGAATGAGGAAACTACCGGGTTTTCATCTCTTTTATGTGACAAGTCCCCACAAGGTCTTGCTCATCACACCTCACTGCAGACAAACAGGTACACAGACCACTGTGGCCCCAAGTTCATCTGGGAGCTGAAAGCTGCTCCACAGCCCAATATCTTTCCCAAAATCCCAACATCCCGGCCTGGCTGCCGTGCCGAGGGCTGTCCCTGCCACTTCCTCAGGCTTTCCTCCAAATCTGCAAAGGTTCTTTCCAGGTGGGAGCAGCTTGTCCTGCTCTCCTCCTCCTTCCCACAGCCCCTAGACTGGCAGGTCCATCACAGCCCATGTTCTGCAGCATTTTCCCACACACAGAATCCCAGAATCACTGAGGTTGGAAAAGATCTCCAAGACCATTGCGTCCAAACTTTGACCAAACCCCACTTTGTCACCCAGCCCAGAGCACTGAGTGCCACGTCCAGTCATTCCTTGGACACCTCCAGGGATGGGGACTTCACCACCTCCCTGAGAAACCCCTTACAATGCCTGACCACCGTTTCCATGAAGAAATTCCTCCCTATGTCCAACCTGAACCTCCCCTGGAGCAGCTTGAGGCCGTTTCCTCACATCCTCTTGCTGTTTGCCTGGGAGGAGACTGACCTCCACCCGGCTACAACCCCTTTTCTAGAGCTGGAGGGTTAAAGCCCCTCTAGGTCCTGCTAAAGCCAAGGCTCACCAGAGGAGCCCGTGGGGGGGACAATGGGGCCCCGCAGGCACTCCTCGCTCCCACGGGCACACAAAGCCCACCCTGCCCAGGAGCCCACTCACTTGTCGGCCTCCAGAACATGGAACTGGTAAGAAAAAGTGAAAAATAATCCTGCTAGAAGAAATTACTGTATGTCAAAAATAATACTTTGCCCCCGGACTTTCTGCTCCCACTGAAAATGAATCATCTTTCGGCATTAAGCAGCCACAGCTTTGTTATTAACAATCAATACCATAACAATACACCTAAAACTTGACTAAATGCAATTATGGCACATCAAAGAATATTACAGCTTAAGGGGCTTCAAAGACTTCTCAGCAAGGATTCTGAATCCCTGGCCTTGGCTCCCTGCACCCAGATGGAGGGAGAAGTCACCTTCATCAGTGGGACAGTAAGCCGGTGCTTGGTGATGCTCAGTGACAGCATCCAGGGGCACCAGGGGGATGGACGGGGTCACAGGAGCCAAAGAACCATCCCACTGGTGTCTCATGGCCTGGGGAGATTCATTTAGAGTCCAACACTGTGAAATTAACTCAGTGCAAAACAAAAATTAGCGTAACAAGGCCTCCTGGGATTCAGTCAAAAGGAGCCTGGTACAAGAGGAAATTATTGAGTGAGGCCTCACAGTGCTGTGACCTCACTGCCTGTCCTGCTACTGGACACAGAGAGGGTGATTTGGGATTGGGAATGATCTGTCTGTGGGATTGTTTTGATGTGGTATTAGTGATGCATTAAAAACTGCAACTTAGTGCTCAGTGTGAGAATGAATTTGACTCCGCATGCAAGCTGTCACCTGTGCTGAGAGGTGTGAAAAAATTATGAGCTGCATTGTATGGAAACTACAAATAGGGCTTACTGCCAGGAATAAACACAGACATTTGATCTGGGAAGTTGAAATTAAGTTGTATACAAAACACAGATTTATTTGGTGGGTTTGCGAGGAATTGGCAGATTGTACATTTTCACCCGTGGAAATCAAGGCTCCTGCCCATCATTCATAAAAATAATTACATCTATTACCTGCCTCACCTATGGCTCCAGGTATTTGTACATCCAACCCTGTCTGCCCCTTCCTGAGCTGCATTTAAAAGCCCAGAGGGCAGAGCCAGCACAGTGGCCACTGTGCCTTTCATTCATGAGACCTCGGGGCTACTGCCCCAAGATGATGCCCCTGAAACACTCAATGGGCTGGCAGGTGCATCCTGCTGAGCACCCTCAGCATCCTGCTCAGCATCTCAGCCCCTCCAGCCCAGCACAAGGAGCAGCCTAGGCTCCTTCCTCTCCTCCCTTTGCCTGCAGCCACAAACAGAGCAGTTTATGGCTTGTTTGCTGTCTGTGCTCTTAATGCAACAGCACAGAGGGAGAGATGTTTCCTATTTTTAGCCTTACACTGTATGGAGTGTTTTCTTCTGGATGAACTGTCAGAACACCTACTACTCCCTGTGCCAGGCCTGCTCACACCAGGGACACCTGGACACGCACAGAGCTCCTGCAGGAGCCAAGGGGTTCAACTGGAACAACGAAGGGGCCAGCTCACACCAGCTGCAGCTTGTGTTTGTGATGCCATTCCTGCTGCTGGAAAGAGCTATTTCTGCAGGGAAAGAAAAGACAGAAGCAGTGTCTGAAACCTCTGAAGACTGACTGGTCTTTCTGCAAAAGTCCGCAGTTCTTCCTTCTAGCTGCCTGCTTTTCCCCAGAAGAAAGAGGACCATTTTTCCCCTGAACATCGTTTTCACCATGTCCAGGCTCAGCCTCAGGGTGCAGCCCTCTGAGAGTCTGTCACCCTCACCAGAGCTGTGCCTGCACCACCACAACACCTCGGTGCCTTCCCCTGGGTCCTCCTGCACTCATGACATCCTGGCGCTCTGCAGGGGGAGACCAAACAGACTCTTTGATACCACATCCCAGCGTGTCACTGCTCCCTGTCACCCCGAGGCAGGTACAGAACAACCCACAGCAGCCTGAGGAAATGCCGAGGGGGGCATGAGCACCTCCCCTCTCCTCTGCAGCCCCGAGTCCCAGACGGCCTCCTCCAGGCTCTGTTCCGGCAGTGCCGCGTTACCCACTTGCAGAGAGGTGGTCAGCAGGATCCTTGGGTGATGACCACTGCAGCTTCTGGGAGCCCCCAAGGTTACAGATCTGATCGCTTGGAACTTGACAAAAAATTCAGTCTTTTCCAGTCAGCTTCAGACCTGAGAGCAATTATCTGGTGTGACTCACCAGCACCGGAGGGGGATCTCCTCTCCCCGTTCCCAATGACTGTTGTTATGGCCAGCGAAATGGTCCTTCGGAAGGATCTGCCACTTCTAACAGGCAGTTAATTGCTCTTGCAGCGGGAGGAGGAAGGTCACAGCGCTGAGGCTTTCCAGGATCTGTTCCTTCTAATAATTTGTTACTGTAGGAGGGAGGAATCTCAGTGTGCTCCAGAAAAATTCCACTCAGGTCCCTGCACCAGCCGTGGCCCCCAGAGCCGCCCACGCCGGAAGGGGATCTGCTGGTAACTCGCTTCACATTTGCATTCGCTGAAATTCTGGGAGTGAATCCAGCGAGGACGGGACCCTGGAGCTACCGGGGCAGAGCAGCATGAACAGTGGAACATCTCTGCTGTTTCTCACTGAAAGCACAGGGAAGAGAACCCACTTGTAGAAATCTCATTATTTTGATTTAAAATATTCCATTGCAGCTGGTCGGTCGTAAAGGAATGCTTAGGATCATTTTTAAAATCAGAGTTGCTTTTTTCATGCCACAAACATGCGGGGAATACGATGTGAACGTCCTGGGTTTGCTGTAATAGGGAAATTGCTGAAATCAATCAACCAGTGGGAAATACGAGATCCAGGAGGGAACTGAGGGTTGTCTAATGGAAAGCATCAGTATTTTCTAAATAACTGTTAAAAATGCACCGACTTAAGCATTAAAAAGCTTCTATTAGCACACATCGTGCTGGCATGTTTTACCATGGATTGTTTGCCTTGTGAAATCCTCTTGAGCCCGGAGCTCGCGCTGTCGGGGGGTTTGCTGTGCATCGGGATCAGGGAAGAGCCGGGGAGGGAAGTTATTGGGCATCCAGACGATGTGAAAATCACAGGATAGAGCAGAGCTCAGGGAGCCGGCTGCCCAAAGAAGAACCTGGCCAGAAACGTTGTCCCCTGCTGTCCCCAGGTCACCCGGGTGGGACAGCGGCGGTGGCTGGGGACGGACTCCGAGGACGTGCTGGCTGCCCGAGCCAGCTCACCCCCGCCTCAGCTATTTTAAAGCACCGACCTGCAAACAAGGGGAAGGAGGATTTGCAGAGGGGCTACTGTGTAATTAAACTTTAAACATTCAAAACTAAAATTATATCTTCCTTATTGAAAACAGGCATTTAAGAACTCACAGTCCTGGAAGCATTGCAAGGGTAATGGCAGCCACTCATTAGAGCAGACAAAGGAAGCACGGGCTCTAATTTGTCTTTAGTCAACTGTCTTGGGCTTGAAGGCCGTGGGGCTGGGGAGGAATGCTTCTGAAGTAATGAAAAAATTAAGGGGCTTCTAAAATTAAGCAAAATGATTTTACCTCTGATGCAGGAGGTTGATCTAAATATAAACAGAAAGAAAACTCTGCTACTTATATGAAGCATTAGAAAAAAATCTTAAGAACGGATCCTTGCACCATTTTCAATTTTTATTAAATAAATCTATCAAAATGACCAATTTTATGAAAATTTTCTTTCTCTGCCTTGGTTTTTACTAATTTGCCATAAGCATTTTATTTCAGATCCATATTCTTGACCATTTACTTGTTACCTAAACAGCCCAGTTAAATGGTGTCACTTGAAGGGTGAAGTTTCTTTTAATAATTCAGTCTTCCTAAGAACATTCATGTTGCGGTTTTCGATTGATTCTAAAGGTAAAACAGAAGCTCCCACCCCACCCCACCCCATCCCATCCCACCCCATCCCATCCCATCCCATCCCATCCCATCCCATCCCATCCCATCCCATCCCATCCCGTCCCAGTTACCATCTCAAAGCATTCACCGTTTAAGACTTAATGTTGGGCCTCAAGAAAGGCATTGAGGTCTGAGGATCATTTCAAAGGATTTTGGATTACTAACACCTAACACGTCCAGAGTCTGCAAAATGCTTTGTGGGAGGAGACCCCATCAGATGCTCCAAGACCAGCTCTGGGGTCCTCTCACTGCCCAGAGGAAGAGCAGATCTTTTAAACAACTTCCCTGTCTGCTTCTGCCATTGCCAGCACTGACTGGCAGTGAGCTTCCTTCTCCCCGGGCCTTCTCCTTCGGCAGCATCCCCTCCCTGAGCATCCCCCTCCCCGCACATCCTCCTCCCGCTGCGGGACCCCCCGTCCGCCCCTCGATACAGGGCGCGCCGTGCCTGTCTGTCACCGGGACACCAGCATTTACTCTGCACCCCTCGGGGAATGAAGCGCTTGCAATCTACAGGGCTGGAATGGCCTTTATGGATTTTCCCTTTCCTTTGGCGGAGATTACCCACTCGGTGTTCAGGAGCTGCACACAAAAGCCTTAACTACGCCTATTGTTGGGGAGAAAAACATCCCCCATCCAGCTCCCATCGGCTTCATCCAAGCCCTTTGAAACTGTGATTGTGCTCCAGTACAATGAGAGAACATGATGATGTGACGACTTCAGGGAGGAATCGAGGTGAGCATTTCATTAGGATGGAAATAGAGGATTATTTGCCTGACAAAGCAGCAAGATGCTCTCGCTCTGCGGGCAGTTTCCAGGGTGCAAGTACCTAGGTCCAGAAGCAATTTCTCCTCCAGCCAGTTCCCTTTCACTAGAGTTAGGGGCTCAGCCAAGATAACCTATACAGGAATGTGTCTGAAATTACCAAACGTTGGTTTTTGGGGCTCTGGGAAACACCTTTGCACCGAACGTCTCTCAATTGCTCTGAAGGATTTCCCTGTTTCAAATGCAGCGATATCCAGCTGTTTCCTTTCACTACAGCCTCTACACCCATCTCTCATTCTTTATTTAGCGACTTACTTCTTACTTCTCTACCCGCAATAATAGCACACTGCATTCCCATTAATGCCGAGTTAATTCCTCGCTGTCGGTATCCAGAGATTTAATGATTGGTTACTGGCTTTAAAATAATTATTTTTATTGTCAATCATGCAAATGGATAACGAGAGACTCAATGACACTGTTTCTGTACCTCACAGGTTGGCTGTGAGATGATCGCCTTTCCAGCAGTTCCCTGTGAACTCAGCAGCTCCCTATGAATTCAGCTGTGCCGAGGCATTGGAGCTGGGCAGGTCCAAGGGGAAACCCGAGCAGTGCCACATCTTCCTCCTCTGCCTCTGTGGTTTCTTTTAAAAATATCCATGGTCTTGGTAAATGACCAGACAACATAAAGCGCCAACAAAAGCAAACCAGTCTGCAGGTTCATGTGCTCCCAAATACGCACTCCAGTCCCTCGGGGTCCCGTGCTGGGCCCCCAAGGCCGAAGTTTTCTGCAGTCGGAGCACAGCAAGAACAAAGCAGCTGAAGCTGGAGCTTAATGAAGACCCGGGCGCTGCGTTAGGATCATTCACTCACTGTTCAGCTGAAGCTGTGCTCTGGGAAATTAGCCACAGAAGTCATTTTCTCAGGGAATGTCAGTTCAGATCTTGTGCCTGTTTCTGAGAAACAGTTTTATCTCCCACAATGCCACTTAGAAGAAGCAAGAGAACATTATTCCTTGAAAGCAGATGACAGGTCTCTGTGTGGCTCATGTTAACAGCACCCGCTGTAACCACGGCAGAGGCTGCAGTGAACTGCTCGGAGCATCCATCCCAGCCCTGTGGGAGCTGTTAGCAGCTGCTGCCGCGGCCCTGCATGCCCCATCCTGCCTCCCTCACACCTCTCAGCGTGCCCAGGCACCCCACCGGGCCCTTCACCCCTCCGTGCCCCGCAGCACCATCCCGCACATCCCCAGCTCCTCACCGCTAAACTGTTCCAACCTTTTCTAACCCCAACACCCTTCAAACCCCCTCTCTCGTTTAACGAGAGAGATTTCGCCGCAAGGAGCCTGACAGCCCCCTCATCCCAGCCCGAAGGGGTGAGGAATTGCTGACCCTGAGAGTAAAATGCTTAAAATCATTAGTGACTGCTCTGGCGGCAGCTGATTACGCGCAAATTTCTGCTCGGTGATTAATTTAATCACACTAAATGGTTCTACTCTTTACTTTGGGGGAGCTGATGAAATAAGAAAATTCAGTTCTTTTCTGAGTTACATTCTTGAAAAGCAAATTTTTGGCTCAAAGTGCAAGTTTAATTTAATTACAAGATTAAACTCCCTGGTACTGGAAGACACAGGCCTTCCTTAAAAGTGTCAGGAGAGCAGCCATGGCAGAGAAACAACCTCGTGGCTCCCAGGCTGCCAGTCCCAGAAGCCAGCCTGAAACGGCAAGAGCTCAATAAAATGAAAGCCCTGCAGTCTGCTCTGGCTCTTTACTCATCAGCTTAATGTGACTGAACAAAGGAGTAAATTACCCATTCCTTCATAGAAATCCCTGTGGAGGAAAACTTTAATTTTCTGGATAAACTACACCTTACAAATTGCTGATCTTTTAAATACTGGTTTGGATGCTCCTTCAGCATTTTCGAGGATGGAGAGCACACCTCAACACAGAGCCCTGGTAGAAACTGGGTGAGGACACCAGAATCAGCAGGTCATGGGGTCCAGCCTTTGCCTGTGGGTCCCATCACTCCTGTCCTCTGTGGCTGGTTAGAGATTTGATTTTCTTTAAGCCACCCAGGCTCCTCCATTTCACATTAACCAGCCAGATAATGTGATGGATTTCACTGCTCCACAGGCCGAGAAAGCTGCACTCCTTCCAAAAATGTCTCAGAGCTACATAAAACCATCATCAGAAAAGGTAAAAAAAGTCACAAACAATTATTTATCGACTTGTAGTTTAAGAAAATGTTGTTTCCTCTCACTACCAGAATAAAACGAGATCCAGGCTCTAATGCTTTTGCTCCCACTCTTCAATCAATAACTTCCTCAATAACTCAGCCTCACTCACCCCAGCCCACATTTCCAGCCTCATTTCTCAGTGCTTTTGACGAGCCCTGGAGAAGAAAAGGATGCGGAATTACACTGACCACATTATACACAAGTGATGTGAAATGCCTCAGCCCCTGGCACCCAGCTGCTCACTCAGTTGATAAATTCAGCAGTGGTTTCCGCTTCTTGCGAGGGCCATATCACACCTGGAAAGCACCACTTCCTTCCTCAGAGCAGGTGTCTGGTGGGAGGTGATGGCTGGAGCACAGGGTGCTGGGCAGTGTCCCTGCCCCACGATGGCTTCAGCCACCCAGCTCCCAGCAGCACCCAGAGCTCCTGGGCTTGGCCTGGGCACAGTTCTGCCACACAGGATCCTCAGCCAGGTGAAACAGTAATTTCTGACTCACCTGGCTTCAAACCAGGGGTGTCAGGAGAGCCTGGCCCCCACGTGGCTGGGCTGGTCATGAGGGTCATCAAATGCCAACCATGCTCCTGATTTCCTTCTCAATTTTGTTTTCAAGCTCTTCACATTACAGCAGGTCCTTGACTCACAGTGACATTTACAGTTCTGCAGTGTCCCATCCCATCCCACCTTCATTTATTTTGGTAGTCTGAGGTGATCAGTGCTGGGATTCACCATTTTCTCTGAGAACCAAGAGGCTGACAGGGAGAAATTCCCCTCCTGCCCCACTGCTCATCTTTGGAGTTCTGTCAGGGAGTTCACCGGGGGAAATGTGGAAGCCAGTAATTAATAAGTCATTCCAATAATTTAGATTTTCTAAAACATTTCAATCTGATTATGGAAGGTCTCAACCGTCTCCCAGGCTGTGTCAGAGTCAGACCTCGTTGTAGCCCCTGATCAAAGTCCGTCATCACCTGACCATCACTGCCCTGGATCTGGCTTACCAAAAGCTACATCCTCTCCTCTATTAATGTCATTAATAATTATGGAAGAAAATGCACCTCGGCTTGGGATAAAATAAATATGTGAATAAAAGACAGATCTAATAAACCTGGACAGAATTTATGACTTTCTCAGCCATCGCTTTGCCAGAGATAATGTTGCGCAGTAAAGCTGATTTGCTGGATGAGAACCATATAATTTATCCTGTCAGGGAACATAAGAAATCTTGTCTATGCAGGGGATGACTGATGGGCTCATGGAAACTGGCAGGGAAGCAAATAAAATAATTTTGTCTGTTAAAAATATCTAATTATCATGTCCTTGTTTATGACAACGCACGCAGGTGAGGACTATGTCAATACCTACAACAGAGATCTCTGCTTTATGCTGAAACTTTCTTTTCATTTCAAAGTTTGAGAATTTTTAAAGCTAATAATTACAGCTGTTAGCTCTCTGCTGTGATGTAAGAGCTTTTCCCCAAGAAAAAGCTCTGGTACCTGAGTTGACAGTACTTGCCTCTGCCAGGTCTGCTGGGAACTTACTGTGTGAAAAGCACAAGTTCAGGTCAGCTCAAAACCATCAACCTCCCTTGAAACAGCCTGTGGCTATGCAGGGTGCCCTTACAAGTACTGGCATAGACAGACATGGGTGCTTGGCCATTCCCATTCACAGATCTCAACGGCTCCCAAAGCGCTTTGTCATTCTGGCTGCCTTTTTTGGCATATCTGTCTGTCTGTTTGTCCTGCTCCCCTGGCAGGAGCCATGACACTGCCAAGAATCAAAGCTCGCTTGGGCAGGTGAGGATGTGACCTCTCCCAAGGACACACTGTCCCTGAGCTTCAGGGTGTCCATTCTCCCTGTCCCTCTACCCACTGCTCTCTCTCCAGCTCACATGGTCCCCAGGCTGGTGCCAGAAGAGCTGTGAACAAGAGGGAGAGGAGAAGCAAACAGAAACAGGGAAGTGGAAAAATGATGACCTGATGAGAAAGCTGTAAAAATCAGTTTTCTGGAATTCTGGGAAGAGAAATAAAAAATACATCTTAAAAGCCTCTGCAGCTGAGAGCTGGAAAGGTCACAGGTTTGCATTTCCTTGTGCTGGAAGCTCTGCTAATCGCTGTTTAACAGGGTTCACTGGTGAGGAATGGTTTCAGTGGCAAGGCTCGTTCCTCACTGCGAAGTGCAGACCTGGGTTAATAACACCTTATTCTGCACAAAATTCCACTTCACTGGAGCATGTGTGAAAGGGACTTTGATTTGAATGAGGATTGATACCAATCCTGCAAAGCAGGGCACCTAACCAGCCACAAACCGAGGCGTTTGTACCCAAACTGTCTCCAGCTGTGTGCTAAACGGCAGCGTCTCACCAGGCTGATTATTCTGCAGTAATCTGAGGGAAAGGGCTGAGCTCCTCTGCCTGGCAGAGATTCACTGCCAGATCATAAAACCTGCCTGAAGCTGGAGCCCCATGTGGGGGCTAATCGGCATAATAATGTCTGATAAACTGCCGACAGCCACTGCTGCTCGGCACGGAGCCGCCTCTGCGGTCCAGGAGGAGAATCCTGAACATTATCGTCCTGGGAGAAGGGGTGGCTGGATGAGTCCCCTGATCTCTCTGAAGCCAGAACTCCCGGCTGGCTCAGCCTGGGGCTGCGGTGGGGCACCCTGGACAGCCTCTGGCAAGAGCCACGCACCCCCCAGCCAAGCTCTTTACCCCCACCATTGCACGGTGCGCTGGTGCTGGACTGGAGTGGGACAACCCTGGGGGAAGCGAGGTCTGTCCCAGGCAGGGCTGGGGGGGAGATGCTGCTGGCACAGCCCTGGCCTGGGACCACGGGCACACACAGGTGGCAAGAGGGAGCCCACGCTGGCGCCAACCCAGTGTAAGTGCTCTGCTCTGGGGCAGAAACACCGGGCAGGGCAGGGCAGGGCAGGGCTGGCAGCTGCCCCCAGAGTCCTCATTGCCAGCGCTGAGAGGAGCTGTGGCACTATTTTTAGAATGTACAGTTATTCTGGCATCTGTTTTCTCTGTATTCCCTCTCGTACTTTCACATCAAAGCAGAGAATGACACGGAGGTGCTGTGCTGTCCTCACCCAGAGGTCCTGATGCAGGATAAAACACTGCAGGTGCTGTGAGGTAAAATGCCAGAAGAGAACCTGAAATTAATAAACAGGTACAACAGTGCAATAAATAAAGGGGATTAAATCCAAGGAAAATCAGGTGGCATTTATGTAGAGCATCTTCTTTGCTCATGTAGAGTACTCATGAAGAAAACGTGTCCACATCAGCACAGATCTCAGTTTAGCTCCAAGATTAGATAATACCCAAGCAAACGACTCTCGTAATTCTGTGTTATGTGCTCCAGAGTGAATCCTGTTGGCTTCCAGAGACACTTCTGCACACAACTGCATGCAAGGACACAGAAATAACGGTGTCCCTGAAGGTGGCCCAGCGGGAGTCTGGGGTGGGCAGGAGCGGAGCAGGCACAGCACAGGTGCAGGCATGGCCCAGAGTCACCTCCCCAGCCCCAGAAGAGCAGGTGACCTCACGCCAGGTTATTTTTTTCTGGCAAACACTCATTAGGGTTCAGCTCACGCTAATTACTGAAGCATCACTTTCTAGTTCGGTAATGTCACCTCCCATGGCATCAGCACCCATGCCATCAGTGCTGTCCACTCACATCCTGGGCTCGGAGCCAACCTGCTCAGCTCAAGGTCAGGGCATGAACTTTCCCAGGAGACCAGCCTTTCATTACATGGTCGCAGAGTTTAATGAGGCTGGAGCCTCACTGATGTCTTCAAACACCACCATGATGCTGAAAATCTGGACACTCTATGAGCAGTAACATCACCATCATCGCTGCCGGGCTCGCAGCGAAACATTCCAGGATATTGTTCTTGGGAATCTCTTTGGAAAGTGCGCTTCGTGGTGATAAGGGCAATAACTGCTTTATTTCCCCCCTCTCCTTGCTGTTTTTGGCTCACGCCCTGTGTGGTTCTTTGTGTCATTTTTATAGTGACTTCTAACAGCCTTAGTGGAGGGAGTGTGATTTACTGCGAGAGACAGGCTGGCTTTTGTCAGAGCTGAAGTGGAAATGTTCCCATTGTTGAGACTTGATGGCACTTAGCTAAATAAATTCATGTGGAAAATGAGGAAAACACAGATACTCCCTTTGTATTAAATAATTATTTCTTTTTTAGAACACTGTTGCTACTCAGCATTACTCCTGTGGTGGCTGTTGTGTGAGGACCTCGAACGTGGCTGCATGTTCAGAGCCTCTGCTGAGGACACACTACCCTTGCTAAATGACAGACACGCTCTGGCTGGACATCCCTGTGTGTTTCCACACAAACACTGGTGACCAGCAGCCGCTCCAGCCCTCACCTGCTGCAGGGGTCCCACCCTGCCTGCGGTCCCCTGGAACTCAGCACTGCAGCAGGACCATGGCCAAGCTCCAACCTGCCCTTTGCCTCCGCAGGAGGAGCTGTGTGGGTGCTTGTGTCCCCCTTTTTGCACAGCCTGGGATGCCCCAGCTGGGCCAGACACTCACCCGGGACCCACCAACCCATTCCCTCCGGAACACAGCACTAACATGGCTCAAGTTGGGTACCCAGTGATGCCTTAGGATTTGGCTTTTGTGTTTTCAGGCCCTGTACTGGTTTAGTGTGTAGCTCTAAAACTTCACATAGCCTGTTAGCTACTGTTAGACATAACAAACCCTCTCTGGGCCTGGACTCAAGGACACCTTGTTGTCCCAGGCCCCGAAATACGTAAACTAAGCCTCTGGGGAGGGGGAACAAACTTGGGGTAATTACAACGTTACCTGAAATTGCAATTGGAGAATTAACCTGATATTCAAAAGGACCAAACTTATAAAAGTGTGAAAAACCCACGACCCAGTGTCCATCTTGGGTGTAGCCCCTCAGAAGCTTTTTGGGTCCCCAGGTGTTGCTATTGAAGGCCCTCCATAAATACCTACTTTTATTCTCTTAATCTTGTCTAGCCTCTGTTTTCAGGTAGCCACTTCAAGGCATCACCAGTGATGCCTTAGGTTTTAACTTTCCTGTTTTCCAAATCCTGCACTGCCCAGTGTGTCACTCTGAAGTTTCTTGTAGCCTGTTCATTTCTGCTCTCTGTGCTGGGCAGACATAACAAAGCCTCTCTGGGCCTGCTCTCCAGGGACACCCAGACCGTCCTAGGCCCAAAATGTGTAAACCAAAGAGCCTCTAAAGGGGGGCAAGCTGAGGGGAATTACCTCATTAACTGAAGCTTTAATTGGAGCATTCACCCTGCTGTGCAAATGAACCAAACCTATAAAAGTGTGAAGAACTCATGCCCTGCCGTCCACCTTGGGGCCCATCTCGGCAGTGGCCTCTGGCCCCCAGGGGTACCTCTGAAGGCCTTTCAAACAAATCCCTGCCTTTATTCCCTTACTCCTGTCTAGTCTCTGTTTCTAGGAGGCCTCTTAAGGCATCACCAGGACAAGAAGAAAGAAAATCCAATTAAAAGACCCACTTGCAGATGGACATTGAATCAGAGTTTCATAACTAAAAGCTCAACTTCCTCCTCCTGACCTGGCCACGGGCCTCAGCTTAGCCATGACCCCTGAGGCAGAGGCAAAGGCTCATCTTCCTTTTACCTGTTCTGGGCTGTCAGTCTCCTCCTCATTAAAGCTGGAGCTGTATGTCAAAGGTGGCAGCTCCCTGCTACTAAATTCCACCCCTCGGAGCACATGTTCCCCACTCTGGCACTTCATGTTCGTTAAGGCTCATTTTCAAAGTTGCTGCAGCCCGTGCTCTCAGAGAGAGCAAATGCCAAGCTTTGCGAGAGACGAGGGGAAGGTGGGGAAGATACCACCGTCGTACCCTCTTTAAAAATTGATAAAAATAAGATTAACAGATGCCTCTGGCTGTGAGACTCCATCGCTGGAGCATCGTGCTCGCGCTCAGCACATCTCCATGGCAACTCGTGTATGTGGCCTGAATAGATGTGTCAGGAAATTCGGGGTTCTCCTGGACTTCTAGGGTGTTTTGGTTTGCTCAGACCTTGCCCCCACAGCTGTGGCAGTAGGGAGGTGGGCAGGGGAGCTGGCAACATGGCCTCGGGGAGCAGTGGTGGGGCCTGTGGATTTCAAACACCACTATTTCTGCTGGAATTACCCAAGTAAATCAGAGTCATGGGCTTGGAAGCAGGGAGGTGTGTCAGGAAGAAGACTGGCTTCATGGGTGGGATGAAGCAGGGATGAGTGGCATCGTGTCAAATCCCAGACAGAGACTCCAATTCAGGGCTGGATAAATGGGAAGATGGTCCAAAGGAGCCAGGGAGTCCAGTCCCTCCAGGCTCCACTGTAGTGCCAGGAGCTTGCAGGGGTGCGGGTGCACCAAGAGCCCTCCTCCCTCCCACCTTCATCCTCCAACACACCCCACCAGAGCCTGGCTGACTGCTACTCTCCACTGGCACATAGCACAGCATGGATCCACCTGCGTGGAAGTATTCCATTTGATGCTCCACATCCCCTTTTCAATGTTTCATCTCCCTCCCTCCTGCTGCTCTCTGCAACTGGAGCCGTACTCCAGCTCCCCACCTCTACCACCCCTCAACCAGTCCCTTCCCTTGGCCTCGGCCCTGCACAGCCCTTGCTTTGAGCTGCCTTTAACCCGCAGCAGAAACCCACGGCAGCACCACACGTGCAGTGTGCTCCCTGCCGTGAGCCCTCTGTCCCTGCCTCTGTCCACAGCACTGATTTCTTCCCACCTCCTTTTTCTGATGACGTTGTAACTCTGCACCTACTGCACAAGTGCAACAGCTCCTCTTTGGAGAGATATTTAGGATCCAGCTATTGAAGCAGGAATACTGGAAATCAGAGGAGCCATTTAATCCTCATGAAATTTTAAGTGCAAGACCAAAAAAACTCCAAGCAACAGAGCAAAGCCATGGGAAAGCTTCCAAAATTACCCTCCCAGTTCAAACCAAGATTATTTACTTCATCCCAGCCTTGGCCAGCAGTGTTTCCTTTGTTTAACATTCATGTCCATCCAAACTGCCCTTTCCTCTGGAGGCTTTACCTTCCTTCTGACGATGACTCACGTTCAGTTCAGCATGTGCTAACAAGCTCAGATCCCTCCTTTCGTTCATGAGAGCTCAGACATTGACAGTGACCAAAGACCAGAGCCAGAGCTGAGCAAGTCAAGTTCATTCTGTTACAGAGAACAACATTGATTTGTTGTCGCAAAACATTTGTTACCTGAACAGCGTTTCCAGCTGAAAGGGAAGGATGGAAAAACCCTGCTGAAGTTTAAAGTTCTTGCAAATTAGCCAAACTTCGGTTTACAACTGAGAACATGTTCTCCAGCAGGGAGAGACGAATCTGCTGATGTCGGCGCATATTCCCCCTATAATGATGTGTCTTTTGGTGAGGATGAGCACAGCAAACCCAGCATTCTCACACCTGGTGGTGTTTTCTCTTCCCTCTTTGCAAAGGCCATCACGAGTGGGCTGCCTGTCCACCCAGGCTCTGCCCTGATGCCACTGTGATGGCACTGGCCATCCCAGCAGCACTGACCATGCACTGGGAAGGATTCCCTGAATGCCTTTCCCCTTCCCAACAGCGTACATAGGGACTGACAGCAGACCAAACTGCTTCTTTCCAGCTAAGGACTAAGGAGATTGCCCCAGGGCTTGGGGAGGGGTGCAGAGCCCACTACAGGGCATGGACTGTGAGGGCCTCCTCAGGAGAGGGGGAAGTGCTTTCCCCCTCCTGGCCCTGTGGTCCCTTGTGTTCTGCAGAGAAGTTACTTTTGCTTTTAAGTTACACTTATTTGAATGCAAAATCCTCAGCTTAAATTGCAGCAGGTTTTGTGATATTTAATATCCAAAGCTAGGAAAGGTCATGTCTGTCTGAAAATAAAATGAGGTTTAATCTGGAGATTGTGTGTGGCAGGTTTTTTATGAAAATTTGGTTTAGAAATAGATCTTAAATCCATAAGGTCACTGAGAGGAAGGTTTTTCTTTCTCAAACACTTATCATTCCCGTATCTCAGAGGAGCAAAGGATAATTCAAAGAGGAAAACAAAATCCTGTGACTTCCCTTCTCTTTATTTCTGCACCTGCACCCAGAACGCTTCCTTCTACATCCATTCGTCATACTCCTCCTCTTCAGTTTATTTGAATATCTGTGCTTAGGGTGTACCAAATGTGATACTTTTGTTGCATTCCTCCAGGATTTTAATACTATTTGTCAGTACCTTCACGTTGAGTTCGTGACAGCACATACTACAAAGCAACCTTAAGAGGACCCAAAGAGATTTTTTCTAAAACCCCAAATGCTAAACTTCATTTTTTGTCCTCAGTAGCACCCTCAATCCTCCTACCTCCTGTCCCTCTCCAGAGGATGCATGTCCAGCCATCCCATACTCTGGACATGGCTATGGCATGGACATACTTCCACAGCTATGCTGCCAGGTCCAGGCTCCTCTGCCTGCACATGAGTTCAATTCTCCTCAAACTCTTCCTGCCTCACAGACTAATAGATGGGTCCTGTATGTAATCACTGATGTTCTCAACAGTAGAACCAGAGGATCACACAGAACACAAGGCTCCATCACAGGGCAGCATGAGGCTCCCTGCACGTGGCCCTTGAGTCACTGTGCGGTGTGGAATCAGAAACCATCCCTGGCCACGTTGGGTGAGTTGTTGTCTTGGGGTGACTTTATGATGTGTATCCCATATCGCTGCCCTATGCCCAGAAATTAATTTTTTGTGCCTTTCTATGCCTTTAAACTGAGCCTGAGATGGGGAAGGAAAAACTGAGCAAAACTTCTTCAAAGCAGTTTGCAGCTTGTTCAAGGTCACACACAGATAGCAACTTTTTTTTTCCCAGCTGCGGCAGAGGAGGGAGGAAGCACCCGGCTTGCTGCTCCCAGGACAGTTTTTTGGTCAGTTGTTCAGCTTCTTTTTCTCCAGAGAGAGACTGAGAGTTGAATTTTTCCTTTCCTTGGAATTTCGGATTTTCTCCCTTTTCCACTGGACTGCTTCAATATCAGAACACATCAGGAGGACTTTCCACCGAGCACAGAGGGCCTGGCCCTGGGCCAAGCCCCAGCTCTGAGGAGACCAAAGGAAGGACTCTAACACTTTCCCAGGTTTTTTCCTCCACAGCGAGAGATTTTATTATTTAGCATTATTTTCCTTTCCCGTGTGTTTGCTAAATAAATAGTTTTTATCTCTTTCACTTTCCTTTGAGGAAAATTTATTTTCCCCAAATCTGGTGTGGGGGGGGTCGTGACCTGCCTTCTCTCAGAGGATATATTTCTAAATTTGGCCAAACCGGCACAGTTGTGCTGTGCTCTAACACCATCACTCTGTTATCCCTATGGTTCTGCTGAGCACACTCAAAGTTGTCACGTCCTGACCCACACACAGGCACACTGAGAGAGGACACGACCGAGGAGAGGCACAGAGAGGAGCATGCGGCTCTTGCTCCTTCAGACTCATCCCACCAGCCCGAGGGGCTGCCCTCTGCCTCCAGGTACCCAGAGCACTGGACAGAGCATGGCTGGATGGTGAGATCACAGCTGGTGCCAGCATCCATCACAGCTCACCAGTCCCAGCCCGGGGGCCCCAAAAGGCAGGCTGTCTCCAGGCCACCCCTGGAGATCACCTCCCTGGGCTCTGCTGAGCCATCGGTTGTACCAGCTCTTCTGTGCACATGCAGTCTCTGACCCATCAAAAGCACTTGGGAAAGAAACCCTGCTCTGACCAAATTCATGTCTGAGCAGCAGTTCCTGGGGCTGCAGCCTCTCCTTTCCAACAGAGCATCCCCCGAGGTCCCCGAGCCCTTCAGCTGCGAGAGGCAGGTACACGTCTGCTCCCATGGCTGAGCAGTTTACCAAACCCTTTACTGGTATTTCTGTCATTCTGTTTGATCTTGTTAAGAATCAAAGAAAGCAATTACATCCTTAATCTTGTTCTGTAAAACTGTAGCTACAGATAAAAACCACCACAAGTAACACAAACCAGAGCACGAACACAAACAAGAGAGTAAAAATGGCAACTGATCTTTGATACTTGACTCAAGACACCTAGAAAGGAGCTTCAGAACCCCCAGATCCCTCTAAGACAGCTTGAGTGCAAGCTGCAAACTCACAGGCTTTTTTCTGGCACTTGTGTACCAAGAACAGAAAGTATCAGCAAGGCCTGAAGATAAGGTTTTCTTCTAATTCTGGATACACTTACTGATACAAGTAGAGATCTGTGAGATTTCAGGGTCCAAAGGGAAAGGAAAACAGAAGAAATGCAAAAACTAGGAAAGGAATTCCAGCTTCATAAGTACAGGGAAGAGATGAAGCTCAAGGAATTATGTGCACAGCTTTTGGTTTGCTGAAAAAGTATTGTTCTCACCTTGGGAGAAATCCAGCACACTGGAAGCACTGTCTGGGATTTAAAAATCTCACTTTAGCATTACAAGGCCTATTCCAATCCCATAGAGGAACTTGTTTGGCATCTATGTTGTTTTTTGGGGCTCGTGTGAAGTCGCTCCTGACACAGCCCCAGTGGGAAGCCAGGTGAGCAGCACCAGTGATATTTACTTTTCACTAAGCACCTGAATCCTTGCAAAAATATCTGCTCTAAAACAAGAATTACTGCAAAATAGGAATTCATTGTTCCAGGTGATTCGGGACACCCAGTGTCCTGGAGCTCTGATGGGAAGGGCAGCACTGCATGGGGAGACACCAAGCCAGCCCCAAGCAGCCCTCTGAGTGGCCTCAGCTGCCATGTCCCTGTCCCTGCTGGGTTGACAGAGTGGGCAGAAAGCCACAGTTTGACTATTACAGTGGAGGGAAGGTGGGGACAGGTGTCCTGTAAAAAACAACAAATGCAGATAGCTTAAACCGATTCCTGTTCCCAAAGAAATCATGCATAATTCAGTGATAACGGAGGCTACACGGTGACATTAAAACCAAATGTTCTCAGCCCTCAAACTTCAGAAATCACCGAGGGGCTGCTCCCTTCCAAGAGCCAGCAGCTGGAAAGCCTTTGCCATGGGGAGCTGAGGCCATTGGCTCTTGAACCAGGTCCAGGGAAACCCTTGGAAACCTGAGAGAATTCAGAACATCCCCTGTCAGCTCCCTGGGACTACGGGGACTCGGGTCTGCCAGCATCATATCCATCCCCATCTCTGGAGCACCTGTCCAAGCACCCTCTTGGGTGCAGCCCATTGTCACCCCCCAAATCCCCTCTTCTCCCGGCCACTGCTGGATCAGCGGGGCAGAAGAAGGACAGCAGGAGGACCCTGTCACACGGCTGAGCCCAGCAGGCCAGGAGAGCATTAAAATCGGCATTTGGAGAGGAAATGTGACACCTGGTTATTACACGACGTAATGGAATCAGCCAAGTGGTAAATGTAGCTTTTAAATAGGTTTTGTGTTCCCCATTAGCTCATCTGATGCTGATTAGTTCTGACAGGGAAAGGGCTGGTCTGCAGCTTTCCCTGTGAGGCTGGTCCTGTGCCTGGTGCTGGGGAAGCCGTGGGACCACCGAGGAGGTGAGCAGGACTCACCTGCAGCATCCTGCACCCATCTGTAGAACCCTGGCAGCTTCAGCACCCGCCTGCCCCAGCTGCTGACCATGGGGGGCTGGCTCCAGCACCCCACATTTAGCCAGAGGTTATGGTGCCCTCAGGACAGCAGGCACTAAAAGGGAGCAGCAGCAAACAGCAGACACAATTCAGGGGAAACTTCTGGGATTGTGTCATTTCAGTGAAGGGAAGGCACATGCCAATGCCGGGGAACAGCAAACACTGAGCACCAGCTCTGGAGGCTCCAGCCACCCACTACAAGTGATTAGTCTCAAATCAGGAGTCTGTTTCATTTAAACAACTAAATATTATTTCTTAGTATTTACAAAACATGAACAGGTGGGAAGGAACGCATGGCAGCAAGCGCTGGGCAGCCTCACGGAGCCTGTCAATTCCCACAGCCCTCCTGGGCAGTCCTGCTCCTCACTCCCATCCTGGGAGGACTCAGGCGTGGTGCCTGTCCGGAGCTATGGCTCATGGCAGGAGCTGCTGGGCAAAGCAGCCAGTGCCAGGGCCTGGCGAGGGGCACCAACAGGGGCTCACCCCTCACCATGGCTCCTGGGCTCCAGCCCAGCCATCCCCACAGATGCACAGCGAGGTGGGAAGGGGATGGGTGGGCTCAGTGTCCCCGCCAGCCGCCTCTGCTCTGCTCCCAGTGACTCCCTGCCACACTCCCAGCAGCCCCCGGAACACAGACTGGAGACAAACCCGTCTGCTGGGCACGCCGGGCCCATCTGTTTTCCTTAAAGGCAAACAGAAATGTAAATGATACATTCTGGAAGCGTCATCTGTATCACTGCTTTCTCCTTAAAGATCTGGGTTTGGGAAGGATTTCTCCTCTGTGTGTTTCACACTGATCTGGGGCATCCTCGCCTCCTCCTCGGGGAGGGATCAGCCAGTCCCAAACTCAGAGCTCTGTGATTTAGGGAGATAAAAAGGACACCGAGGTCTTCTGCTGTCGATTCCGCCTTTGGCACACGTGTGAGCCCTGTCACAGGTTTATCTACTGCTGTTACTCTGCTTTTTTTTTTTTTCCCCCAGCCAAACAGGGTTTGTGAAAGGTTTTATCTTCATTCACAGTTTCTAATAAAACCAGAGCTCAGACTTCCTCATTGCTTCACTTCACCCTCCAAGCTTGCCAGCACTCCTCAGATTTTCAGAGTGACCCAGCAACTGCTTTTATTCTTTTCACTTGCAGTCAGCGCTCTCATGTTTTCCCAGGATAAATCTTATTAAAAATGCATAAAGAATAGAGGCTTATGGAGAAAAAATGCAAAGAAAAATATTCTAGTTAACTGGAATTTGTAAAGTGTTGTACTATCACAGGTTTAAAATCCAAACCAGATTTCCAAACCCAAGCTGGTTCCATTTGCTTTGGCCCAAACCCTGTTTTTAAGAGAAGTGTTTAATGAAAGTGTTACAGGAAACATCAAGTCGGAGTTTCTTAAAATTCTGCAGTAAAGATGTTCAAAATGAAAAAGCCATTTTGATTCAACTTGTCTGACTTCCAGGCTCAATGGTCTCAGGATAAACCTTTACTTTCCATTTCCAGTGCAGGGGCAAGCTTGTTCCTTCCCTGGAAAGGAGAATTCTCAAATGACAGCAACAAGCTTGTTATTTCCTTTACTCCATAAACTGTCCATCATTTCCCAGTAAGACTACACAAAAGCCAGTATTTTAATTGTGCTATAAGATAATTCAAAAGTAATCATAAAAATTCATGGATTTATTTCCTTTTAAAATGAGAACATTTATTCAGAGTAAATAAAAGCCCCCTTTGCCTAGCAGGGGGCTGAGCAGAGAAATTGCTTTTTTAGGAGAGTAACTCCTACTCTTTATGCAAACGCTGATGTATGGCTGAGGCACTGGGTATTTCCACTGTCTGTTTATGAACTTACAAGCCTAAAATCTTCCCGTTCAATCCAGTACAAGGAATTGCCCTACAGCTGGGAACTGGATTCTTAACTGGTTACTAAACCAGCAGCTCAGAGAAGCAATTCCAGCTGTCACTGGGCAGCCAGTGGTACTGCACAGCTCAACCAGCATCAGGCTGTGCCCAGAGAGAGCCCAGCCCTCAGTGCCACATGTGCACACACCCCTCGGTGCCAGCTGAGCACACACCAGGCACCCCAACCAGCAGCCCCAGTTCCCTGGGAAACCTCTGGCCAGAGTGATTTGCCAGTGCGTACACTCGAGAGACTTGAAAAGAATAGAAGAAAATACCAAATTGTCCATTGGTTTTAGTTTCATTGACTCTATAAACCATCTCTAGCAAAGCTCTGCAAGCACTAAAGCCCAAATTTCATAGATGCGTTGCACTTTTTAACCCTTGCTTACACAGAACAGAAAGTAACACATGCTATTTATTACTTCCAAATTTATTCCTGAGCATCAAGACTCACTCTGTGCTGACACAGAACCCTCTTCACATCTACTTTAAATGTCACTTATCTTCTGTGTTGGAGTTTCAAGTGTTCCCTCTAGTTCATCGTATTTGTGCACAATAATCGCTATTCCTACCTCACTTAGCAACATCCTTTGAGAATGAAGAAGCACAAGCCAACACGTACTCACCAGAATAAGTTTTCACACAGGCATATTTGAGCTCTCCTGAAGTGCCAGTTGCTAAAACCCAGCCTAAATGTGCCAACACAGCAAACCCTGAGCGGTGCCTATAGAAGCCGGAAATGCAACATTGCTGCAAGGAGCACTGGGTTTAGCTGAACGGCTCCATTCCTTCTAGCTGCTTCTAGAAACACGAATTTTAAAGTGATTATTCCAGCAGCTTGTAGCACTGCACAAAAGAAATCAGAGAGACTATTCCAGGCAGCATGGCAGCCAGGAAACAATGGCATCCCAGGGAACAAACCCAAATCCTCCTTCACAGGCGCGAGCAGAATTGCCTGAAGGGTTCTACAACAATCAATAAAATTTCACTGCAGACAGATCCAAGCTGGAGCCTCCTTTCCTTCACTCTGAGTTCAGGTGATATTTCCTGGCAACGCTCTCACCAGGACCTCGTTGCTGGGGATTCCAGCTGCTGCCCAGCCTCCCCTGGTCCAATCATCCTGCCCCTGCTCTGCCTCGGTGCGGTTTTTAAACCGGCTCTTTAAAGTGTCCCTTAAAAATCAAACACTGCCAGGGCAGTGACACTGGAGGCAGAGGTGTATTTGTGATGGTTCTGGGCCATGTCCCGAGGGCATCAGGAAGGACTGTGGAAATCTGTCAACGCTGCTGGCACTGCCCAGCTCAGCACCAGCACCTGCAGCCCAGTGTGATCCTGGCTGTGCAGCAGTGCCGAGCCCCAGCAATCATCACACACGTGGAAAACCACCAGGTGCCAAGCCTGAATTATTAAGCAGGGAGCCCCTTTTATCCTGGTTACATTCTTCCAGTCAAATAACAAATAAAATCCTTCCCGGTGCCACGTGCACTTCAGAAGCCCAGAAGCATCGCTCTGCCCTGGGGCCCCAAGTCTGAGCTGCACGGGCGGGTCTCTGTGAACACCCCAGAGGGGTCCATGGGGCTGGGCTGTGGGATGGTTCTGCCCCTCTGGAGGGTTCTGCTCCTCCACCGTGTTGCCCCTGGCTCCTCTCCCTCCTTCCAGGACGGAAGTGGCAATTTGGGGTCAAACATCTCTGCCTTTGAACAAAGCCTGTGGCTCCATCAAGCTGCCAAACCCCAGGCTTTCTCCAAGATAAAAAACACCAGCCAAGTCTCTAGTCTGACAAAATCCTCCTTTCCCAACGTGTTTGTGTTAACCACAAATTGCCCAATTTCCTTTAATGTGGCAGCAGTCACACTGACATGGCACATTTGGCTGAGACTTCATGCTCTTAAAATCTGGAATCAAAAAGTTCTGGTTCCCACAGCAACCACAGGTAGCAATTATCCTGGTTCTGGAAATTTCTAGAATAGAAGGAATATTTGCTTTCTGCAGCCCTCTGCTAAGTGCACAGCAAAGGATATATCTCTGTGCATCAAAATGAATTTATTTTTCTTTTGCTGTGTTTGTAGCTCTGTTTACACCTTAGAAATCTTTTCTATATCAACATTTTTGGACAGTTTTTTGTACCTGCTACAGAACACAGAACCTCCTAAAACACATCACGCTTAATTTATTTCCACTTAGCTCTAGTCATTGCAACAAATGCAATTCACTGCACTTTCTGTATCACGTTTTCCCTCTGTACATCACATATAATGAATATCACCACAATAAAATTCATAGTTTGTGACACTCCTGATTAATACCAGCTTTTCGTGGAGAAGAAAGATTACTGCAGCCATTATGAATTTATACAGATCTTGCCTTTTCTATTAGAAGACACGCAGTGATGCAGGCTGCTTCCTAAAAGGGAAAACCCTTTCCTGCCTGCTGATGGAACAAAGACAGAAACCCAGAGCACAAGGCCACATTTGCCCCTTCCCATGCAGCTGGACAAGTGGCCATTGGTATTTTTAGCAGATGAACACATTTTAAATGCCATGATCTCAACAAAGAAGGAAAGGAAGAGCAGTGTAGTGTTTCTGTTGGGATTTTTAAGGACTTGCACACTTCCCTGAATTCCCCCCAGAATATTACTATGATTAGCGGGCCACTGGCTTGCTAGGGGTTTAGTGGTTTATTTTTTCTTTAATTAGGCAACCCCTCCTAATTAGTCAGTCATTCTTTATCTCCAGCACCTGATGTCCTGAATACAGAGCAGGAAGTGCTGAGCAGACACCATGCTGCTCCCTGGCTCCATTTGGGAGATGCTCTTGCACTTGGAGAATTTCAGTGATGCTGAAACTGCCCAGAAAAATCCCTGTCACCTCCACTTCTCACAGTTACACACTCTGGGCTGCAAATTGCTTTTGGTTCCTCCCTCCCTGGCCTGCAGCACTGTTCAAATTACAAAGAAAATGACAAAGATTGAAGCCTGATTTTTAATCTACTTTTGCTTTATGTTTGCTGCCAGGACTCTGTCACCAGCCCCTGCTACAGCTGCTGTGTCCATCGGGGTCTGGACACGGCACCTGATCCCAAACGGCCCTGGTTCTGCCTTCCCAGCCGGAGAGCTCTGCACAGCTGTTCCTCCCTGAAGCCTGGTGGGAGAGAAGGGATAATTTCTGCCTCCCACACAGCAGGCAGCCTACATCTAGTAATGAGTATCAGTGTTGCAAACTGTCCCGATCGCTTTAGTACGTTCACGATGTACTCGGCCCTGTCAGAGCCAAGATGCAGCACTTGATTTAAATTTTTGCTGTCAGATCTGATTAAAAATTAAGTTGAACACAGTTGTAGGAAAACTAAATTAACATTCTTTTTGAGTAGCACCATGTAATTTAATGCAACAACTCATACAATTGAGTCATGCAACTACTAATATATGTCTAGAGGATCCGAAGGCTGGGAGCAGGCAGGGACACGGGGCTGGTTTTGCTCTCTGAAGGAGCTCAGGCAGAGGTACAGGCACAACCAAAGGAGCATTTCATTACTCCAAACAGAGGAAAATAAACAGAATATTGAAGTTCCACAGGGTGGAGTTTCAAGAAGGCAGTTCTAACTGGGCACTCCCTCCTTGCAAGATGGATGGTAATTTCCATCCTTACTTTCAATTTAGGATTTTTGGAGAACACTGCTGGAATCTACACTGGAATGAGCACTGGACTTCACTGTTTGTGTTTAGCACAGCTCAGACCTGTGGTGCCAGCCAGCCTCCAAGCCTGTGACCCCTGCCAGAGTCAGGAGAACATGCTTCACACACCTCATTTAACAACTCATTTTCTAGGTGGTGCTTGCATCTCAGTTCCCATGTCTTAGAAACAGCCAAGAGGATCCATGATTCAAGTGAAGAGAGGGGAGAAACAGCCCATTTTCTGCCCAGGGCCATCCAGCTGCAGGGGCTGCACTTACCCACCCACGGGCAGGTCCCCACTCTGCACCCAGGACCCCGCCAGGGTCACAGGCGTTACAGGTTACACAGACAGCGCCCAAAGCCACACAGGGTGGTGATGGAGCCAGAGGACAAGCTCAATACCCTTTGTCCCAACATCATAAACATAAAATCATCACAGTTTCACAGAAAGATATAGTTACAGACATCCATTGAGAAACACATCCCCTCTCCAGAGGCTGAGCAGTTCGGGACAGTTTCCATTTCTTTGCAGCTTTCACACTGAATGGAGACAGCTCTGACACTGGGATTTCAATTCAAGGGCCATTTAGGATTGAAAAATAGAGACAGGTTTATATACAAAATGGGAGCATTTCACAAAAACTCTGTCTCCCGCTCACTCTCTGAGAATTATTGTCCCTTATTATCCGGCAACAAAGGGAGGACTCGCTGCCTCGCCAAGGTGAGCACAATCAGTCCTCCTGTCATTCTGCAAAATGGAAAAGGAAAATAACATTGACCTGAAACCTGAACCACAGGGCTGAGGATGCCATGAAACTCCAAAACCCTTTTGTGTGCTGATCCCTGTCCCTCCTTCAGCAGAATTGCGCAGGGAGCAGGGAATGCACAGCGCAGTGCCAGGGCCCAGCACCGAACTCAGGGTGTGAGGCTCATGCAGGCAGGACAGGATGAGTCACTCTGTGACAGGGACTCTGCCCAACGTGGCAGCAATTTTTTGCCATTAGCAGCGTTCTGCAAATGTCATTCAAACTGCCCATCACTTCTGCAGGTATTTTTGGCTCTGAGAGTGCTGAGGTTCATTGTATAACCCACTCATCCCCTCAGCTCCACAGCTATTTATACCCACGTCCTCGCAGGCAGGGAGAGGGCTGGCTCTGCAGCCAGCTGAGGGCTCAGCAGCTGCTGGTCAGCAGGATGCCCCTTCTTGCTGCCTTCTACTTCCTTTCACAGACTTGCTATAAAGCAGCTTAACATCTGAAATCCAGAGCCATGGTCTGGGCCAGGCAGCATTGCTTTGATCCAGCTGGATGAGACAGAGATTCAGGAATGGATTTGGGAGTGATTGATCTTGCTGTCCTGTTCCTCCCCTGCAGTGCAGCTCCAGGGGCAGCCACGCAGGAGCTGTCAGTCCAGCCAGCCTGTCTCCTTTCTCCTGCCAGATGGAGAAGGGAAGGAGATGCTTCCCTTTGGGTAGTTTCAGGTCATGCCCTGCTGCTCCATCCATTTGTGTCCCCCAAGAAGGAGTCAGGTCCTGCCCCAGCAGCCGCAGCCTCGTGGGGCTGTGATAGTGTGTCCGAAACGCTCCTGGGCACGGACACACCTCATAGCAGGTGAATACAAGAGTTACACCTGCACAGCTGGAGACTCTGCTTCGAGCACTGGGGAGTGTCACCAGCTTCTCTACAGCCATGGAGCTGAAAGAGGATCACTCTGATGGGACTGAGGGTTGTGCACGGCCCCTCTCCCTCCACGTGCACCCTGAGCAGCCGGTGCACAGTGCACAGAGCTCCGGGGAGGAAACCACACCACAAGCAGTGCCTGGGAGCAGCTGTTTGGCCCTCAAGCACCCGTCTCGCACATTGGAGTTGGTGATTTCTGTACGGCTGAGTTATTTCAGGTGTCAGCAATGTCTTCCTGCCTCTCTTGTGAGATCCTATGGCACTAATGCACCAGAGACAAAGCAGAAGCAAACCAGATTTGGAATCATGACCCAAAGCCTCAGCACAACATTCGGCACCGTCTCAGGACCACTTGACAGGAGAACAGGCACAGAGATATTAAACTGCAGGGCTTTTAGGTCTATTTTCCATCTGACTGGTGGCACCTATATTAACAAATACACCTGGAGCTCGCTAGCAAACACTGCTGTGGGCCACCCCTGCACCACCTGCTCCCAGAGCAGCTCCAGAAGTGCCACGGCCAGAGGGGCAGCTCAGACTCGCAACTGCCCCCAGCTGCTGGGAGCCCTTGGAGGAGCAGACACTCGATGTCCTTCGGTATCACCCCTCAGCGTGCAGGCAGCCAGCGGAGCTGCAAGACTCTCTAAGTGCCTTATTAGGTTTTATTAATTCTTCTCTAGAAAGTGCTGCTAAGATAGGTGTTGGGCAATTATCTGCAGACAGAGCTGCCACCAGGAATCAGCATCTGCAGAGAGCTCTATCGAAGGAGCCCTCTTCCCTCTGGAAACATTCAGTCAGGAGAATTTACAGTGAATGAAGGAAAACTGGTGAGGATTGCAGCACAAAGCAGCCAGGGCTCTGTGCTCACAGCAAGCCGATGTGTTTGAAGCAGGGGGGGATTACATGACCCCCACTCCACCAACACCCCCCAGCCCCAGTGACTGCACCCCTGCACACTGGAGCAGAGCACAAGGTGGGAATTACAGTGCTTCACCCCTAAGCCTGTTAAAGCAAAGAAATTCTGTCTCTTCATACTCTACAACTGGGGTTTCAATAGGCATTTCTGCAAAATGAGGCTGAGGTGGGACACGGACCTGCTGGCTGGTCACCTGCTAAAGAAAACACCTCACTCTGAATGCTTTCTACCTGTCAGGTCCAATTCTGACCCAGCTTCTCCCCTAATCCACAGGCTGCAAGGTTTTAGGATGAGGGGTGGCAGATTCTGTCTTCAGCAGCCTGGAGGATAATTTGGCTGGACTGGCCCCTCAAGACCTGTCTCTGTCTGGTCCCAAAAAGCAGCACCTAAACAGAGCTCCCGCCCTTCGATGCTGCAGTCACAGCCAGAAGTTCTCTCCCAGCATTTCCAATACTGGAAATTGCCTCTGATGGCTCACACACTGCGAGAAGCTGGAATGCTCAGGGGTCGTGAGCTGAGGAACCTTGTGCCAGGGGCTGCAGCCCAGCCCAGCCTCAGCAGCAGCCTCACCTTATCCAGAGAATTCCCTTTGTGCGAACTCAAGGAGCAGAACAGCTCATCCCACTGTAACAGGCATTATTCATTCATTGCTTAGCAGAGATACTCAAATTCTTCATCCCTAAAATTAAAGCCGGGCTCTTTGAATCCTGCTCAAGGTGTCTTACCCTGTCTCCCTTTGCTCCCTGTGGTTCTCAGCTCCAGAATTCACACAAGCTGCACAGTTTTGCCTTAGGTCTTTAATAAGAGGAGTTTTGCCACTGCTTATTATCGCTAAAATTAAATGTCACCTTGGGTGTTCCTCGCTCACTTTAGCGCATTCTGCTGCTGTCTCCTCCATCTATAAAAGGAAACTTTATGGCTCTTTGCTCTCCGCTTCTTAAAAACTGCATGCAAAAAGGAAAATCTCTCTCTCTTTTTTTTTTTGTTAATATGCAGAAATAGTTTGTGTTGTGCATTCACTGCACAGTGACCTTCTGGCAGAACTGCACAACTGTTCATGGCTGATGCGAGCAAGGTTTTACAGTGGCAAGATAAATATTGGGGAAAATGAAGATTCTGCATTGACTTCTCACTCCTCTGCCTTTTTGCTCCACTGCCTCGTAAACAAAGGTTGTGTTAACCTATAACACTCTCCATCCTTATCTGCTTTTAGTGCTTCAACCCCAAAATTAAAGACACGTTTGTCTGCAGTTGGGGTGGGAGAAGGATCCCAGAGGTACCTGCTGAGCTCTATAAGGATACAGGAATGTTGCCAGAGGAGGAAATTTAAGCCCAAATTCCTTAACAGTTTTTCAGTGAAGAGTCTCATCCCACAAGACTGTTGAATTAATCTGTCTGACATTCCTCTTCTCTATTGGGGCAAGAAAAGCCACTAAGTAACAGCCCTACTCTTCCTTAAATCCAAGGGACACTCCAGGAAGAAAACCAAGCATAAATCCCAAAACAAGGAAGGAATGCAGAGAATCCCAGTCTCCATAACCCAATACAAAATTAATTCTTTTATTCTACTTGTTGTCTACTCTGTCAAATCCCAAGTGACACAGCTTTGAATGATGTAACATGGACTCTCCACAGACTCCCCCAGAATTTCCTTGTCTCTCAGCATGAGTGCCATTTTCACAACTTTAACAAAAAAAATAAAAATTGAGGTAATCTGAGTCCTGGCACTCCTGCTAGCAACAACAGCAGAAGTGGATGTATGGAGAGAGACTAAAAGGTGTCATGTGCAGAGTGACATTTCCCACTCTCTGTACTTCCAGCTCTGGTAAAGCATCAGGAATTTCCTGGTCGGCTGGGTTATCTCCCACTCAAGGACATCCCCCATTCCTTCCCTTCCCATTCATGGTCCTCTACAGCACCCAGTACCAAAGACTTCCATGCTCTGAAAACAAGCACTTCTTTCCCTTTGTTCTACACCAGCTGCCCAGAGATGTCCGTGGGTCCCTCCATGCGAGAGAACACCAAATCCAAGTCCTCTGTACGGAATATTGCTGCTCCCAGTCTCCTTCCCAGAGGCAACTTTCAGGTCTGTGTGACCTCAGGGGCTAGCCCCAGCACTTAAAGGCTCTCCAAAATCTACCCTCAGATTCTCGGGCTGGTTCCAGGCAGGAACCCCAGGCAGCCTTCCCTGCACCTGGGACCAGGCCTGCCTTTAAACTATTCTCCAGTGGATCCTTTCATCCTGAGAGAACACAGTTCCCTTCCCCCGGAGTAACTGGGATACTTTTGAAGTTGTTTTGCCAGCAACCAGATCAAGCTGGGCTCGGTTTTAATGACATCGTCATGCTCCTCTTACACAGCTACAAAGATTGTTTTGATATTTCAAGAATATTTGACTCACTAGTCAAAATAAAGTACTAGAAATTGAATAAAAACTATCCTTGAATACAGAAATCGCTTATTAACATGAACTTGTTCTGTAGGATACGATCTGGCCTGACTTCCCAATTAGCTCCAACACTGGAGTCTGCTGTTGGAGCCAACTGTGCGAGACACGGGGCTATTAATTAACTGCTGCAGTTTTCTTCAGCTTTTGTCAGCTCCTAAATTGATTTTTCCCTAAGTGACAGGGTGCGTGTCTAGAACAAGGGCACAAGGAACACTTTCTCACTCCAGAGGCGAACACATCCCCACGGACCAGTGTTATCACAGAACAGGGCTGGGAACCCCCTGCCCAAGGACCTTCCTGTAGCTCTGGGCTCTTGGGAGTTATCTGAATACGAAACCCAAGGAGCTGGGATCAGGCTGACAAATTTTCCAAATAAAAAGAGGCACAGAAGTGCAGCATGCAGAACCTCGATCCTACAGACTTGTGGCTGTTTCCAGCCTGGTGCAGCCACCAACAGGCACCTAAGAGGTGGAGAATAGAGAACACCCCATCCCTACTGCAGCTCCGCACTGCCAAGCCAGCCTGTCTCATGCTATTTTTTATTATTACTATTATTGCTGAGATGCAGATGGATTAGTTCTCTTGGGGCTTTGCACAATTTTTTATTTTGCTAAGCTGCATTTTCTTTTCCAGAAACCTTATTTTGATGTAAATCTTGTAAACAGGGGACTGGTTCGTTCAAATGCTGAGCACAAAAGCTCTTCCAAAGAAGTAGATCAAAAGTCTGCAGTTGGCTTAATGAAAGACAGACTGACAATTAGGCTGTGCAGAACTGCGTGGATGGGGGGGAAAGACAGATTTAAGGAGGGTTTAGTAATTGCCTGGGAACACATGGAAGGAGAGATGCAAAACAGTGAGAAAGGGTGTGAGGGAAGATGAACCTTTCTTCATTTTTGCTGCTCTAAATGCCCTCAGTGTAAAATCTCCATTGTTAAGGCTCATACAAAACGGCTGTGCAGATGCTAAGTGCTGAGGCAGATAGAAAATTGAACAAAATTGAAAATATTGAACCATTTAGAAAAAATGGTTCAATATTTAAAGTGTTTTCTTTCAATCAGGTGTACCCATTTTGCTTTCTTTTCAAGTTATTGCCGTTCCCAAAATGACTACCAGGGGATAATTGCAGTACTTTTCACAAATGAAGTAGAGACAACACAAGAAAAGCAGCCAAGCTGTCAATATCATGGCCAGAACTCACAGACATTGTCATGCCCTGACACCAAAGGCATCGATCCTCCCTCTGCTACCATTAACAACAGGAAAGAGGAGTGGGAGGATGAGGAGGGGCTCTCTCTGGGAGAGGCTGGGCTGCCTGCACAGCTGAGGTACAAGAGAATGCTCCTGGCTAGGGTTTGATTGTTCCTGAAAGTTCTTTTTGCTTTGCTTTGAAGAATTGTACCATACAAATGGGATAAAACAAAACTGGTGGATAAAACCAGAGTGCAAGTAGAGCCCAGTTCAACATCACTGGAGCCCACTCTGGAGAAACTTGGAAATTAATTAGTGCTGTCCAAATGTTCCATCAGGACCTGCACAGTTACTGTGGCCTGGAGGAGGTTCCTGGTGTGGGAACAGACTCACCAGCACCACGAGTGTGTTCCAGGAGCTCATGAAATAAGAAAGATTGCCATGATATTAGAACCAAAAGTAGATAAAGTGTAGGAAAAGAGATGCCAGATCACGTTAGTTTTACAGAAGCATTTACTCCCTTTTGAGCCTGAGTAATTTGCAAAGAATTAAAAGCCTGATGAAACAAAATGGACTTTTAAAGATGCCTGGCACACTGCAAATGAGCTTTGCTGATGTTTGCGTGGAAGGCTCATTTGCACCCAGCGTGAGTAAACAAAAAGTTTCAGACGGAAGCAAGCAGGGAGGATGAAGCTGGATGGCCCTTGGCCAGCAGCCTTGGAATGGGCTGACCCAGGCAGCAGGAATGTGACCACACACACCACTTGCTACAGACATGGTTGGGGCCTGGGACTGGATGATCCTTAAGGTCCCTTCCAACCCAAACCATTCTGTGACTCTGCTGAGGAACCCTCCCAGCCCCCAGCGCTCACACAGGGACAACCATGAGCAGCACAGGCAGGAAAAAACCAAACAACAAAACCCCCCAAAAGTGTTACCTGGAAGCAGGGCCTGGAGCCCAGAGCATCCTGCATGTTAAGCCCTGCAACCTCATCTCTGGATAAAGGTAAGTCAAATAGTTAATGTTGGAAGGGAAAAAAGATCCTGCATTGGCTTTTAGCTGATCTTAGCTGGACACAGCAGATTATGCAGAACACTATGGAAAGCAGCATAAGCATTTCCTTTGGTACTGGAAATTATCCACATTATCTTAAAAATAAATCATGCCTATTGCCCCTTTGAAGTTTTGTCACTATTTTTAATCATGGAGCTGGGGCTTGGCTTTTGAGGTGAATTTGTCAGTAATTTATGCTAATAGATTTCTGCGCTGATGCCGTGTGCATCTCCAGATCTGTGGAGATGCCAGAGCCACGATAACCACAGGAACATCAGCACATCTGCACCAGCCTGAGACGGTGAGCAGAGCATTGCTGCTGCCATGGCCCGAGTCCTGCCTCCCACACAAGCTGCTCCAGTTCACACACGCCCTTCCTAGAGCCAAAAACATTGCACAAATGCATAAAAACCAGAGATTTGTAGTTTCTTCCTGACATGTCTTCTCTTCCTGGGCTCCTGATAAGAGTCTTACATCTTTAACTTTTTATTTGTTAACATCTATAAATGCAGCAGCTCCAGGTATTTTTCAGCTGTCATTGTCACTTGAATGTCACTGGCAGCAAACATGGATTTTCCCCCTCTCATAATGCCCTGGCACAAAGCCGTGGCACATTCAGGGATTGTTTCATCAGAGGCATAACACACTAATCTGCTCAGCTCCAATTATTTAGCCATATGATCTGTGTAAATCTGACCAGCTTGCAGCAGCTTCAGGCCTTGACATGTTTGTGAGTAATTTTGATCCTGCAATTATTTTGGCAGTTTTAAATCTTTACCATTAACAGGAGGATGTGAATAACCAGCCCCTACAAACCAGTGCTCTTGGGGAAGCTGATGCTCCAAGGGCTGAGCTGAAGCACATCTAGTATTCCAGGAAATCAGAAACACACAGATGTTATTCTAGATCTGGAATCTGATACCCACAGCCAGACCCCCCAAGGACATGGCACCAGGTAATGGCCATCCTGGCCCAAAGTCTCTGATAACCAGCACAATGGCAGATGCAAGTGGCTCGCCTCAAGTAGGGCCAGCATCACCCTCCAGGTGACGCCAGGAGAAGAAAACAAATAACATCTGCTTTCACATCACATTGCCATTGGCAGCAGGGAAGTATTTTACAAGGAAAAACATAAACACTTTCAAAGTGACTCTAAGATAACCGGTTGCTTTGGTTTAGTTTACCTCAAACACCAGTGCTGTGCATGGCTCTCCAGCCTCACTGAGCCTTTGCAGGAAGCCAAAAAAGGAGCAGTGCTCACCCACAGGTACCTGGCTCAGCCCACCTGGCCAGACCCCACCTGGCCTCCCCCTCCTCACAGCCAGCACAAAAAATCGACACCAAATCCGCTTAATGTAGAATAATGTGGAATGAATCCCCTCAGAATACCTCACCTGTGAAGGGTGATTACATCTCATTTTCATGTACGAAGGACCTTAAATAACATTAGGTCATACAGGCTTCGGCTGTGGCTCAGAGGGGGAAGGATGGATGTGTAACCTTCATGGACGAGGGGCTGTGTATTTATTATCTTGCAGTGGGGGAAAGGAAGAGCAAATAGATCAGTTTGGAAGAAAGCAGGGGAGCTGAATCCCACACGTGGATGCAGTGATGTATTTTTTTGGCACTGGGGAGGGAATGGCTCTGTCTGCCTCAGGAAGGAGCCCTGGTCTGCTGAGGACTCGCAAACTCCCATGAAACCAACACCTAAGAAACAAAGGTCCTGTCACAGAAAGGGCATTTTCACTTTAAAGCCTAACGATCATTTAGCAACTAGACATCTGAACTCTCTGTTTGCAAATACAGGCCTAATATTTCATAAATAAATGCTTTAATGACAGTATCTTTACAGCAGAGGAAGGACAGGGAGGAGGAACTGGTGATAATCCCAATACATAGAAACACAAGTTAATTTCAGAGCTGGCAGCAGCACACCCTGCCTACCTGCCAGAAACCAGTAGTCTTTGGCCTGTAAGCTTTATGTTGGACTCTGGATTTAATATTTTACCCATCTCCACAGGATTAGTGAAATATTCAGTTTCAATGGACTTTGTGTCCTTTTCCCCAAGTTCTAGTTCAGCTCCCATTCCTCCCAATTTCTCCTACAGCAACAGAGAAGTGAATGAGAAAGGAAAAGCATGAATAAATCCTACATTAGTAACCAATATCAAATTCTACTAGAATTTGCTCAAAAGGAAAGAGAATCAATTGCAGCCTGTTCTCAGTTCTTTAAGGCAGCCTTATATTGTTTCTAACGAAATAAAAATCAATATGAAATTCTTTTTATGCTTCATTTTTTTAAAGCTCAATACCAGCTGGGCAATTTGGCTGACAATTATGAATAATCTGTTGTGTCACCAGTCCGGGCTCTGCAGCCCAGCCTGCAATCATGTGTTATTGCTCGCAGGTACATCTCTCACTATCGGTTTGCTTTCCACTTTTCTACAATGATCATTCAGAAATAAAGGGAATTTGCTAATCAATCCCATTGACTTGAAAGCAACAGTTATTAATGCCTTCAGTTTGTTGCTGGCTTCTAAACTTTTCGAATCCATTAGTTACGAGCCCCCATTGATTACAAAGACACCCCCCCACAGCATTGGCTTTCCAAGAAAAAAGCAGAGCTTTTTGAGTTCCTTTCCACAGGAGGCACAGCATGGTGGGAAACCAGCACGAGGTGATCAGGTAATTTCACCACAATAACTTCCTTTGTGAGTAAAAGTGACAAAGCTATTTTTGAAATGCCTCGTTAAAGATGACTTCATTTCATTTCCAAATAGTGCATTGTTCTCTTTCACCTCCTGCCTGTGCCTCCCCAGATCCGCGCGCTTGGATCATTACACGGCTCCACAGCTCCTTTCTCTGCAAGGTTTCCAGAACTGCCAGAGGTTCTCCTGCCCCTGTGTCCTGGCAGACCCAGTGAGGTTCCAGTGCTGGCCAAGCCCTGAGCAAGCCAGGCTTGATCAGGCTCTGCCTTGGGCCCCATCCTAGCAGCCTTTGGCTGCACTCCAGCTGCCCCTGACACTGGGAATTAGGAGCTGCACGAGGCAGCACCCATAGGGCTCAGAGCACCCACCACCCTGATGGCAGCCCAGGGAGACTGGGCTCAGAAAAATCCCTTTTCCCCTTACTGGGGAGCCCAGTGTCCCCAGAGCCATCCCAGCCACAGTGGGAGCTCTCCCACGCTGGCATTGCTGCATCCTCTACTGAGACTTGTTCCGAAAATGCAGTGTCACCATTTTCACTTTCAGATACAGACACAGCTTTGCTTAAAAAAAAAAAAAAAATTAGAGTTGTTTCCCCCAGTATGAACATCCTCCAAACCCCAACCCCCAATCACCCCAGACAGCCCTGCCAGATCAATTGGGAATTTGGAATACATTAATTTTGGAACAACACGCAATCAAATGCTACATGTCACCACTGAGATCCTTGGTAAGCGCAGTCCTGATTCAGTCCCTGGTCCAGCAGGTCCATTAAAGATCCCTGGTTCATTAAAGATGAGGAGAAAGGGAGAGGAGACATCCTCCTTCTTCAGGGTGGAGCAGGAGTTCGATGCCTGCCACTGTTAAAGATGCTTTTCCTGTGAATTTGCCCCATTTACACAACCCTGATTATTTTTTTTCCCCAACAGGAAAATTACATTCAAGTGGCTGGGTCTGCATTTAGAGAGACACTGTCAGTCAGCACAGAGCTATTGGATAGACTCACCGGTCCCTGATCTGAACTAGGTCACAGCAACTGTCACAGAATCCCTTCAAACGCGTTTAAAATCCAATAAGTCTAAGGAAAAAGACCCATGGAAATGTATCTAATTTGAAAACCACACTGGCTGGGTTCAAGTCCACAAATCATTTAAACATGTTCTTAACTTGACAGTAATGAATCAGCTTACAGAAGTCAAAGATACTTGATGGTCAGATCTGAAGTGCTCAGCATCTTGCACCACGAGAGGCCACGTTCATGGCAGCAGCTCCAACAGACACTGATGGCAGTTACACCAGTTACACCAATTACACCAGCACAGTTACACTGTGCAGGGGTGCCCCACACTCCCCCAGATGTTTCAACCTCAAGCCATCTCAAGGTTTACCAGGGGTTAATTCAAAAATAAAAATATAAGTCTCCAAATGGGAAACTTTGCCATTTTTCAAGTGCAATTTACAAGATGCTGAAAGGGATCGTGTTTCATTTTGTGAGGAACTAAAAAAAATCACTTTATAATTCTCTGGCATTCAGATGCCCTAAATATACCCAACTCTGCCAGGGAAATCTCATGCTTAGAGCAAGTCTAATATTAGCTGCTTCTCCTTCCAACTGAAAAGATTCCTAAAAACATCTGATCGATCCCAAGAGAAGAGGATCATTCATTCTGCCCCAAAGGCTGTGCTGAAGCTCCCTTAAGAGGGGATGGAACGGGATCAGCACCAAGGGAAGGTGAACCTGCATCCGGATCCCAGAGCCCAATCCCCACAGCACCATGTCCAAAGCCAGGAGAATGCATCCCTTCTACTCCCTCTGCAGCACAGCACCCCGAGGGATGTGCCTCCCATGGGCTGGGTTTCCTCGGGGCATAAAATAGAGATGAGGATTTGGAGAACAAGAGGTGGCGGCTTGGACTGCTGCTCGATAGAGGGGAAATGCTGGTGGGACTTTCCTGAAGTGTTTTGTAATTTCCAGTAATTGCAAAAAAGCGCGGGGTGGGGCCTTGCCCTCTGTGCTTTGCCAGGTGGAAAAAATAAATTCTTGATGTGAATAAGGGAGGATGAGCAGAGCCCTCGAGGCTGCCTGCAGGCACCTATGCACTGAGAGGAACCTCAGCGAGGAACAGCACAAACAAGGAGATTACTGCAAGTTACAGGAAGCATGAAAGATTCCTCACCAAGGCAGGACACAGAAAACCACGACCCTAAGGAGAGGAAGAGAAGGGATGCTGTGGGACAAAGCTCCTGCGCTGGAACCCAACCAATCCACTTTTCGGGTGTGAGCGACCCTGGCACACTCTGAAGAGCCCAGCTGTCCACTGCCCGTGAGTCTGCAACCAGTCCTGCCCTGTGCCTGCTCGAACAGCAGAGATGATGAACAGTTTAGGAAAGTAAGCCAGCCCTTCTTGGGAGAGGGGAAACGAGAGCATCAGTGCTTTTCCTTATTAATGGCTTGTGATCTGGAGCATGTGATATGTGCATGCAATGGTGAACTGGAGGAGGAATGAGAGAGAGAAATTCCCTGAAGCCATTTCTGCTTATCCTCCTTCCTGCTTTTGGAGCATCCTCAGGGATTGCCCTTCTCACAGAGGAGTAGCTTTGGAGGAGAAAGAGGGTGACACATTCTCAAGGAGCTTATTTACAAGTGCTCTTTTCTAAAGATCAATGTGTTGAGCCTGGTGAAGAATGATTTCAATTTTGCCTTGAAAACTTGGATCAAACACTGCTGACGATGCAAACTTCCCTGCCATCCAGAGATTAAACTTGTTCTGCTGTTTTTAATAGGGGCCTGAGTGCTTTGCTTGCCAGCGGCTCTCAGCACCGCGCTCCCTCTTGGAGCAGATTCCGAGAGCACCCTGCAGAAATAATCCAGTTGCAGCTGCATGTTGCTCAGGAGGTGCCTGATGCATCAGCACCGAGCTGGACCCAGGAGCTCCCCACAGGACACAACTGAAAAGCATTCAGAAAACTGGGAGAACTGTGTGCAAAGACAAGACAAAAATACAGCAGTCAAACAAATTTGATTTAATTCTAGATCGCTACGGGCTCTTCTTATGACCTTGAACAACAGACAGTGATTGAGGGTGCGGTGGCAGAGCGAGGACACAAGTGTCCTGTGCAGTGTCTGAGTTCACAAGAGGTCTATATTCAAACATCCAAAGCAATTTATAGACAGGGGTACCCTTGGCACACAGCATCTCCTGGGAACTGACTGTCTGGCTGAGGCTGATCACCCATGACTTCACCTAGAGCTGCTCTCTCTCTGAGCCAGCAATCAATCCCACAAGCTCCCGGCCCCTTAGGCTTGGCTGTTAGAAGTGTACACCCAGTAAAAGGTTGCTGCTGGAGTAAATGACCTGTCTTACCTCGTGGCACTGCACCTGCCCTGCAAGGTCCATTTCCCACCAGGGTAACGGGTGCTTCCCAAGCCTGTCCCCAGTGCAGACCAGCCTGTTGGGCATTGCACCAGGCTTTCACCTGGGGAGAGGAATGTCCCTTCACCCCTGCTTGAAAGCCCAGCACTAAAAGGCTGCCACACCTTAGACAAGTCCTCAGTCTGCAATAACAAATGTAAGCATTGCCAGTAAAATGCATCTCACTGTCTCACTCCCTCGCGGTGGCTCTGAGCCCCCGGCAGCGCAGGGGCTGCAGGAGCGCTGGCCTGTGACAGTGCCAGGGAGTTACTGCTCGTTACCGCAACACAAATAACGAGTGACCATGAGCCAGCAAAGCTCCAAGCTTTTCCCCTTAATCCCAGATGCCTACTGCATTCCTCTCCTTCACGCACAGGCCCAGCCCAAGCTCAGTGCCCACATGACAGGGTGCTCCTCTCACTGCTCTCCTTCCAGCTGGAAGGAGCGATGTGGAGGGGGAGCGGGCTCACATTGCCCACCCCCAGCCAAGGCTCCTGCCCCTTCCCGAGTGCCTCTCCATTGCCTTCAGCCAACGGGTGTGCTGCTCCCTCTTTGCTCGCTCTTCATTTAGCCTCTGAAGTGTAAAGCACTATTAAACTTGTCCTCAGTCACTTCAGAGTGGCAGACGACGCTGCCACGCTCCGCCAGCTGCTGATTTATTAGTCAGTTCTGCAAAACTTTAATCTACTTGGAGGGTTTTTTCTTCTCTTTTCCCAATTCATAAATGGGTATCTTTATATTTAATCTCTAGTCAAACTACTCCACACTTGATCTTTAAACTGCTACACGATGGTGTGTAATTGCCTCTCTCCAGGCCACATCCGCCCGCTCCTGAGCCCCAGGAGGGCAGAGCTGGGATGTTTTGCTCACCCCCACTTTCAGGCTGTATCTCACTGAAATTCTATGTGAGAACTGTGATGGCTTTCCTGGGAAGAGATATATTCACTTCCAGTCAATGCAGAAAGGCACCTGACTCCCCTGGTGCCTTAGCTGGGATGTAGAATGGATCAATTACATGTGATTTTGCCCTCCTTTTATTAAAATCAGCCACCCAGCCCAGCCCAGCATCAGCCTCCCCCCGTCCTGGACAGAGCAGGCATCACACCCCCAGCCGAGTCTCGGATATAATGAAATGCCTTGGGGATAAAAAATAAAACTAAAATTGTGCAGAACACATGTAATTTTGGCAAGACCTTACTCTCCCTTCCCCCAGGGAATGCTTATAAAACAAAAATAGTTATGCAAAATTATGCATTTTTTTGATTTTATACTGTAAAAAGCCAACACAAAGTGCTTCTCTGTGTACAAACACTTTAAATATCGGATGCTTGCTGGACACAGTTCTGGCTTTTCCTTTACATTTGAAAAAAGCAAATGCCTCCCATGGAAAAATTATGGAAATAAACTAGGAAGAGAGGCTCTTTATTTTTCCTAGGGATTTTCACACCAAGTTTCGATATGCAAGTCATGCTCACACCATGGAGGGCTGTGCACAGATACAATCCAGTGAAGATTTTGCGTACACTGTGTAAAATAAAGCCACATCAGCTTCATTTTGTTTGTGCTAAGAGCTGCTTAAATGTACTATTCTTCTGCCTTATCACCAAACAGAAACAATACAAAGAAAGAGCAGCAAAATTAAATTAAGGTATTTACCTTCCAATTTAGAGCCATGAGAAGAAAATGCACTGTGTGAGGCACCTCCAGAGCCTCTGCTGGGGGATCTTTGAGCCCTGCATCTGCTGCACAGCCATAAGGAACTGTCTGGAAATGGTTTCCAAAAAAAGCCACCCTCAGCTTGGCCTGAGGCACATCATCTTCCAGCCTCTCCTCCATGGGTATGTCAGCAGCTGCCCAAGGTTCCCAGTGGCACCGGCCAGCGCTGGAGGGAAAAACGTCTCCCATCAGCAGCAGCCATCCCTGGCAGCATGTCAATCCCCACCATCACTGGTGTGACTTGGGAGAGCCAGGAAAACCAGAGTGCAGCACATTCTTAAAACCCGGGTTGTTTTCCATCTCTGGAAACGAATTTTCTCTGTTTTCCTACCACTGTTAAAATGCCAAATAAATATCGGATTTAAAAATAAAACACAGCATTTATTTCTTCCTGTCAATAGTAACACACACAGGAAGCTTCCCACACTCCCCCTTCAACCCACAAATCCCCACATGCTGCACAATCCCATGGGAAAAAACATGAACCTGTTCCTTGCTTGCTAAGCTGAAAAGTGCCAAAATTAACCTGGTGCCCAGACACTGGCAACTGGGAGTAACAGGGATTCAGTGGTCTGGTTCAGGAGGAGTCTCACAGCAGCTTGAAACAAGGCCACTGGAAATCTATGCTCCAGAGGCTCCTCACATCCCGTGATCTGAGCTGGGAGGGAAGAGCTGGTGGCAGTGGCTGATGGAGAGGTTCTCCCTCCATGCAGGGACCCTGCCAGACCAGCCCCATGGTTTCACAGGACACAGTTTGGTCACAAACAAGCCTTGAAAAACCAAACAGGGATATATTTGTGGGTGGTTTTCTGCACTACCCCCAGCCCTACTGCCCATCAGACCTGCGGGCACTGGGCTTGCCACAGCCTGTGGCAGCAGGAAGCAGGGACACAGCCAGGACCAGGCACGGTCGTGTGAATTGCTATTTCATTATCCAGGCAGGACAGAGGGAAAAGTGGGCTTTGCAAATCTTACAGAGACTGGGGTTTTAAGCTGAAATTGTAGGAGATGCTTGGGGGTGATTCCAGGTAACAACACAGAGTTTGGCTGTGCGGGTGCCAGATAAATACAAGGATCATCCCAGCCCCCTGAGTCACCTCAGGGCAGGACACGGCACCCCCTCCTGCTGCTCCCTCCCGCTCTCTCACACCCCTGCCCAAAGGTGGGAGCCCTCCATAGCTCAGGGTCAGGTCATTTTCCTCTGCCAGGCACAGAATTTTTGCCTCCACACACTTAACCCTCCTCAGGCTTCCACAGCATCTGCGTGGCCCAACACCCACTGCCATGGGTGAACTGTCCTCTGGAGACCCCCACTCCCTTCCCAAGGCAGGGATCTCCTTGTCCCTGTACATCAGGTGCCCCCTTGTCCCTGCACATCAGGCCAGATTTTGTTCCCAGTAGGTACAGGCAGATCCACCCACAGCTTCTCACACAACATTTAAACTTCCTCTGAACATGCTGGAACAACCAAGAAATTTGCTGTGAATTGGAAACAGGCCAGAATTTGCAGGGATTGGGCAAAACAACTGGCTGCAGCTGGCCAAATTAATTCCCAGCATAATTCCACTGAAGTGGAATTTAACAGGCATTTGAAATAACGTGATCTTTTCTTGCCCTTTGCATGTGTAGAAGGAAAAAAAAAAAAAAAACTTATTAACAACTCATTCCCAATCTTGCATGGGTAATTAGCCATGTGGGGAGCAAAGAGCCCTGTGCACTCCCGGGCTGGCAGGTGCCCAACCTTCTGCTCTGCCAGGTGGTACCTTTGTGCAGGAGAAAAAGGAGCTGCCCTGGCTGGGTCTGTACAATGGACCACGCGCTGAGGCTGACAGGTCACAAACAAGTCACGTGAGAGTTGAGCAGAACACCACGGAGCATACCAAGTTTCTTTGTAAACTGGTTCCATGCAAAGATAATAGTGAGCAGAGGCTAATTCTGCAGTCTCTAATTTTCTTGTCTGACTAAGCAGGCATAATTTACACCCATCAGTTGCAAATGGCTTCTCCCACCAATCCTAAAGATAGAGGACTTTTTTTTTAAAGAGGAAAAGAAAGAAAAAAATATTATTTCCTACCTCTGCAGAAAGAGGATGAAAAATACATGCAAAGGCTGTCTGGCACAAATATGTATTTTCACTCAGCTAGTTCAAAGAGCTTGTCTTGCAGCTCAGAAACAGGAGACCTTGATGGAACCAACTGGCCAAAACAGTTTCTCCTGTCAGAGATGAGCACAGGGGGTGATAAAGATAATAATTTTAACTGGTCTTACTTAGTCATTTGCTCCCTGTTGCCCTTTTCAGCCCAATGACACGCTGCAATTGTACAAATTTGGCTGCTGCTGCACGAGGCTGACAATCTGCCGGGACGCACGTGGCTCCATTCCACAAGCCCTGGGGGACCTGTCACCTATCAGGTGCCAGGACATCCCTGCTCACAGCCACCACATCACATCCAAGAAGGCTGGGCAGGTCTCTGCATCCTCCCCTGTTCCTGTTGCCTGGGGTGACTCTGTCCATGGGGATGTTGGGAAGCATCTGGTGCAGACTCCGAGAGCACCAGCCCCTCTCCGGGTTCAAACCAAGATCCCTTCAAAGGAAGGGGCTGATCAAAGGGGCACTGCTGGAGGTGCCCAGTGAGGGTCTGGCTGCACGGTGTCCATTCAAGAGCTGGCACAGATGGAGCTGCCCCAGCGCCAGAGCCAGGGTGACTGAACCACCTCCACAAACTCCCACCTTCCAATGCCGCCCAAGGGTCCCACGTTCCCACTGTGCCCTGCCAGGTGGGAGCAGCCAGACCTCCAAGGTCTGACATCCCTGGTGGCAGGGCCTGGGTGCTGCTGCTGGTGCAGAGACCCAGCTGGGTCTGTGCCAGGTGTGTGACACTCTGTGAGCCCGCAGGGCATCCTTGGAAAGGGCAATCTGCAGCATAACTGATTAAAAATAATAACAAGATTCCACCTTTTGTCATTGCCTCATTCAAAGAGTCTCCATTAGCCTCAGTTAGGCCAGCTCCGGGCAGGAAAGTCTGGTAAACCTCCCTGGCCATTGTTTGAAGGGTCGTGCACTGGCTCTCCCAGCACAGCCCTTGTCTCGGCCCCACACCTGCCTCGGCTGGAAAGGGGGCAGTGGAAGAAACTGGTGCTGCAAACACCACCGGGGGAAGGAAGAGCCGATTCCCACCTCCTGCCAGCCTGAGGACGTTCGGGACAAAACCTCGTACCTGCTTCCACCATCTCTGTTGGCAGCGACCAGCTGACGGTGGGACCCGCCAGGTCCCAGCTCCCACTGCTGCGGGGTGGGGTTTGCACGGTGCGGGTGATGCCAACTGCTTCAGAGAGCAGCGCCAGCGCCTTTTGATCTGCTCAGACACACGGGCCCCACGCAGGGCTCTGATCTGAGCTCCCTGTAGCACCGGGCCCCCGCAGCCAGCCCAGCCAAGGAGGGGAGTGCAGCACTTGCTCCCGACCCCCTTCCCGCTCTCCCAGTTTGGGTGGGGCGTCGCCGCTCTCCGTTTGACAGGAGCTCGCGTTCTCCCAGTGCGTTCTGCTGACTTTCACAATAACATATTCAGCAGAACTGGATACGTTTCAAACCAGCTATTACACCACAGTATGTTCCAACACAAATATATGCAGTGAAGTGCAGCAACAATCCTTCTGCGAGCATCACACAGATTGCAGAAACCCCACATTTCCCTGCCCGCCCCACCTGCCCCAGACAGAGCAGCCACACCACGACAGCGGGAATTACTTAGAGAATAAACCTCATCAAAATCTAAGTGGGAAACCTCCCCACTTTCAAATCACCTGCCTAGCGCCACAACACACGAGCAGTTCCCAGCAGTTCCCTCTGCCCTGGCCCCACGGCAGGGACGGCAGAGCTGCCGGTGCCTCCATCCCAACCACAGACACCCTGCCCGTGATGCAGGCACAGCATGGGGAAACACAATGCCTCTCCCTTCCAGATGGAATGCCGAGAAGGAAGTGGAATTTTTTCCTCTTCCCTCCACCCCACAACAAGCAAAATGTAACACAAATTGCAGTGAGCTTGCGGGGGCAAATGTGGATACTTGGTGTTTGCTTTTGCAAGAGCGGCTGGAGCGTGGGTGGCAGCGTCGCCTCACCCCGGCTGCTGGCACGGAGTTGATGCCTCTCCCAGGAAGAGGCACCGAGCAGACCCAAACTCCTCGGGCAAAGCCGGCTTCTTCCCTGCGGCACTGCCGTGCCCAGCCCAGCGCAGCCCTGAGCGCTCCTCAACGCCATCCCAGTTCCCAGATTATTACAGCGAAATGAATCCTCCTTACAGTATCTAAATTTGCCATTTAAACCAGGAAATCTGCTGTGGCAGAGCTGCAGGAGTCAGAATTAACCAGAGTGTTAGAGAAGAAGCGAGTGCAGGATGAGACCGGGAAGGAAGGAAAGGAGGGATCCTTCCTAATGGATCTGTGAATCGCAGGCTTCAATTCAATTTAGCGACCCATCAATCAAGCTGTGGGTGTCACAGCGAAGGGCCGGAGCCGGGACGGTTTCAGTAGAGGGCACTCAAGTCCCAGAAATCTGCATTTACCAGGTATATTCGCTCTGATGTTTTAGGAGCCGGCTTCAGCACATGAATCTCGGTAATGCGAGCACTGAGCCTCATAACTCAGATTGATTGTGGTTCTATTAGACCTGATGCATATAAATCTAAACAAAACACATGTGGATGGAGCTAATTCAAAAGCACCAGTTTAGATATCATTACAAAAATAAAGAGAAGTCTCTTTTTCTTCATTAGTATTGAAAAATGCCATAGCTACAGAAATGCTTATGTCTCTTTCTGCCAGGTTCATACTTCTGCTGCTGCTTTAAAGCATTATTCTGATTTGAAAATGTCCTTCGTTAATCAGTATTTTCCTCTAGATATTAATAACCTCAACATTATTTTCCATTTTTGCAAGTGGTTGTCTTTCATACTCAAAAATAAGAAGTCTTACATCAGTGACTTAAGAGCACCCATAAACCTATAGCTTTATTTGTAGGTGAGAGGACTGAAATGTTTATGTATATAAAAACCCCATAAGATGTACACAGTTACAAATCTGACCTGTATAATACCCAGAGCTCTAAATACCACACATATTCACTGTAAAAACAGCAGCACGAAAAAATGGCATCCAAATATCTTCACAACAAACTTAAAATAACTAATCGACTTCTCCTCACTGGTACACCATGTTCACAAGTTATAAATACAGCAGATTTTGCATTAATTGATACACTCTTAAATGATGAATTACCACATTAAAGCTATTTTCACAGCACTTATGAACTGGGCAAATATCTTGTATTTTTAGCATCACTGTAACAAGTTGTCCAATGCCAATGCCCTTCTGCTACCTTTGATCATCCTTCAAGGCACAGCCAAAGATTCCTGAAGAAAGTCCTGACTCAGCTTGGTATAAATCCTGCTCCCAAGGCCCATGCAGCTCAGCCCAGCACCCCACTGGGCAGCACTCACCTGTGCAGCAGCACCGAGCCAGAGCTTTGGTCCCATGAGGAGCTCTGTCAACCTTCCAGCTACTTCCTTCTTTTGTCCAGCCATCCTTTATGTGCTGTAATTATCCATAATGGCCTGGCTCCGGCTCTGGCTGGGAGTCTGGCCTGGAGGCTGAAGGTCATTGCTCACGGGTCTGGGCCCATGCAGCACCTCCATGGGCATCAGGTGAAATCAAATAGTCTTTGTATGGGGGCAAAAACCCCCTAAGCAGCTATGGTGCAACATCTAAGAGAAATTTCAAAAATACCCTCTTTGTAATCCTGCCCCAGAGCAGCCCTGGGATCCCCAGGGTGCTGCCCAGAATGAGGAGCATTGCCAAGTTACACGTGAGGGACAGGCTGGGGGACAGTGTGGGAATCTGGGAATACGAAGGAAGGGAGACACAGCCACGGTGGGCTCTTCTGCTGGATGCCGCCGGGTTGCTTTGGGAAGGAGAAGCCATGCAAAGCCCAGTAAGGAGACGAGCAGCTGTGGAGCACTCCTCTGCCTGTTCCCAGGCTCAACTGCTGTGGCAATTTCTAGTACAGGACTGCTCCTGTCCTACCCTCTCTGATCTACGTGCATGAGACAAGGACTATCCATGACCTCCATACACCCATCCGTCACTAATCAAATAATTTAATACAAAATAAACTAATTGTGCTGGCCCTGCAGTAGGATCCAGTGGCTGAAGCTGAGGCTGGAGCCTTATCAGTGCCTGGTACCATCAGAAAGGCAAGAAGCAGCATCCTGAACTAACAGAATATTTCATCTCAGCTACAGTTGAACTTAAACACTCCACAAAATCCAACCTCTTCTCCATGTGCTGGAGTCTGCAAAGAGCAAAGAACAACCACAGCTGAAACAGCCCTTTTTACCTGCTCCCTCCCAATAGCTTTGTGGGGCTTTTTTGTCTCCAGGTGCAAAGAGTCACCAGGTTGTGACATTTAATTTTATAACAAGTTCACAGAAACAGCTGTCCTTCGCTTAAGCAGTATGTAAAGAAATTTTCTTCCATGCCCTTTCGTTAAATCTTATCCGTTTTGGTGTCAGGAGGGATAAAAATATCCTTAACACGAGCCACTCTTTTCTGTAACCATCTTTGGCATAGGCAGAAAGGTTCGGGTTGGGAGCTGGAGCCTTGGCCCTGTCCACAATCAACACCAATGACCACCTCCTCCGAGACTGAGCTCGTGCCCAGTGCTTGGAGGAGGCTGAGCAGTACCTCTGCCCCTCTGACTCGATGCTTAGGTAGGAGTAAGACATCCCCTCCACCATGACACAGTGCTGAGACCCCAAGCCACGCTCAGGGGCACCTTCTCATCACCGCGGCGAGGCACCTGTTACATCACTGGTGCCCAGGGAGGCCCTGCAACATCTCTGGGAGGGGCTGGTCCTGCCCCGGGCATGCAGATCTGCCAGAGACTCTTCCAGCTTTTCCTTACGATTCCGTGTTGATGACGGCTGTCACATTCCCTGGCCAATCCCCCACTGCTCCTGCTGTACAAACAGCCAGAGCCCAGACACCAACTGCAGTGGGCACGCAGGGAATCCCCCGCGTGTCCACCTCCCTGCAGCAGTCCCCGTACTCGCTGCCTGCTGGCAGAGGCAACACCCAGGAACTTCTCTTTGAGCTGTAGACCAGTAATGACTTGCAGTGTTCCTTCCCCAATCCGCACACCGGGGCTCCCGGAGGTTGCTCCGGGATGGGTCTCTGGAGCAGAGTGCAGGACGGCAATCAGCATTTCTCCCAGCACAGAGCACGCCGAGCTTGCTGCTGGGGAAAGCGACGGGCAAAGAAAATTTAAAAGATGAGCCGATACAGAGTAATAGTATGTTTGTAAGAAAATTAAAGATTTGCTCTTCAGCTGTTCCACGCTGGAGTTAGGAGACAGCTGGCAAATGGGAACGATTGGAAATGATGGAATAGATCAAATTATTTAAATGAGAAAAAAAAGAAATTCGCCCTAGCCTGGCCCAGCACGTTGACAAAGCAGCTCCCGGTCCGCGGCACGGGCAGCCCTTTGTCTCTGTCACCGAGGTCATTAAACTCCCGGCTGCGGAGCGCGGGCCGGGCGCCCGCCGCGGTACCGCTGCTGCAGCGGCCCCAGCCCCGGCCCCGGCCCCAAAACCCCCATCCTGCCTTGCCCGGCGTCCGCCGGCGGGGACGCCGGGAACCCTGGGGTCGTAAAGGACCCCCGAGAGCTTGAGGGACACCGGGCACCCCGCGATCTGCGGGACAGGGGCCCGTCGGGGGCAGAGGGAACAGGAGCACCCGGCGTTGCCGGGACCCCCGGAACCCCCGCGCCACCGCCCCGCGCCCCGCGGTGCCCGCCGAGGGTCCCCTTCGCCTCCGGCCCCGCGCCCGCCGCCGGCGCTGCCCTCGCCCCGGGGGAGCGGGCGGGTGCCGGTGCGTGCCGGGCTGTGTGTCGGGGTGTCAGCGGTGTGTCAGTGTGTCGGGGTGTGTGTCGGGGGTGTGTGTCAGGGGGTGTGAGTGTGTCGGTGTGTGCACGCTCCACTCCGGGGCTTTGCGCGAGCCGCGCATCAGCGGTAGGAGGGGACAGAGCCGCTCCTGGGGCGCACCGGCAGCCCCGGCTCCGCAGGTGCCGCCCGACCGGCACCGGCACCGCACGGCTCGGCCCGGCTCGGCTCGGCCCGGCGCGGAATAAACGGCCGGAGCTGTGGGCTCGGCGCGGCTGCCGCGGGACGGGCCGGCGCGGCCGCTCTAAGATGTGCCATGAGCCGCCCGGCCCCGGCGCCGAGCGGCCGCTCCGCCTGAGCCCCGGGCAGCAGCCGCCCGCGTCCCCGCTGCCCCTGGGGCCGTAGGGCCGCGCCGGCCCGCGCCCTCCCCAACGATGCCCCATCTCTGGCCGGCGCTTTGCCGCGTCCTCTGGGAATACTGGGCAGCGCTCCTGGTCGGCGGCTTCTGGGGACAGAGCTCGCACGGGATGCCGCATGTCATCCGGATCGGTAAGGGCCGGCGGCGGCGGGAGAACTTCGGGGCCGGGGCGGAGAACGCGCTGCCCCGGGGCCGCGGCGGGGGATGCGGTACCGGGGCTGCGGGATGCGCTGTCCGATGCCGGGGCGGAGGTTCCCCCGGCGAAGGATGCCCTGGCCGGGGCTGGGGACGCTTCGCCTGGTGCCGGGGCGGAAGGTGCCGGCGGCGCGGCGAGGCGGGGGCTGTGTCCCAGAACGGATCGGGCAGCGCTCTCGGTGAGAGCAGCCGCCCCGGGCACGGTGCGATGGGGGTGCTGCGCACCTTGCGACGAGGAGAGGAGAATGCTGTACCTCCGGAGAGTGGGGTGCTGATTCCCCGGAGAAGGGGAATGCTTTGCTCCCGGAGAGGACGAATGTTTTGCCTCTGGAGAGGGAGGATGCTGAACCCCCAAAGACGAGGGATGCCGAGCACCCAGAGAGGGGGGATGTTGATTCCCTGGAGAAGGATGATTTTTGGTCACAGAGATGGGGGATGCCGAGCCCCCGGAGCGGGGGGATGCTGAGCTTGTGACGAGGAGGGCTGCGGTACCCGGTGTGAGGAGGGGTGTTGAGCCTGCTGCAATAGAACCTTGCTGTGCAGGTGCTGTGCAGAGGTGCTTTGACCCACGGCTGAATGTGCCCGGCACAAGGGACAGACAGCCCGGGGGGGCCCACGGCACCGAGTCCCGCTGCCTGGAGGATGCCAGTGGACTGGCTCCACTGCAGCTGTTGCTTAGAACCAGGCGTGTTTCATTAAATTGCTGAGGTTCTGGGGAAAATTAATTTTTAATAATGTTACATAAAGTAATTGCACAGATAACATCCTGGGAATGAGTCTGCGATCTTTCTTTTTCTAATTAAACAAGATACTTGTTTTAATCATGTCATGTAAAGAACAGCACTGATTTCTGTTACATCCCATGCACTTTGCCATTGGTACACATTCCTAGGGATTTGCTGTCTGCCCACTAAAAATTATAAGGACGGGTTTACCTGCCTTTTCAGGGATCAAATTTTAACTCAGAGAAACCAGTGAAAACTGAATGGATTTGTGAATATTTTAAACTGGAAAAAATGGGTCTTACTTATACCAGTGCAACTGCACAGCAGCAATATGAAAGCCAGAAAGAGAAAAATGCTGGTCCTGAGGGACAGGTGCTTTTTGAAGTGAAACACTGTCACCTCCAACACGGCTTGGAGTGGCTGCATGGCCCAGAGTGTCTCATGGACAAGGGCCTGATTCCTGCAGTGTGAGCATCTGGTCTCCCCCAGACTTCTGTGAATGGGGCGCTCCAGGCAGATGTTGTCCCGTGCACATCGTAGTGCCAGAAATATTGGTGGAAAAGGTTAATGGATCTGCCTCCGGGGCTTTGGGCCCTGGCGGCTGATGAACTTTCACTAGAGCCAAGCTTCTTAGTATGCTCAGCCTCCGCCTGGAACAGCTGGAAATGTTTTGTGCCATAGAAACCCACTCCCAGGAAGGCTCCGTTGCTGCTGACAGGGCGCGCTGGGCTTCGCCAGTCCCGCTGCAGGAGCGGAGAGGAGGCGTCCTACTGTGTGAGCCCCCCCTCGTCTGTCACCAGCCTGTTCCCACCAAGAGCACCGCAGTGCTGTGGCGGAGTTTCCCTTCCCGACAGGTCCCAGGGCTCAGATCCCCATCGTGACCGTGAGCGGGGGGGCTGTCGCAGCTGGGCTGCTGGGCTGGCAGCTCCTCCTGCTTTCGGCTTGGCAGCAGCGGGCCTGATTCTTGGTGGGCAGACTCGGCTGCTGGCAGGCTGGCCCTCCGAGGAGGCGGGCGAGGGGCAGCTGCAGCTGTGGCAGATGCTCGCGGGGGAACGGGCTGAGGCCGCTGGGGCTGGCGAGTGCTCAGACTCCCGGGAATACTCGCGTGGCTCATGGGGCGGATATTCAGGCTCAGGAGTGTCCCTGGGGCTCTGTGGAGATGTTTAGTCTCTCAGAGCCTCAGTTGTCCTGAAAATGGATTTTCTAGGCAAGGCTCAAAGCAATTGCACGAAAGGACATAGTCCTCAAGGCAGAGACTGCTGCCAGCCCTCCACGGAAGCACTTGGGTCTGCTGCAGCTCTGCTCCCCTTCACCGGGCAGGCGGGTGGGCAGGCAGGAAGGCAGGGATGGAGGCAGGCGGGGGGGGGTGGAGGCAGGCGGGCAGGAAGGGAGGAAGGGCTGCCCGCTGCAGGAGCACACTGCCAGCACTGCCGTGCCTTCCACAGGAACGGTCTCGCTTTACCTGTTGAGAAATCCCACAACGGTCAGCCCCTCATCGAGCTACCTTCTTGATCATTAAAATAAGAAAAGTAAAATATAAGAAAAAGGCTTTAATCGGGGCTGCAGGGAGATCTATGTTTACCTTCTCTCTCAGCTAAAGCTGGCATCATTTTGTGACCTCTTTTTCAGCCCACTGAAAAACTGCAGCTTCTTGCCCTGCATTAATTTGTGCAAAGCTGCCCTGGCTTTCAAGTAATTATTTTAATTATTAGGTTATGCCAAGAAGTGGAGAAAACTTAAGTAACTATTGGTTTAGCACTGAAAATCAAACCAGAGAGAAAGCAGGTAACTTCTCAAAGCTCTCTTTTTTTCCCCTGTGAAGCTGAGTACTAAAATAAATACAGGGAGAGATAGCTAAGAAAGGGAAGGAAAAGCCAAAAGCGCTTTCTCTCACCAGTAAAATATAAATATTTAATCTACACATCTAAACATAATCTATACATGCACTCGTACAAAGAAAATCTGTGCCTTGTTACTGGATGGGTTTTTAAAGCAGGAGTTTGTAGCTGAAGCTTATTCAACAGCTGCTCGGTTATTACGCAATCTGTTAAATATTTGAAAATGCCGTATCAGAAACACCATCCAGAGCTGCTCCAAGTGCTCAATTCAACTCCGAGTTACTCCGGAATAGAGACAGATAAGGGCAGTGGTGTGAGGAGTTGCCCCGTGTTTACACCCGGTGACGGAGCCTGCGCTGCCGCCAGTCCTCACTGCGGCTGAGCTCCGGGAGATTACACCTGGCATGACGAGCTGCACGGAGCAGCTGAGTACTTGCAATATCGTGCCCCTCGTATCTAGAAGCAGTGAGAGCGAGGTGATTACGGTACCGTAGAGAGCCCATTTGCCTAACCTTTCACTTGGATTAAAAAGCGGTAGTAGCACCCTTCAACGCGACAGACGAGAGCTTGATGCCATTTTGCAGAGCTGATGGCACCGTCCCTAACAAAGCAGGGCGGGATGACTGGAATCGGTGGCGCAGGTGGAGCAGGACTGGCGGCTCCAGCAGACCCATTCCAGGCACCTCTGCTTTGCTGAAGCATCCTCAGAAATTACTCCGAGTGACTATTTTGATGGATGATGTGTTAGCGAGACACACGTGCGGATCAGATGCCAATGGGTTGAGATCAGTAAATTGGAAAGGACAGACCCCCGACACCAGCCAGGCAGCGGAAGCTGGATGTGGGGATTCCCGGGTGGGTTTGCACTCAGGTGCTGCTGAGAAGGTGACACCGCTGCCATCACTGCCCTTGGCCACCTACTGCTGCCAGGAGTGCAGCTGATGTGGTGCCTGCCCCCGCCGTGGGCAGGAGGACAGGAGGGTCCCAGCCCACCCTGCCCTTGGGTCATCCCAACCCCAGCTGTGTGCTCCCCTTGCCCCTCTGCAGGAGGAGTGTGCTGGGCCAGGGAATGAGTTCATTTTCCTTGCTATATTTTAAAAGGCATCTCCTCCACTTTTGTGCCAGGTTTTTTGCTAAGGTTCTATTCCTGCTGATATTTGTGGCAATAATCCCACCTCAAGCATGTCTGACAGTCCCACTGCTGTATCTCTGTAGTCGTTGTGAGCAGGATCAGTCTTCAGCAAAGCTTTTAAACAAACAACCCCGCATGAGGAATTTATCGGATTTTATTTCTTGTAGTGTCTTTCTAAGCTGTATTTGTGTAGAGAAGGGGTCAGAGCATTGATTGTTTGTATGATTTGCAAGTAACACAGAAAATACAATCAAATTGGAGTCTGTGAGAGAAAAATATCATTGATTATTTTATATAAATACATAGAAAACAAATTCTGTGGATAATTATCCTGCTCTATGTGATTGACTTTTCTGAAGCTTATTATGCCTGTCAGGAATTTTATTTTGAAACCACCTTCCCACACTCTGCAAATGAAGTTGTATTTTTAAAAATAAAGGCAGAAACAGGCTTTTCCAGGCTGAAAAGGCAGCACCCAGGGGCTGGGAGCTGCACAGCCATGGGGACATGAATGCTGGAGTGGGAATCCTCAGAAAGGCAGCTCAAGGGTTTTTCTGCTCAGCTTGTGCCTGGTGACCAGAGTAGCTAGTGTTCTTTGGGGAGGCTGGCAGGATGGCACAGCGTTGGATGACACCAGGGTGTTTTTAAATCACTCTATTGCCCTTGTAGCTTCTCCTGCATTCCCTTGGGCATTTCTGTGACCATGCACCCACTGCTCAAGCATTTAATGGTTGATAAAGTAATTTCAGGTCATGAGACGTTTTGTGTGTCAGATAACACATTCTGGTAATTTCAGCAGGATAGGAGGGCGGCAGTGTAAATTGTTTGGTGGTAAATTAATTCTGAATACATTTGAATAACAATGTTAACTCTTTATCGCAGAATAGTCCAATTATTTGATCTTGGCATTCTCTTGAGAACTTCATACAGGAAATGAAGATCAAACCACAAACCAGGAGAGAATAGACTCTCATTTATCACAAGGCAGGAGAGACACCAAACCAGACAGCTCAGTGCTGGGCTGCTGCCTCGGGGCACATGGACAGCCCTGGGGCTGGAGGCAGCAGGGTGTGTGCACAGCTTGAGGGGTGAAGGAGCCTTGGGTGGGCTTGTTGTGCGTGGAGAGAGGTGGATGCACATACTTGGCACCGCGACACACTGACACACCCTGGGGCACACTGACACACACCGGGACACACTGACACACACTGGGGCACACTGACACACCCTGGGGCACACTGGCACACACCGGGGCACACTGACACACCCTGGGGCACACTGACACACACTGGGGCACACACAGACACACACTGGGACACACAGACACACACCAGGACACACAGACACACACCGGGACACACTGACACACACTGGGGCACACTGATACATCCTGGGACACACTGATACATC
>NW_024582087.1:3489092-3497801 GCF_017639235.1 Corvus kubaryi | reverse complement strand
ACTGGGGCACACTGACACACACCGGGACACACGGACACAACCTGGGGTACACTGACACACACCGGGACACACTGGCACACACTGGGACACACTGGCACACACTGGGGCACACTGGCACACACCGGGGCACACTGGCACACCCTGGGACACACTGACACACACTGGGGCACACTGACACACACTAGGACACACAGACACACACTGGGACACACTGACACACACCCTGGGGCACACTGACACACCCTGGGACACACAGACACACACCGGGACACACTGACACACACTGGGACACACTGACACACACTGGGACACACAGACACACTGGGACACACAGACACACACTGGGACACACAGACACATGCGTCTGTGGCATGGGAGCTGCCTCTTGTGCTGCAGTGTCATGTCTGGTTTTATCACCAGCAGGTGCAAATCCACCTCTATGAACTTAATCTCTCCATCTCTGATGTTTTTATTAATGAAACTAAGCAGCGGTTGATGTAAGGAAAAGGTTCCTGTAAAGCCTGCACGGCGCAGCCACGCACGGAGCGACGCTAAAGCCATTCTGTCTCCAGCAAAGCTGGGTCCGTTTTTTCCCGGAAAACGAAGTGCTCCTTGGGTACAGAGGAGCAATTTCACTGAACTAGCACTCCTAAAGGAAGTTCAGCTTTGCCGCCTGTCGCGATATGCCGCTGGCGCCCAGCCGGGCCCCGCATCGGCAGAGGGCACTGCCCCGCCGCGCTCCCGCCGCCCTCCTCCCGGCCCAGCCTCCAGCACGGATCTCCCGGCACTTGCACGGCGCCGCTGCGCCAGAAGAGCTGCGATGCTGGAGTCTCTCGTGGAGACACGGTATCAAACACGCCCGGCGCGCTGTTTGTAGCAGGCATTAAGCCTCCTAATCCAGTGTAATGTGCGCCTCCACCAGTTTCGTCGTCTCCTTCCCCTCCTTTTGGCTGCAGCTTTAACGCGATGCTTTTCCCTTTGCACACCAGAAGACGGGCGTAAAAGTCTCTGGGAAAGGCAGATAGCGAGTTGAAAGCACCAGAACCATGGGCGAGGTGGGATAGAGGCAAATACTGGGAAGAACTGAGGGCTGAAAGAGAGGATAAGAACTGCTCTACGGCGGTGCTGCTGGAGGGAATAGATGTGGAACAGGAGAGCTGTGCCTCTTGGATATTCCAGCTCCGTTTGCCAGGCAGGGATTGCTGCAGTTTGGGCTGATGCAGAGGGGATTCAGATGGGATGGGGGTTCATGCATTGATACATTGATTTGTGTTATTAACAGCGAAAACAGGGATAATGTGCTGCCGTTTACCACTTGTAATAAAGACTAAAATAGATGCAGGTCCTTAGCACAATCGAGAGCTCTTAAAGCAGGTGGAGAGCTCAGCTCATTGCTTTGTCTTTGCTCCTCCACCAGCTTTTCTTTGTGGTTGCCTTTGTTAACCCCTTCTGCCTCCTCTCACCCCCTCGCTGTGCTGCCCCCAGGGAACCCACAGCTTCACTGCTCAGGTTTGCACTATGAGACTCTCACCATGTCAGCGTTACCTGGGTCCTTGTGCTTTTAATCTGCAGTGAGACACTGAGCATGAATACACAAATAGGGATGTGACTGCTCTGTTATTTCTGGCAGGGAGGATCATCAGGGAAACGTCATTCAGCTGCAAACGGCTGAGGAGAGCGTGGGGTACCCCTGCGTCAGAGGCAACCCCAGCGCTGCTCTGAGCTTCCCCCACACTGCTCAGCTCTGCAGCACCGGCAGGAAGAGAGGGAAGCAGACACCAGCCGTTGGTGAGAATGGCCACCACACTGTATCTGTATTATTTAATATTTCAGTCCAGGGACCTCGTTAGACTTTGGCTTTTTTGCTGTGCCCCAGCCAACAAGCAGCACCCCTCTGTGCTCTCAGATTCATAGAATAAAAATCAGAACTGGGAAGTAGTAAGGGAGCAACTGGCACATTCTGTATCAGCTTGTTGTGCCTGGGACATTCAGCACAGCAGCGTGACCTGGAAAGCAGCAGGAAGGACTGGGCTTCCAAAGGCATGGACCATGTGAGTACATTCAGAGAAGTTTTTAAGCAGACAGATAAACCAGCTAATACCAAAGGCACAAAACAAAGACTTAAAATTACATAAGTGTTCAGATAAGTGCTTGAATTTGGGCCTTGCACTTTGCTCATCATTCTGGAAACGGCACTGGGGATCCCCTCTGAGGGGTACCCAGCTCCCCTGGGACTGGAGCACTCACTGTTAAACAGGCTTTTGAGACAGACTTCAATTTCTTCCTTGGCTCTTGCAAGCAGCAGCTTTAGGAGTAGCAGTGGTGTCCCTGTAGCAGATCGGTGGAAATGGTGGTTCCTACCTCCAGTAAGGACTGGGATGAGGCCATTGACTGCTCTGACAGAGGCCACTGGGCACTCATCAGCTGGTAATGACACCTGATGGCTACAGCATGTCTTTTGTTCAGACTGGGGACTTGGAGGTGAACAGACCAGATCTCTGAACTCACCAGCTCCCAGGTGAGTAAGAACGTACGTCATTCCCAAAATAACAGAGCTGGTACTGCAGAATCCAAACTCGATTAGAGACGTGGAAGTGTACGGTGAGAGAACCAGCATCGCCGTGGGCGACTTCCCCCCACTCTAATGAATAGACGGCTGTCAGCTCGTACTTTTCTCCCAGGAGGAAGCAGTAAATAAAATCTGGTATAACCCACAAATTTAGCTGAGTTATGGCTGTCTATTGGGACTGAAGTGTTAGACTTGTTGGTTAGTTTTGCAGTGAATTCAAAGCACTCTGAGCGAAGTCACAGCAGTGATTTTAAATTCCACCCCCTGTGAGACACCATGCCTGCCTGGGCACATGGGCTGAGGGGGCTTTTTCCTGGCTGCAGCAGAAGTTTTGTCTTGGGAGCAGGGTGGATTTTGTTCTGAATGGAGCAAACAGCCACAGCACCTGCTCAGTAGAGGATACAAGGCTGGATGTCATAGAATCCCAGAATGGTTTGGGTTGGAAGGGACATCAAGGCTCATCTCATTCCACCCCCCTGCCATGGGCAGGGACATTTTCCACTAGACCAGGTTGATCTAAGCCCTGTCCAGCCTGGCCTTGGACACCTCCAGGGATGGGGCTGATGTATCCCTGGAGGTCTGTCAGATCACCCTGCCCACTGCTGGCACGCTGCGCTCCGCAGAAACAGCCCCTTGGCCACACGAGGGAGAGCCTTGGGAAAGACACCAGTCCTTTAGCACTGCAGAACTCTAGGATGATGTTCTTTGATTGGATGTGCAGCAAGAGGTACATCATGATTAACTTTAAAAGCTTAAGCTTTTTCTTTGCCTGTGTGAGACAGATTTATAATATTTTCTCTTTCTTTTTTAATGCTGGATTCTTAGTGCAGACAGCGATTTATTGAATAATCAATCTCCTTATCTATGTAATACATTCAGGTGATCCATCAATGCCAGATAATCAATCCAGCTCAGGATTTTAAGTGTATATATGTATACTTGTATATATATGTTCCTCCTACACTGTTGTCAGGCCAAGTAATGTCTCCCTTTCTGTGCTCCTTTTCCAGTGACTTTTGTTTATGGTGTGTAAAAGAAACCCCCGACGTTATATTACACCTTGTAAGTTTTACGGTACTTGAGAGGTTTATGCGCTATGAATGTAAAGGGCAATGCAATAACGCAAAGGGCAGTGAGACATTTTTAAGCGCAGAAGGATATACACGGAGCTGAGGAGATAAATCTGGGCGGATAATCGTCCCACTGTGTCTCTCCTATTTATGAGAGGAAAAGACATTCACTGCAAATCATGCTTCAGGTCACTTGTGCCCTGGTCTCTGCTCTGCGCTGCATTATTGGCTGCTTTAACTGCTCTTAATGTGCTTTGGGATCTCTGCCCTGGTTCAGAGCTCTGTCCAGGCCCAGTGGAGGGGGCTCAGCCCAGGTGTGATGTGATTCCCCATCACCTGGGTGGTACATTGGTCTTGTGCAGCTCAAGGACTGGGGTGCATGGAAGATGATGCGTCTGTCCTCCGTGAGCTGGGAAAGGGCTGAGCTAGAGAAAGAACTGTAGGAGGAAGGAAGAGGAGTCACAGTTGCCAAGTCTGAAGCTTATGGGTGGTTAACTGGGGAAGAGGAGCCTGGGTGCAGCCTCCCACAGTCTGGGTGTTTGCTGCTGGAGTTTGAGCTGCGCAGGAAACTGTTCCGAGAATAGGTCTGGGAACTTCAGCAAACACTGTTCATATGAGGAGAGGAACTTCTCGGGGCAGTTTGCTCTTGTTAGATGTCTGAAACAATCAAGCCATGAATCCCTCTCAAACGTGAATATTCAGAATTCAGCATTTGCAATTAGCAGTAGAATTGGAGACAAAATGCCATTACTTTCAGAGGTCAAGATAAGTTGTATACAAAGGTCATTGTTCCATGTGCTTCATTCAAAATCCAATTTGTTTTGTGGGCTCACGATGGCAGAAACACTGATGATTTTGCTATTGCCACATGTTCGGTACTTTCTGTGCAGGAAAAGATTTTGCCTTAATTACTTTCAGTTTTAACTGTCTGGCACAGAGACAGGATTTTCCTGATTTGAACCATCTCATCAGAAGTTGAGAACCTAACTGAGACGGAAAACCTCGTGATGTGGCAGAGCCCCTTGGAGTTCCCAGGAGCAGGAGCTTATGGCCGGTGTCCTGCAGCTCTCCAGAATGTCCCTGGGATGGGAGGAGGGGAGAGGAAGCTGCAGGAGAATCCTCTGAACCCATGTCCCTCCCATCCAAACGGTTCTGCACATCCCAGCACCTCCTGCAGCTCCAGGTGGCATCACTGGTGCCATTTGTTTCAGCAGTAATGCCCATTACCATTTTAAGCTGAACCAGGGACCTGTAAAAAGGAGGTTCTTGGTTTAAATCTCTGGTCTATAAAATCTTAAAGACCTGCTCTTCCTTTATAGGGAAAGAAAACCATTTTCTTCCTCATTTTATGCACTTTTCTTCTTGCGAATTTTTATTTCTGCAAAAGCAATTTTTGTCATCTTTGCTTAGATGAAATTCAAAGCAAGACCCTGGATGTTTTGCTTCAGGGTGGCGTCTCATCTTGGCTCACAATATTTGAATGGAAACAGGATCTGTAGTTTTCTTTCCTATTCATCTACATCACAGCGAAAGGGTTGTCCGGAATGGGTGTTGCAAGATCTTAGATAAAGCCAATAATATTTTTTGAAATGTAGGGCTTGCCCCTGCACAGTTTACCAAATTCCCTTTAGGTTAAAATTTCAAATGAAGTGTTGAATACAGGGAATGTTCAATTCTTTGAGCAGCTACCTTCTACCCTGTGGTGTATTCCAATATCCAGAACTGACTTTGGATGTGTGCCCATCTATCTACAAAGGATCAGTTAAAAAAATAGTTAGAGCCATCTTCACTTAATTTTCTTAGATATTAATGCAGTGGTTTCTATTTGAGGAACGTTTTCTCTTCTGCAGTGTAACTTCATCTATGAAATGTGGCAATTTCAATTGCTGGATCCATTTCCTCCAGCTGGAGGAAGAGCAACGGCACACAGCACCCGGAATCCAGCCTGAGCTGCAGATCCCCCCTCTTTACACCATGGATTTGCATTTACTTTTAGAATATTTCGGAGGCAATTCGCACCTAGTTGACTGTCACTCACTTTCCTTCTCTCTCTTACTCCAAGGATCACACACACAGGCTTGGTGTGAAGAAACAACTCATCCTTATGGATGAGCCGCAACCAAACCCCATGATCCTTCCTCAGGGCTGAACCTGGCAGGTGTGACCTGCCCTGGAGTGCTCCCTAAACATCAGCCCCGGGCCCCTGGCACAGCCACTCCCTCTATGACTTTCATCTCAGATGCTGAACTCCCCTCCTCATCCCCAGGCCTCAAAAGAGAGAAGAGATGATCACAGTTGAAATCCTGAACAAGCTGTACTTCCTGGTATTTTAAGAAAATTCTGAATTTTAAGAAAATTCAGAGTTTCCTCAGCAGCTGGATGGGATTTTTGCTTATCACCAGTGCTTGGGAACAGAATCCTCAGAATGTTCCTGGCTTCCTAAAGATGCTGTGAGATGCCACCAGGCTGGGTGACAGCAGTGGTGACACTGATCACCCACACTGACCTCACCACCACAGGCAAAGGAGTTTACACGGAAGTTTCCCCCCAGCCTGGTGACCATCGATATTTAGTGCTGGCCCAGGCACCTGGTCTCTATATTCTGACTGTGTTATTAAGGTCATTCCATGTGCTTACACGACTCTTTGTGCTTTGTGAGTGTTTGTGGGGAAACCAATTTCCATATGAATTATGGAAGTTGATACCAACAGGACTGTAATTCGTAAATTGTTCTGACAGCAACATTTTGTAACAGAACACAGGGAAACCAGGGTAATAAAACTTGCCATTAAGGGAGTGGACTTGTGAGTCCTAGAAAGAATTCTTGTCCAAGGATTATTTATGATCATTGCACACCAAAATGTGTTTTTGCATTTTTATTGCTGGCAAATTACTTGTAAACCCACCAGGGAGCTAATGATTTTTCCTCCGAGGCCATGCAGCTTCGTTTTGGTTTATATATATCCATTTCTGTGACCAGTTAAGCCGTCACTTTTGATTTATAATAACAATAATTATTTCAAAATAGCCCGGGTGTTAAAGGGTTAACTGTCCTTTGATTCCAGCTGTCAAAATCTACAGGACAGTGATTCCAGAGGAGAATGGCTGGTGGTGTCTGGGCAGGTTTTCCCCGGATCACTGTAATGGTGCTAACTACCTCTAATGGAGAGCACGGATTATTTATGTTCTTCTGCAGCTTCTCATTAATTTTTCAGAGCACCTGCTTGAAGAGTTCCGACTTCTTGGCTTCTTCACTAGTGTTACCTGTTCAACAGTGTGGAGCACTGGAGGTGACACTTCAGAAAGGAGCATTTCAGTTCAGGCTGCTCTACAGGGGGAGAACAGGAGCAGGAAGCTCCAGGAAAGAATGTGGGAGCAGGGGCAAGATTTTGGCGAGGTTTTAGTCTCCCCAGAAGGGCTGGCTGGTGCAGGGGCTCAGTGCCCCGAGCCTGCCAGGAGTCCCATCGCCCAGGGCTGGTTGCCAGCGCTGAGCTGTCCTGGACACCCTCTGGGGTAGTCCAGCTGTCCCAGCCCCCGGCACACAGAGGCTTTTCCAGCCCCGCATCACTGAGGGGTTCCTGTGCCCAGAGCCTCCGGTGCAGCCATCACTGCTCCTGCTCCCACCCTGTCAGCCTGAGCTCAGCTGTGCCACCCGTTATGTCCTGTCCCCCCCGTTATGTCCTGTCCCCCAAATGCCATGGGTGCCTCCGTGCCACTTTACAGGACAGCAGCTTTTACCCACTCCCTCCTCGGGATGCTCTGGTCATTCACAGCAGGAACACCGCAGCTGCAGGGAGCAGCAGGGAGCTCAAAATCAGCCTTACAAAGTTTAACGGAGCCCTAAATTATTCCTTGCCGTGGCTTCCAGGGTGATGACACCTCTTTTTTGTGATGTGCAACCTTGGACAGACTTTCCTGGTGCAACAGAGGCAAAAGATGCCTCCAAGGATCACTCAGTGGTGCTCATCCACCGTTGTCATTCCAGCTGGCATTCCCTGGGAACAAGTAGCAAATGGATGGAGATGTTTGTTAGGTTTTGGGGGTCACGGAGTGTTTGTACTTTCATTACCAAAGTCAGTAATGACTAATTGCATTTTTGATCGTAACAGAGGAGTTTGTTAGAGCCACATTTCCTTTATGGATTTTCAAAGCCTTATTTTTAGAGAAATATTTTTTGATCTATTGTTGGCTCCTGTTCTGCTCTATTACAGACTCCCTGCATGACTTTGAACAAATGACTTTGCTCTTCTGTGCCTTAATTCCGTACTTGTAAAATAGGGCTGAGCATACTCCCAGCTTCTCTGGGCTGTGGGAATGGGAACGGTTTAAAGCCTGCAGATGTCAGTAGCCGAGCTTGCCACACCCAGCAGGATCTTTGAGGCAGAACAAACAGATATGAGCAGGCACAACCCTATTACCAGTGAAATACTGAGATTATAATCCGGGCCTCTCTGACTGGAGCAATTCTGGGAAAAATGAGAATATCCTAAATACACTTAACTGCTTATTTAATGTAGATTTTAGAAGTTATTTATCGAAATTTAGCAACTGTTTACTCAATCTGGGACTGGAAAGCCTTTAAAACATACTCTTAATAATCCCTTCGTATTTAACTAATGTACAATAGCGTGTGCTATTACATCGCAATTACATCCTATTTGAGACACTTAATTAAAAGGGAGGCTGTAATAAGCTCCCGATGGTTTGGCTCCTCAGCCAGACCCACACGATGCAGGATTTTGCCTGTCAGCGGGTGCCAAACGCATCCAGGAATGACACGGTGGCAGCGTGGAGCCGGTCCCTGGGTGTGTGTGGGGCTGGGTGTGTGTGGGGCTGGGTCTGTGTGAGGCTGAGTCTGCGTGGGGCTGGGTGTGTGTGGGGCTGGATGTGTGTGGGGCAGGGTCTGTGTGGGGCAGGGTCTGTGTGGGGCTGGGTCTGTGTGGGGCTGGGTCTGTGTGGGGCAGGGTGTGTGTGGGGCTGGGTGTGTGTGAGGCTGGGTCTGCGTGGGGCTGGGTCTGCGTGGGGCTGGGTGTGTGTGGGGCTGGGTCTGTGTGGGGCTGGGTCTGTGTG
>NW_024582087.1:3464661-3488992 GCF_017639235.1 Corvus kubaryi | reverse complement strand
GGGGCTGGGTGTGTGTGGGGCTGGGTGTGTGTGGGGCTGGTCCATTCGGGGCTGGGCCTGCGTGGGGCTGAGTCTGTGTGAGGCCGGTCCCTGCGGGGCCGGTCCCTGTGGGGCTGGGTGTGTGTGGGGCTGGTCCATTTGGAGCTGGGTCTGTGTGGGGCTGGATCAGCAGGGTGGTGACCCAAGAGGGCTCTCAGGCCTTGGGGATCGCTCCTACTCCATATGGGATGGCTTCAGTCCCGGGATGCTCTGGGAGAGAGGTTGGGCCATGTTTAGTTTCCGCTTCTGGATTCCAGAGCTCCCCAGGACTGGAATGTCACTGCAAGGTCTAGGGTGCTCTTCAGAAGCAGCTGCCCATCACAGCAGCTCTGGCTTCATTGCTGCCATGGGAATCAGCACCAGGCCCTTCCCTGCAGGGGCCCCCTCCAGCTTTGACCAGAAGTTCTGATGTGGAGGAGCAGCCTTGGAAAGTGCACCAAGGCCGAAATACTGCGTGATGTTTGTGGGAACCCTGGAAATCCTGCACTGCTGCCTCCCTGCTGGGTGTCTGAGCAGCACATGGTCTGCCCTGCTCTGCCCTGGTCTCTCCCACAGCTGGGAATCATAAATCTGGCACACAGTACCATGCTGGTATGATAATCCTGCTCCGTGCCAGCCTGTCACAGGCAGGCTCCATGGAAGAGCTCTCGGACATCTGTCTGCAGCCAGCTGCTTGCCATCCCACCAAGTGACTGCTCTGCCTTTCTCAAATAAAAAATAATAATCCAAGCCCCCTTTAATTCTGTTTGAAATCAGAATTGACAACAGCTTTGTGCTCACTCAATGGCAGGATATGAAATTAATTTGTATAAGTTATTTTTTTGCTTTTAATTTATCAGCCTGAGATTCAAAACCAAGGAACACAGGGAGGAATGAGGAATGCCTGAATCTTTCAGGGGTGGAGCTTGTTTATCCAACTGCTTAAATATAGCTCTTAATTGTGTGGCTGATCCTACAGTACAGGGAAAGGAAGGCAGGATAAGAGATCCTTCTGCTCTCAGGGTCACTGTCCAGGCCCTCACTGTGGTGCCTGTGCAGCCCCTCAGGGGTAGCGAACCCCAGAGCGAACCAAACACTTCTCCTACAGAGAGCTGATAAAACAAGTACAGAGGGATCTGTGTGTGGCAGCTCTTCGGCTTTTGCAGGGGATTTCAAGGCCAGCCCCGGTTTATGAGCTGCCCATGAACCCAGTGCACAGTGTCTCATAAAAATCCCATTTTCCCCTCCCAGCTCTGCAGTCGTATTTAGTTTGCAGTCTAAGTCTAATAAGAGGATCAACGGAGGTTTTGGCAGGGAACGGTGCCAGTCCGGAGAGCGGTGACCGACGCAGCCACATATTGGCTGCAGAAGGGAAACCCGGGGTGGCAGCCCTTCCCTCCCAGCCATGGGCCAGAGGAAGCTGTTCCCTGGGATTTTGGCTAGGAAAGGAAGGATGCTTCAAAGTGAAAGGGAAACAGAAACCTCGGTGTGGTTTTTGTTGTTCCAACTGCTTTAAAATGATGTTTAGATTTCATGTATTGGTAATTACAAACACTTGGGTGGTATTTAATGCCAGCCACTGATGGATGCACTATAATCCTATAGAGAGAGAACACGTTTGTTTTCTGAGGCTAACTCCATACAATCTGTTATTGTGTGATGTTGAATACTTTGAGGGTTGGTGCCTTTCAGTGTTGAGCATAAAAGCCAGGCCTCCCTGACAATAACCTCCATTAATCAGGCTTCCCCAGTCCGCAAGCCTTGGACACTGCGATGTCTTCTTTGTACACCAAAGCTTGCCGGGATTCCACAGTGAAAAACCTCCCACCGATCTCCTGCTCTTTCATTTTTCCTTTATTTGGTTTAAATGGGAAAATATCCTCCCAGTACAGCTCCCACTGCTTTAGCTGCATCGCCACACATTTCTTTTAAACTAACCGACAGCTTATGGTGAGAAGGAGAAGCAGCTGCAACTTGCTGGGAGCACGGAAACTTCACTTCCAGAGGATTCAGCTCCTTTTGTTTTCCACAAGAGCTGTTGAGTGCTCAGAGCTTTAAAAAATACGGCCACTCATTCAGGGTCCTGAAACATGGATTCAGGGGAGAGGTGTTCCGCAGGCTTTCCAGAGAGCTGGAAGCAGGAATGAAGATCCTCCAGAGCCCCACTGTCTGCTGTACTTGGCTACATTTCCACAAACTCCCATGGGAACTGAAATTTTGGTGCTTCAGCTCAAGTTTTCATCTCTGTTGGACTCCTCAGCTGTGCTGTTCGATACGTCCCAAACTCCCCAACTCCTCTGAGCGAATGGGAACGACAAAATGCAGGATCACTCCAAAGTGAGCCTGCTTTTATTTACGTGCTGAAGTATGCCGGGGCTTTCAGAGCCACGTCCCGAGTGGAATCACTGCAGTGGCAGGGCCGGGCTGAGCTGGGACAGCAGCCGTGCACTGAAGAGAATGGGAATTCTGGGCGAGAGGGAGCAGGACCACAGGGCTGGGGAAGGAGGTGTTGGTCACCTGGCTGAGAAAGGAGGTTTGAGGAGAGCAGACGGTGCCCCAGGGCGGCGCATCCTTTTTCTCTTGGGCAGCTCCAGTGGGGGTGCGCAGCGTCCCAGCTTGGCCAAGAGAGCACAGCCAAGCCCCTGCGGTCAGCCAGCTGGCCAGATTCCTTCAGAGCAGGAGAGGAGATGGGTTTGTGGTGCTCCTTGGGGAGAAGTGCCCTCCACAGTGATTTAAAGCACTTTGGAAAAAGCCAAAACAAGCAAGAAAAGCCAACCAAACTTGGACTGCAGCTGGACACTTTGGTCTTGAGCAGTGTGTAACCTTGACCTCATCCAAGCTGTATTTTCCTCCTGAAGTCAGTCCCTGCCTGTCCTTGAGGGGCAGTTTCTCAATGGAGAAAAGACTCCTCTGAGCTGCCAGCCAAAATAAACCTAATTGTTGCATTGTGTCTGAGCAACTCTGAAAGTTGCCAGTAACAGCTATCTCAGACCATCAAAATCAACATAATTTTAGTCTTAATTGCTAAGTATTGCTGTAGAAAGACTGGTTGTCTTTCTGCTCCAAGTCTTCACAGTTGCTCTCCCAGGTTTCGAGATGCAGCGAAAGTTTTTGGGTTGTTTTTTTTTTTCACACTACGTTTCAAATGCTTCATTGTCAAACTGGTTAAAAGCCCTTATTTATAAAATGTGTGCGTCTCTTTCAGCTTAACTGAAAAGGCATTAAAATAACTGCAGCTGTGGAAAGAATAATTACAGCGAGATTTTGTCAAGGACTCTCTTGTCTGATGTTGCCATCTGTGACATGGTGAATGCAAAGATCATTTGAAACATAGGCGGTTAATGTAGAGAATAATTTCAGAGCTTTCGATATTTATGGTAAATTATTTAACTTTATTGTTTGGTTTTATGGCCTCATTATTCCGTGTCGTAAGGATCTCTGCTTTTTGTGTTGTTCTGCACTTCAATTTCCACTTTGTGAAGAAAAGTACCCTGCAGTAAAAGTAACATTTCACACATTTCAGAAATGTTTCAAGGAGACATCATACTAATCAGGTTATTTTCATGCACCTAAATATCATCCTTGATGCCTTTTAAAAAAAATCTGCAGAGAAAGATCTTATTGACCAGGTGTTAATAGTCAGTCCTTCAGGCATGGGCAGTGACAGGGGCTGGTAAACACCACATTGTTGCATTAATTTTCTTCTGTCTCTTAGAATATCGTTTCTGAGACTCCCTCTGAGAGGACATTGCTGCATTATTTCCTTCAACAACCCCCGACCGGCCGAATTAGGAACAGACTGTCGCACTGGAAATGAGTAGTTGGCTGCCAGAGACACAGAGAAGGGGACTTGGCTTCCCTGAGACTGGCTGCTCTGTACACAGGGCTCACGCTGGAGCCAAGTTCATGTGCTCATTAGTCAAATGAGGGCAGGCTGTGGGGTGGCTCCTGCGTGGGCACTGCTTGGCTCCCCGTGCTCCTCCAGCTCTGGCTGTGTGTGCTCCCATGTCCCCTGCACGTCCTGCCCCTTATCAAGGTGGGGAAAACACCCGTGTGAGTGTTTCCCTCATATGTCCAGGGTGCAACTCCCCCACTCAGCTCTGAGCACGGTGTGAGCAATTGTTTCCAAGGAAGGTGATTCCAGGAGACTGCGATGGGGTGAGGGTCACCCTGGGTCCAGCACCCACTGTGCCTGTTCCTCGCTGGGGCTCCTTACTGCAAACTCCCCCCTCAAGCCTTACTGGGTAGTCCAGGGAATGGTGCTGCTCACAGAGGATGAGGTTTGCTCCTTCTGGGGAACTTAACGTGGCTCCATCTGAAAAGCATCCACCAGAATTCCCTCGGAGGTGCTGCAAGCACACCTTTAACAGCACTGTGGAGCACAGCAAGTGCCTCCATCAGCCTTCCCTGCTCTTGAAGTGCTTCCACAAGCCCAAGGATACCTGAGACAGCCCAGCAGAAGTATTTCGTCTGATGTGAACTTTTCAGTGGGGTTGTCTTTCTGACAGCTGAGGGCAGCAGCTCCATTGTGTGGTGGCTGTCCTGGGCAGCCACTTTGTAGAATGAGGAACAGAGTTTGGGAGGGATTAGGAGTCACCTGTCTGTCCCTGCAGAAGAGTCTCTTCCCACCAGCCTGCCTTCTGCACCAACTGTGTGTGCCCTCTGCAGCTGTGCAACATCTGGATCTCTGTCTGGCTCTGTCCATGCTAAGGAGGCAGGGGCACCACAGCCAGAACACCAGAACAGCTCCACCTTCTCCATGGACCACTGGGGAGGGGCACGGCTGCACTGGGAAGAAGCACAGCTGCTCCAGCCAGGAGCTCTGCCCTGCAGATACATGTTTGTCTCCAGGAGATTATTGTGGGCAGATCTGGAAACCATCTGAGGGGGCTGAAATGCTGCAGGAGATGGGAGGGGAAGGTCGGGAGCCCGGGGTGCATAGATGTGCAGCGGCAAGTGTGCAGAAACTCGAGCTTAGTGCAGCCAACAGGGCAGAGGAGGCAAATCCAGTTGCTGTGGGCCTACTACAAAGGGATCTAAATTGGGAACAAATGTGTAGGTCAGGGACTAGTAGATAAGAAATCAGGTAACGTTTATTTTCCTATCCATAATACAGACCTGAGGCAATTCCCTGTTTGCCCTCAGCCATCCAGGGGCACAAGAACCCCTCAGGAGGTTCTCCTGAGCGTCACTTCCCACCTCAGGCTGTACTGGAGGCTTTGCCACATTTAGCTCAATCTTTCACATTTCTGTACCTAAAATTAGACGCCGTGCTCCATCCCTGCACTCCTGGAGTTCCCAGCTCTAGGGAGGTCGATGCGCAAACGTCTGCATGCACATGAAGAAATATTTAAAGAACAACATTTGCAGACCCCTGGAAGCCAGACACTGCCAGGTGTTCCTTTATTTAGAGGAAAAGTGAGTTTGTGTACGCAGGTGGTTTATGCTTTTTAGTAAATTTTGGTAATTTGTCTATCCCTGGTAACTTGCTTTGCAAAACAATGCAGCTGATTTCAGAAACAAATGAAGCAAATGGATTCAGAACTGTGCAGCTGATAAAACACAGGCAGTAGTCAGGACAAAACGGTTCCCCACTAGCTACTTTTCCTTCCCTCTGAGCAGCGATGGTTTCTAAGCAGTAGCGTCTCAGAGAGTGAGAGTTCCCTGTCCAACTCAGTCCCAAGTGGAACAGGAACCTGGTCCTGCAGGGCTCAAGTCTCACCAGGATGGGGGTTAGGAGCCAAAAAACACCAGTGGGAACAGGAAGACTCTGGAGCTCCAAGACAGCCTCAGGTATTGACAGCAGGAGCATCATCTTTGGGATTCCTGGTTCCTGAAAGACCGACTGTTTTAGTGACGGGAATGTAAAGGCCCCAGAAATGTCTCCACGCAGTGACATCATCCAATGGGATTTCTCTTGCTCTGCATTGTTCAGGGCATGCGAGGCAAAAGCCTTCCCCCTTTGCCAGCAGTTCTTTGGACAGATGGACACAGAAGCCAGGAGCCAGCCATGGGTCCTCACCCTGAAAGGCTCTTTCCTGCAGCCTCATGGTTTGCGTATATAAGAAAAGCCTGTGCAGGGTTTGCTTTGGCCCTGAGGAGGTGGAGCAGGAGGGACAATGGTGAATGCAGGCACCAGGTGAAGCACATGGTGACAAGGGCCAAGTTGGCTCTGTCCAACTGCTGCACGTAGGAGACAAAGTCAGAAACTTTCCCACACCCTCATTTTGCATCCTGAACGGAGGTTTGTTCACAGCCACTGTCTCAGCCCACGAGGTACCACTGGCTGGTTTTGACACGATCCCGTTTAAAGCTCTGAGAGGCAAAGCCTTTCTCCAGGGATCCCAGAGCTGCGGGTCTCTGCCAGCAGCATCGACTCCCTTTGTCCATACGTTTCTTTTCCCTGTGCATAAAGGCACAGATGGCCAAGCCCTGGAGACAGGCACCCGAGGTTCGCAAGGGCACGTGCGCGCTGGGTGTGCGTGTGAATGCACACTTGTCTGAGCAGAGCCCGGAGCCTGCGCTTGCTGCTGCCACTGCAAAAGGAACTACCCAAAGCGCCAGAGCTGGTGCTGCACTGGTGCCGGCCCACAGGGAGTCCTCCAGCTCAGTACAGCTGCAGTGAACGGTGTGTGCAGAAATCCCAGTGTGTGGTAGCCAATACTCATCGCATGCACTGAGGTCCTTGGACCTGAAAAACAGATACTAGGAAAAAGCTTCTGCTCTGCCGTTCCTGGATGTGGCTGCAGCAGGCCTGCTGTCATCAACACTGAAGGAGGTTAAAAATTTCAGGTACTTCTGTTCTCTCTGTGACTTTGTAGCTTGACACAATGGGAGCTGGTAGGGCAATGGAATCAGACAGCTCTGAAACAGCCCTTGAAATACCAACCGGCCAAAGTGAAGCTCTACACCACATCCATCTGCAACGGGGCAGTGGAACAGAGAGGTGCAGGAGGACATTCGTGCCACCTGTGGGCTCACGTTCTGCCTGTGGACATTTACAGCAGGAGCGCAGGGGATGAGCAGGACAGTGCTGCCAAAACAACACATGGACATAGGACTGTCCGAAGCCTGTGCCACCTCTGCCTCCCTGCCCCAGCTGCTGCACAGCCCTCACACATGGACAGAATTCCCAATGCTACACCACAGTCAGGGAATCCATGCCAGCAGAAACTGGGGCTGCTGGCCCAGTTACCACCAAAAACAGGCAGGAAAAAACTCTGCACTCACTCGTAAGCAAAGAGTCCTCATGCTCTTTGGTTTCTTTTCCTCTGGCTCTCATACTTGTTAACTCAAATTAACATTCATAATGCAGAAGCCATTGGAACATGCCTTCCAGACTCACAGCCATTCCTGTTATGGTCAGGATTAATCACATGGGATAATTAGAGTATTAAATGAAATAATTATAACATTATGACTCTAATAACCAAATTCATGGATATTAGCTTCTGAGAAAAGACAAATAGAGGAACCAGAGAAGTTTCGATGGATGCCTCTAGCTGCATTTTTTTACTTTGCATTTTTGACTTAAAATTCCCAAACATCTCCCACACTGAGACAACTCCCTGTAATCTGAAAGGGCAAGGTAGGGTTGGAGCTATGGGGCTGGTGGCAAGAGGGGCTCCTGCAGAATGTCCACAATGTTTGCTGCTGCAGAAAGCTGAGCATCCCAGGACCAGGGAGTGGTGAGGACCCTGACTGCCCCTGCACCAAAAAGCCCCAGGGCTGGGCATCCTGGAGGGGAGACAGAGTTGCTGGAATGGTGGAGCTGGTACCTACAGAAAGATTTGCTTGTGTGGCAGTGCCAGTGCTCCTGCCCTGCTCTCCAGCTCCACCACCTCCTGCCAGCTAGGAAACGCTTGGCAGGTCCGGCTGGAGGCCAGGTCCAAGCTCAGCCAGCTCAGCTCCATGGGACACCAGGCTCTGGCAGCATCTCCTGGCCCCAGGCATTACCTCCTCTGAGAAAATGGAGATTTCCTCTGCCTCAAGGATGTGATTATCGTATCTGACAGAGCCCTGAGTGCAGCCAGGCTTAGCTTGTCCTACAGGACAGCTGCCGTCCTCCAGGGATCCAAACCCTGATGGTCAGGGCTCCTCGGAGCCCAGGAGGTTTCTGTGGCTCTAATGTATGCTCAGTCTCTCTCCTATATTCTGTGTCGTGCTACAGAGGAATAAATGAATTCATTAAAGAATTACGCAATTGCAAATGTTTAAAAATACCAAGTACGTACATTTCTGAGAGCCTACACAGCACAGCCCTGTGAGGGGCTGGATGGGGATTGGCACATGTTCTCAGGGAAGGGAACGGAAAGTGCTGCTGGGAATGCAAACTCGGGTGCTCAGTGCTCTGCAAACAGCACAGGCAGGGCACTAAAAATGCAGAGAAATCTAAAATACACAGACTAAGCAATGTCATCTTTTCAACAAGTGATATTAATTCTAGATAATAAATTGGGATTTTTATCATATGATTCCTGGATGATTTAGAGTACAGCCAGATTTATATTAATATTGAATATTTCTTCTCTCAGGAGACAAAAGAGACAGCTCCTTTTGGTACCTGGAAGCAGTTCTCATGATCTGGGGAAGGAATCATCTCAGTGTGAACTACTACTAAGCCATACTCCATATATAACCTGGTATCTCCATTTGCAGTCTACATATGCCAGTCGAAGTTTTAGTATCACTCAGTTCCAAAAAGAGACAAGACTTGGGGAGCAGTTACACATCAGAGCATGCTGCACATGTCCAGGCTCCCATGGGCCCTGGCACTCTGTGCCACACACCCCATGTCCCTGCACACACTGGCTCAGTGCACACCCCTGCAACAGCCTCGGCTTTGTAGTGATGTGCCATTCTTGAGTCCCCTGCCTGAAGAATACATTACACCACTTTAATTCCAGATTTTCTTCATAATATTAAAGGATTAGAATTTTTTGCAGAGTTCTGACAAAGCAGTCAAAATCCAGTTGCAAATGCTCTGCTGTTTATTGATAGCTCCATAATACAGGCGAGGTAGGATGCCAGACAGCTGCATTTCCTGGCATTTAAAAAGAATTCACTGTAATGTATTGTAATGCATTAGCATAATAATTGGTAAGCATTCGCAGATGAATAGTTTACTGACTGATAGATTTTGTACAGAAACTGTGAAGGTTACATGGAGGGTGAAAACATTTCACTGTGTCAATGAACATACTTAATTTTTCTGGAAGTGCTATTTAAATTGTGCGGCGCTGGGACATTAGCATAACAAAGACACAACGCACGAGTTTGTGCCGTAATAGGGAACACTGCCCTGCCGGGCTGCGGTAGGTGACCCGTGAAAGATGGGGCTGGGGGTCTTCCCAAACCCGGCCGCCGGCACGGTCAGAGGCGCGGCTGCAGCTGCGGCTCCTCCTGTCCTTCCACTTCTCCCTCCTGTCCCAGCCCTTCTCCCTCCTGTCCTTCCACTTCTCCCTCCTGTCCCAGCGCTTCTCCCTCCTCTCCCTGCGCTTCTCCCTCCTGTCCTTCCACTTCTCCCTCCTGTCCCAGCCCTTCTCCCTCCTGTCCCAGCCCTTCTCCCTCCTGTCCCTGCGCTTCTCCCTCCTGTCCCAGCCCTTCTCCCTCCTGTCCCAGCCCTTCTCCCTCCTGTCCCTGCGCTTCTCCCTCCTGTCCCAGCCCTTCTCCCTCCTGTCCCTGCGCTTCTCCCTCCTGTCCTTCCACTTCTCCCTCCTGTCCCAGCCCTTCTCCCTCCTGTCCCAGCCCTTCTCCCTCCTGTCCCTGCGCGGCTCCTCTCCTCACCAGCACGGGTCAGCTCCCCCCTGCTTTGCTCTACCGGGTGGCAGCGTTTGGGTCCTCGTTCGCTCCAAGTCTGACGAGCAGCGGCTGACGGAGCTGGGGGGGGGCTCAGCCTGGAGAAAAAGAGGCTCGAGGGGACCTTCTCACTCTCTAAAACTCCCTGGCAGGGGGCTGGGGCCAGGCGGGGATCAGCCTCTGCTCCCAGGGAACAGGGACAGGACGAGTGGAAATGGCCTCAAGTTGTGCCAGAGGAGGCTCAGGTTGGACATCAGCAGGAATTTCTCCATGGAAAGGGTGGTCTGGCCTTGGAAGGGGCTGCCCAGGGAGGTCTGGAGTCCCCATCCTGGAGGTGTCCAAGGAAGGCCTGGACGTGGCACTCAATGCCCTGGGTTGGTGACAAGGTGGGGATCGGACACAGGTTGGACTCGATGCTCTTGGAGGGCTTTTCCAACCTCAGCCATTCTGGGATTCTGTACTGGTACGTGGCAGTGGGCTGGGCAGCGCTCCGTGCTCGGCAGCGGCCCGTGGTCCTGACCCCTCTCCCTGTGGGTCACCACAGCTCCTCTCCCATGTCCCCAGAGCCACCAAAACTTCATTCTCCAGAGCTGAGCTGTGGAGCCCCAGAGTGGGGCAGGTGCAGGACCAAGCAGAGCAGGGGAAGGTGAGCAGCACCAGGAGGGTTGGGCTCAGGGGAAGAGGAAAGATGCAGAGAAGCAGCTTTTAAATATACATGAAGTGCCGTGTGTGTGTCTGGGCTGTTCCTGTCCAGGTACAGCGACCTGCTAATGGACAAAATGTCATCCCAGATTGGGAGATCTTGAAAGGCTTGCACTGACTCCCAAGTTTTTCTGGGTCTTCTGAGGTCTTGGGCATGAACAGACATCACCTGGGTCCCCTGGAGAAATGCACGTCTCTGAATAATTCACAGCAGCCTTTGGCTGCTGCCTCAGTCTCCTCCCTGTTGTACCACAGACTATCACAGTGACAACTCTGCGATTAACTCTGAGAAAACCAAAAAGCCGATTGGAAGGGACAGAGCTGAACTTTTTGGACAGAAAGTTTACAGAAAGCATTTTAAATCAGATTTTCATTTGCCATTATATATGTTAATCCCACTGTCATTTAGAATAAATTGGGGAAAACAGATGCGAGGAGGAATGAGATATTCCAGCATGGGAGAAGACAAAGATTTCATCTCCACTGGCACCAGGTGGTGGGAGATCCAAAAGATCTTCTTCATCACAACCGTCTGACCTGTAGTTTCTACCAGAAGCAAACAGATTTTAAGTGTTTTAAGATTTCATCTGAATGCCTCGTGGACAGGTAGAGTTGTACAAGTACCTCATGAACTGTGGTACAGTTCAGTGCATTTCAGTACAGGAAGTTCCTATGGCATATGGGGGGGAAGATGCAAACAGGATTTGTACTTGATTTCAACATTTTTCATCAACAAGATGCCTTTCTGTAAATTTTTAAAGCCTCCCTAAAACATGAAACACATGGGATATAAATAACGGATTAAGAAAATCTTCCTAGAGGTAAGAAGATGTATTTGCTGGAAAAGGTTCCTTATTTGAGAACAGGAATATTTAGGATTCTGGGGAAAGCAAGCCACTGATGAGGAGTCCACAGACAGACAGACAGACACTTCCATCCCAACCAGACCCTTTCGTGCCTTCCCTCGAAAAATGCAGAACAAACAATTAAACAGCTCTTCCTCTTGGTATTTTAACTGTGAATCTTCTTCCTGATGAGCTGTACACAAACATGACCCGTTTGACTCCCTGAGTCTAACTGGAAATAAGGAAATGGAAACGCAGTTTATAGTAACAGATTTCTTCTGACTTTACAGCTGCAATGTGTTTCATTAACACTTCTGCAGCAATTTGCACTATTAGGGACACATTTGCTTCCAGTAAGAAGAGAGAAAATGTACCACTGTGGAGTGCAAGGATGGTGTCACCAGCAGGCCAGGGAAGCTGTGGGATGGAGGTCTCTTGGGACACACGTCATCACTGTAGTCCCTCAGCATCACCAAACAGGGCAAGAACCCCACAGAACAGGCTTGACACACCCAGGCCTGGTGTGGGATGGAGGTGACAGTGGGTCCCACAGGCACACACGTCAGCACAGAGTTATTTTCGGGCAACATTTTCAGAGGCGTGTCAATAATTACACTGAGGGGAAATAGAATTTTTCTCATTCTTTCTTCCACATTTTCTGTTCTGTAGTACACCACTGTCACTGCTTCACATTTCTTAATAATTTCACTACATTTTTAATGTGAGGGAAGAAGAGAAAACACCTTCCCCAGAACACTCCAGAGGAGCATTGCTCCGAATCCCATCTCTCACTGCCCAGCCACAAGACCTGACGCTGTTGTGCTCTACCAAGGCAGCACCAGAGGAACCTCAGGCTCCTTGTGCTCAGTAAAGATTTCCAAGGAGTTCAGACACCAGTAGGAACGGGGCAGGATCTTTTGGGCTGTTTGGCACTGTTGCCTCGGCCCTGGCCCTGCCTGTGGCATTAAGTGATGCAATATAAATAATTATACTTAATGCTGCACATCACATTTTAAAAGAAAGGGTGTGATATCGTGAGATGGTTTGTAACAGAAACACTCCCTTGTTCCTGGATAGAACTTGCAGCGAAAGCATGAAATCCGTTCACCAGGAAGGGAAATGATGGAGGCAACTGAGAGCTCTGGGGGGAACTGGGGCCTTCCCAAGGGGCATGAGGTCTTGCAGTTTGCTTGAGAATAGCTATAAAATGGTATTTTTTAGCTGAGGACTGGCTTTTCCATTTGGCTTGATGGCAAATGGAAAAGAAGCAAAAGCACATGGCCAAAGGGAGTCTCAGTGTGCTGGGCGGGAGCTCAGGATGGCTCAGGATGCGTTAAGGGGCTGCAACTTCAGAGGGAAAAACACATCCTGACACCAAACGCTCATTAAATTTTACTTCTGGTTCTTTAAAGGAAATCTATTATTTATTTCTGTTCAGATATATTTAATAATTAGCATGAAGAGAAATCTAGCAGCAGATGGGGACATTCCTGGGGACAATTTCAGTGCTGAATGTTTCATGATGTACAAATGTAACTCGCAGCCCTTTGCTTCAGACAGAAGGGGGTTTGTAGAAAATGTGGGAGGTGGCAATATTTTTTTTAAATGCTGTTTGTTTAGCAAATAAATTGTACTTTATTAAAACCACAAATTTTTAAGTCGTCCTGGGGAGTATGTTACAATCCATGTTAACATCTTCATGTTTTACACCAGATAAAAGCAGATCATTCCTGCAAATGAAAATGATGCTAATCCCTGGATAATGCAGACAAAATCCTGAGTTCAGCTGCGAGTGGGTTTGCCTGTGACAGCAGTACTTCCTCCTCTCAGGAAATCCCTGTGATTTCAGGAGAGTTGGCACTTCTGCTAATTTTAAACATGAAGCTCATAGTATTTTGCATTCAGATGAAGACCCCTGGTGGGGTGGTCTCTGCTTCAGGCTGGGCTCACCATTCCGGAACACAAAATATGATTCCAACAATTTTTATTAGAAGAGGGTGGACCTTGCAGAATCAAGCCCCAGTAAAGATGTGTGAATGGTCCCCAAACCTAGAAAAAAACACTATTACCAGTCCATTGCTTCAGAGTTACTGGGGAATGATATGGAAAGGGAGCTCAGCTTCCTCTTTGTGTTTGGGTCTGGAATGATGAGGAAATTCCCGGTGATAATTGTGACATTACAAAGAGGAAAGGGAGCATTCTGCAATGCTCATCCTTTCGAGGCCAGTGGGGCACAGGGAACCACGGACTCTGCTCTTAATGAGCTGCTGTCCAGGGGCCGAAAGCTGAAAAGTCTCGTTCTTGCCTTTGTTGCTTTGGGTGCCTTGCTCAAAGTATCAATGGCCATGGAGGATGACAACGTGCCCGTCTGGCCACAGGGAGCTCTGCAGGGCCAGGAGAGGGATGAACCGGCCGATCTGGCTCCTGTGTGGACATGGGTTCCCCTGTCTCTGGTGGTGGCTGCACCAGGCAGATATCAGCTGCTGACTCCCCCAGCCCAGAGCACATTAGCACCCTGAAGATGGGTCTGAAACCCCACTGAGCAATTACCCCAAGGCTGATCAGATCTCCAGTGCACTTTTTCAGGAATATACATGCTGCCTCCCTCAAAATTTAACAGACTTTCCTCCCTCCCCTGTAGTATTAAAAATCGTCTCCAATTTGAATTTTTGAAGTTTGAATTCTGTCAGTGTTGTAAATATACTTTGCCAAACCCATTGATGGTCTGTAACTGCAAAGGATACAAACGCTCCAGGAGCTCTGACCCCTCCCAGAAGTGCTACAGCTGGGACAGGAGAACAGGTCTGGGGATCCTGGGCGTTCCTGCAGGATCTGTCTGGTGCTGGGAGCAGGGTCTCTGGTCCCTGGCTGCAGACAGACTCCCTGGGTGGCACCCAAGAGGTGGCAGCACTGGCAGGCCTGCCCAGGGCACATCACTGCCATGTGCCACGCTGGCTGGGGGTGAGTTAGTGCCCTCAGCACTGAGAACATCCTAGAAAGGCAAGAGTGTGGATGCTGGGAAGTTGTATCGATGTTGGATGCTCCACACAACACACTTGGCTGCCCCCATATATATTGGGTAATAAATGCCCCCTTGGTGGGAGGAGACGGTATTTCATTGCAAAAGTAAAAAATAATAACAAGGGAAAGTGCTATCTCAGCTTGCTGCATAAACAGCTCAAATAAGCAATATGCAGGCATATCATTTGGAACCCAGATTAATAATTTCTGTTCTGAGTGGTGGTAGCTGGCCTGATTTATTGTGGTGATGGTGTTACGGCCTCAGACTTTATTGTCCTTTAAATTATACTGCAGTCTATACAGGAGGCAGACAGGGATCTAAATCAAGTGTTATTGCCTGTAAATTTGGAAACAAATAGTAGTTTTCCCCCCTTTAAATCACTGAGTTTGTGTGTTTTATAAGGTGAACGTTACGACTTTTTATGGGACCGAAGTTTTTGTTTCCCTGCCTCTCTCTCCCAGCGCATGGAGCCCATCCCCGGCCCTGGGGGATTCACAGCCACTGCAGCTCTGCCTTTCCCTTCATGGCTGAGTCCCACACCTTTGGGATTTCTGCTCAAGGAGGTGCTTTTTATCCAACTCAAAGCCACATGCCTACCTTGGGGTGGCCAGTTGGGTGCTCCTTCTCATGGGTGGCAGGGACCCAACCTCAGCACCCATGTACATTAATATTAATACTGATTTTGCATAAAGCAGATCCACTGTGGGTGCCCGCTGGCAGGATGGAAATCCTGAGCTCCAGGTGCTTGGGGATGGAGCAGCCCAGTGAGGAGGTAACTGGGAAGCCAGTGGGTGAAGCTGTGCCCTCCACAAGCCGTCGGTCCTGCGGGCAGCTGCTGAGCCACAATTCACTCACAGGCACCGGTGGCTGCTTGTGGTTTTGCCATCTCACACCTGGATGTTGGCTCAGGCTCTCTTTCTGCCCAGCCCTCGGTCCTGCTCAGTGCATTCAGAGTGTCCCTGTTTTTTCTCCCTGGGGGCACGGAGCAGAGGCAGGGTGGCTCTGGAGCACCGAGGGCAAAGACAGAGACCACCCACGGCAGAGCCACCAGAGGGATGGTCCCTACTCCCAGCACAGGGACAGGGACAGCGACAGCGAGAGGCTCTGACAGCAAAAGGACCCTGTCACAGAGGGACCCTACAAACCCAGGCAAAAGGCAGCCGTGGCTGTGAAGAGCTTTTGGGGTTGTAAATAGCTGAGAGAGAGGAAGGAGGGAGAGGGAAAGAGAGAGAGGGTGGGAGCCTTGTGATGCAGATGGAGGGAAGAGTGGCTGGAGTGCGGTTACCAAGGGACAGCATATGGCACATTACGAATCCCTCCTTCTTCAGGCTTCCCAAAGCACAGCATTCCAGCTCTCAGTTCAGCACAGAGGGACCCGGGCACATCTCTCCTTACCCACCCAGGGACTGAGGGCCCTTTGCTCTGTCCTGTGTGGCAGAAGCCTTGGACAGTTACAGGGAACAGGCAGGGCAGGGACACTCGGAGTCCCCAGCCTGTGGTAGGAGCCACAGGCAGAGGATTCAGAGCATTTTCACACATCACTTATGGCTGTGATGCTGCTTGCAGACCTGGTGATGATATATTAGCCTGGCCTCCTCTCAGGCAAGAAGAAAAATGGGGTAGGCAAAATGTTTCTGTATCTGTAGGCTTGGAACAAATCACTTTTATGTTACCAGAGCAGCTGGAACCATTAGGGAATCCTGATGGCCTGAAAGAGCTGCTAAAGGAAACCTTCCCGAGCTCCTGTGACACTTCGGAGGAGATGCTGGGTGTGACCATGGGCCAGCCAGGGCACTGGGGATCCTGTGGCCATCCCTTGAGGTCACTGCCTGGCACCAGCACTGCTGGGGCAGGAGATGAGGGGAGATCCCCCCGCTGAGCAAGGCAGGGCAGCACCATGATTTGTTTGCTCACCCACCTGCCACAGCCCCATCTGACATCTGCTCTCCCAGCCCACCTCCACTGCCAAACAGCTCCTGGCAGAGCTGCCAGACACAGCCCTGGCACCCCCTCCCCGGCACATGGGAGGACATCCCTGTGCGGGGAAGGGAGGCAGGAGGGATGGGATTCCTGTGCCTGATGCCTCCAGATGATCTTCAGCTCCCAGCCCCTGCAGCAAAGCCATCCCGGGTCAGGGGCTGCCAGAGGAGCCACGGAGGGAGGAGAATCCGTCCCTGTGAGCTGCACCCTCCCCTTCCCAGTGCACTGGTTTCATTAACAAACAGATTTGTAGTAATGCCTCTCCTATTCAGCACAGCACCAGCCAAAGCCTTGCATGTAAATAAACATGAGGAAAGACTTCTACCACATCTGCATATTTCAGTTGAGCAAAGCTCTGAGTTACACACGGAATGAAGTGGCCTTAAATTGCAACAAGCAGGCTAAAATCCTGCTCAGTGACCCTTCCTGATCTCTTCAGTGCTCAGTGCCCTCATGGCAGAGAAACAACTGTACCTGAACATGTAAATTTCCTGAGACTTCTCCTGGTACTCATTGCTCCTGCCATGCTTCCAGGCAATTCAGCAGCTTCTCACCCATGCTGTGCTTTAGCTGAGGAGCAGATCCAGAGCGCTGAGCAGCCCCTGTGAGCTGAGCCACATGCAGAGGCAGTACAGGCAGTTGGCCTGCTCTTCTGTGTTCTGAAGTAGAGATCTGTACTCAAGAGCTGCAAAAAAGGTGTAAGATGCCACCTTTCCAAGGTGTCAGTGTCCTACGCTGTTCTTACACAGGTAAAAACAATGCTAAGAGGCCCCAGGCCTTGGATGCGGCTGCCAGTGCCTTACCTCCCCTCATCTGCCTCTTTGTTCAGGCCCTCAGAACGATGACACAGACACTATCAAGGCTGAACTTGAGATAATAGCCAAGTTTTGAGCCCCTGCTTTTTGAGTGGGTTCATAAATTCAGCATCACATGATTTATTTTTTCCTTTTGAGATCTATAAAAAGCAGAGTGCACCGGGCCCCAGCAGGGCATGGGCACCAGAATGGTGCCATTGTGAGAGCAATCTCCCCTGGCTCCTACTTTTAAACAACCTCCTGGAGTCCCTTCTGCCCACGTTCTGGTGAAAGCACTCCACAGCTTAACAGGTTTGACATTTTCATTTCTGTTTTCCTTGAAATCCTTAACATCATCTGATTGAGCATTACAGCGTGTTTGCATCCTGTTGCCTGCGAATATCTATCACAAGCCCTCACACTGGAAGCACGAGGTGTGAGGCTGTGACAGAGATGTCCTGATGAAGTGAATGATGGCAGATGAGCTGCTGCACCCCCCTCTCCGAGCTGTTCTCTTCTCACAGACCATTCTGTAGATCATTTGCTCTCTGGCTAATGGCTCCTGGCAGGTAGCACAAGAGCCTGTTTTTATTTCATGAGTGCTCCGAGGCTGCTGCCCGGGCTCCTGGGCTCTGTTCTGCCAGGAACACAACTTTTCACTTTTCCTCCATCAGCTGCTGCTGCAAATGCATTACAGACCCTGTGCTGCTTTGCGTTACCCCTCAGCATCTCACCCGTGGGTACAAGCAGTCGGGGGGTGAAACGCAGCCTCCACCGAGTCATCCCTGAAGTGTCAGGAGATGGAGCCCATCCCAGCCAGCCTCACTGCTGGGAGCTCCCGACGAAAGAGCTGCTGTTCTGTTATTAATACCCCATACATCTACATATTCAGAGATTAGCAACCTGCTCCTCACAGCTCCTCTCAGGTCTTGTCCCACAACTCTGAAACATCCTGTTCCACCAACCCAAGTCTGCAGCTGTAACAGACCCAGCTGTGGGGTGAGGGGAGCTCGGCTGCCTCCTGCCACTGGAGACCCATGTGGCAGCCACAGCACTGCTCCTGCGCCTCCCCAGCCCAACACCTGCCCAAAGGGACTGCCAGGTCGGGGGCCGAAACAGCGCCCAGGTGCCTTCAGAGCTGCACCTTGTACCCCAGCCCTCATCTCCCCCATAGAGCCTGTTCTGCTCCCCCTCTGCCCTCAGCTTCAGCAAATCTATCCCAAACAAAGCCAGGGCTACAGAGTCCCCAGCAAGCAAGAAGCTTTTCCAAGCCCCATTATGTGTTCAAAGGTGCTGGACATCAGAAGGACTGAGTGTCCCTTTCATTGCATAGCAACTAATCCTGCCAAAATTATGATGATCATTGCCACAATTTCAGAGCTGTGGGAGTCTCCCCTGGAACAGCAGCACAGCAGAGGAGCAAACAGACCATCCTGTGTCGCCAGGGACAGGTCAGTGCTCCCTTCACGGGATGTCTGGTCTGTGTGCCAACACATCCAAGGGATCCATTCACCTTTGATCTGCGTTTCCTTTAACTTCTCATCTCGTGAGCAGAGATTCAGATCTGGGTGTTCTGCCAGCCTTTGCCTCGGTGACCTGTCATGCCCTCAGTGTAGGGGTTTATACATGGCCAGCCCCGGCAGGGATGGCACCTCAATGGCTGCACCCCCTTTTTCTTCCATTTACTTGGGGGCCCAAAGCATGGCAGGGCTCAAAGGACCCCCAGTGTCACGGCAGCACGCTATCATCTCTGGGAGCGTGATTATAGCCAGTACTGAAAATTGCACAAAATACCTCCCCAATGATGAAGATTGCAGGGAGGCTGGAAAATTACCTTTTTCATTATGTCTTAAAAACACTGCAATCTCAGCCTGTGTCTGAGATTCCAGGAACTGGTGTGTTGTTCAGAACAGAGCTGCTGGAGTGGGCTTGCAGAGAGCAAAGCAAATGGAGCCTTCTCTCAGCCAGGTACATCAGGACCCCTGTGACTGCTGGTTTTAAATCCCAGTACTCTGAATTTTCCATGGTTGTTGAAAGCTTTCTGCAGCTCCCACTAAACGGCAGGAAATGCTGGAGGAGGTTTAAAAGAGGAGAAATTGGATCCCCACAGATGCTTTTGCAGGCTCTCAGAGGTGCTCCACTGCCCTCCACTAACCCAAGGCTGGGGCTGGAGAGGACCCAGGGGACAGGACTCCGTTGGAGAAAGCACAGGGAGGAGTCCCACAGCTGGTGGCTCCTTGCTGGGTCCGTGTCCCCTCCAGGGTGCAGAGCACTGGGAATCATGCAGAGTGGTGGGATCATGCAGCAGTTCCTCCAGCAGTGCAGATGAAAGGACCTATAATTCCCATTAGCAAAAATCCTCTTGTGCCAAGTGGCAGGAGGACACACACTGAGGTGGGAGCATTGCGCTGCCAGCCCGTGGGTGCTCCATGCACTGTCCCTGTTCCCCTGAGCCAGGATCTGGCAGCAGCTCTGCCAGCTGCCTCCTCCCCATCCACAGGGCTGCCTGCTCCGTGGGCATGGGGCAAATGTGCTCTGTGGACTCCATCCAGGCACGGGCAGAGCACAGATGTGGGTTGATCAGACACCCATGAGCGTGGACACAGCTCAATCCCTGTCTGGCTAAAGGAAGAACCTGCTCAAAACTGTCTGGATAATGTGCTTCAGAGCCACAGAGACAGCTACTTCTTTGTGCCAGCCAAGGAGCTCTACTGCCCTGAGCTGTGTTTGGGCTCTGGAGCGAAGGATAGACACACAAGGAGAAGACCTTGCCCACAGGGAGTTCCCTGCAGTGCAGCACCCAGGTTCTGTTGTTTAAACATCGCTGTGTCACTGCAGAGGCTCCGGGGGCTGAGATGCAGCTCATCAAGCTGGTGAATCTTTCTCAGTAACTTTCTGGTCCTGCACAGCTGCTCACACAGCACTGGCACCACAGCCCCAGCCAGCAGCTCCCAGGACACTGCAGCCCCCCAGCCTCGAGGAATGTACCAGAATATGGAGATACATTTTCTTCAGCAAATCAGAGAGGAAGGGAGCTTTGGCTGGGAGCCCTCCCTGGCTCATGGTTGAATGGGAGCCAGCAATGAAATTAAAAGGCAGAAACAAACCACAAAAAGCATTGTTGAGGAAAAGGAAAAGTAGCAAATTGGTAACAATAAAGATAAATGAGAAGTAAAAAATTGATAAAATCTAAAGGCATCATGATAGAATATCCATGGTCAGCTATGCAGAGGAGAACAGGTGAAACCCTATGAAACATTACTGAACTGTCAGAACATTATTAGAGGAATATGATGTAATTGTTGCTACCAGTGCAGAGGGACCCAGAAGAATATTCAAACAGATTTCCTGATCTTTACATGGAAAGAAAAGTGGCATGTAGTGGCACTGAGGGAAGCTGAAGTGCATTCCTCCCTTTCTCCCTGTGGGTATTGGAGAGAGAGCCCAGACTGCAGTTTTAAGGAGAGGCTAAAAACCCAACAGGTGCCCTGAGGCCTGGGTGATGGCCAGGAGCAGCTCTGGGTGCAAGCACTGATTCCAACAAAATGTGTAAGATCTGGGGAGCTCAAGGAGCTGGGAGAGAGCGGTGTGAAGGAGAGGAGAGCAGGATGAACCCGTTAACGTAGGCTTGGTAGAGCTGATGGGAAAGTCAATGACTGGAGCGTTTAGCAGTAGTGTAATGCTGCTCCACACATTTCCATGGAAAACAGTTGTCAAATAAATCTGACTTTGCTCTCTGATGAGGTTTGGGATTTAGGTGATACAGCCTCTCTTAACCAGTGTTGGAGTTTAGTATTAGAATGAGCCTGGCGCAGGCGAGTGGCATAAATCAGTGTGAGAAGCCATTTGGGAGGATGATGAAAGACACAGAAACTGGTGAGGTGCACCTGGTGGGGCCTGTAAGGCCAGGCCAGGGGTCTGAAGGGGCAGTTTGGCGTTTCTTGCTTTCCTGTCTAATTTTAGGGGGGGAAAAAAATCACTGTATGACTAACTCTGAAGCCTCCCTAGAAATGACATCGCCTTGGAGGGGTCCATGGTACGGGTGGAGAGTTCACACAATTCTGGGAGCAAGGGATGACGTCTCTGGTTTTTAGAGTGGGAAGAAGTTTTTAGAGTGTGCCAGCACCAACCATGGCTTTGGACACCAGAACGAGAAATTGTATTCTGGAAGAAAAGGAACTCAAGGGCTATTTCTTCTCCACTTTATGTGGTTTAATCATTCTTCCCCCTACCCCAACCGTTCCTATCGCTGGGAAGCAACACGTCCTACGTGTCCCTGCACCAAGAACTCCAAACAATGCGCCGTCTTTAGCGGACTGTGAACAAAACAGGAGCAGCACATTTGTGAAGCATTTACTGGTGCTGCTATAAAAAGCACTTCCCATGAAGTGTGCTAGTGTGGCACAGCTGCTCGGGTCACCACTGGTGCTCCAGACACACTTCCTCTGCCTGAATCAATTTTTTGTGTCATTTTTAGCATCCAGTGAATCTTATTTCTTGCAACAGTATAATAGTAGGGCACTAAATAATCGCATTAGGGGAGGTGAAAACAGATGCATCTTGTTTTTGAAAACATTATTTCCAATTGAATCAGCCTGGTGAATTCATGCTCAGATTTTCTGTGCTGTAGGGACACTTAATAATAAAAGTTCCTTTTACTTGCTTTTCCAAGGCACAAATCTAATACATGACTGTCAAACTCTGGTCACTATTGAATTTGCACTGGCTTTTTTCCTGGCTATCAAAAGCAACAAAAGTGGCCCAACTTGAGTGATTCGTGGCTGTTCGGAAGAGCTGGAGTTCCCCTCTCAGCCACACACAGGCGTGCACATCTGCACATAGTTTAGAAGGCTTCAATTTGGTTTATAGAAGTCAAACTCTTCCAGGACAAGGGCAAGAACCAGGAGAGAGTTGCTGCCAGACCTCCCAAGGGATGAGGGACCTGGTTGGTGGTGGGAAGGATCAGACAGCGAGCGGTGGCTCTGGGCTGGGCAGCACCCAGCGGGACCTGGCACTGCTCACCAGGCCACCCACTGGGCTTCTGCTGGCTGGGACCAGCCTCAGTCCCTACAGGGCCAAGTGGCTTCTCCTTCTGCCAGAATGAAGTAAATACCGTCCCCCTGGCTGGAGGCACAAGTGGAAAGGCCCGTCTCAGACTAACATGCACAAAAAGCCTTTTTTAGCCGAGTTTCTGAAGACGCGGCATTTGAAGTCGGCGTTTCCGATTAGTCCCGTGGCAGCTGAGCACCTGTGATTACGTGCTTTCATTAGATTTTTGTGTTAATTGAAAATGCTTTTGAAAGCCATGGAGTGTTGTTGTGCTGCAGCCTCAGTGACCTCAGCAAGGTCTGAAAAAAGGAGCTTTTTCCTTTGAAGCACCCAGGGAAGAGAAGTCTGGCGCCAAGATGCTCAGAAAATTTGTTCTATTATTATTTTAGGAGCAGAACAAACAGATTTGGCATCAGCAGCAGAGAGCCTGGCCTCGGTCAGTGTTTCTTGCCTGGGCTTTTTCCATTCCCACAGGATCCTGCACAGGCGTCTCCCAGCACTGCCAAATGCTGAGGGGCTCCAGGTACCCAGAGAGGCACCACAGCTGCCTCAGTTCAGGACAAGTTCTGACTGGAGCTGAAAGGACTTTAGAAAGGAGATGTCCTCCCTCATTTTCCCTGACTGGAGAACTGCAGTGAGTCAAGCTTGTTGAGAGTGATTCAAGGCTGGGTTTTACCCTCTCGAACACCTGCATTTCCTTCTTATTTAGTGGGATCCATCCAAAAAGTACTCAACAAAGAACGGGGTTTCATGCAGAAATCAAGTAAAAGCTATCGTACAATTTTGCTCTGATGGGAGGCAAATACAGAGTAATTTGGGATGAATTTTCCTTTAAGTTTCTTCAGAATGAAACCTGAAATGGCAAGGAACATGAGGGAAATTGCTCCTCTGTATCCCTGGGAGCTGAAATTGCTGAGTACTGCAGAGTTTCGCCAAATCCCCTTATTCAGGACACACTCTTGCAGCGTTGGTAGATGGGACAGGACTGAGATTTGAGAATGTCACAAGCAGCACGATGAGCAGGCAGGGGCTCTTTTCTATCCATCATGTGCACAACAACCCTGGTAGGCATGACATTTTCAAATATTTTCAATGTAAAACTCATTTTTTTAAATGAATCTGCTTGCCATGTACATGCCATGCAGATAGATAGGGGATAAAATGTTCAACAAAGGTAATTCTTCATCATGTGGGCTCCTATAGTCACAGAAAACCTGCAGCTGAGCAAATTAAATCTATGCAGGCCCCAGAAATACCTACTTGGTCATCCAGTAGCGCAGAGAACATGCACCGGGCAACTTTCGAGGAGTTCAGCCTTCTGTATGTCACGAGATGACACGATCAGGGGTCAGTGACCATTCCTTCAGCACATTTCCACACTGTCTGGCAGACAACTGTCTGAGTCAGCACAACAAAGTTTCTCCTTCCTTGAGAGGAGCACTTGAGCACCAGCGTGGGAAGGCTGTGGTAGATACTGTGACGTGCTTTCTCCAGGTCAAGGTTGTGGTGGGATTTACGTCCCCGATAGGGTTGGGAAGCAAAGCTCATCTGGCCTTCGGTAACTTCTGACTGCACTGTCCTGGGGCAGAAGGTCCCTCAAACACCCCCCACACAACATGCATCAGCAGGGCATTTTAAAGAATGCACTTTAAAAATTAAGACACAAAAGTGCCTGCAAATCTAAGATACCCTGTACCACGTACATGTCCGGGGAGTTTGAGAACAGGCTCGATAAATAATGGAGCATCTGTTTGCGAGAAGCAGACAAAGGGAATAATCAGGCCTGTACTTATTTTTATATCATAATTCACTGCCGGAGTGTGAGTGTCTGTGGCTGGACTCCTGATAAGCAGCAGCCAGGCAGGACGCGGTGACCAGCTGGTGCTGCTGGCACGGCTGCCTGCGCTGCAGCAGGGCCGGAGCCCGGCAGGACGGAGCGGAGCGGGGCAGGAGGGAAAACCGCAGCGATTCCGTGGGAGAGGAGGGGAGGGGGCAGGCACTGAGTCACAGCCCTGGAGCACAACGTGTTCGCCTCGACCACCGCGTCACTGTGACGCTCCAGGGGTGGTGGTGGACCCCGCACTGCTGTACCCCACACCGCTGTACCCCACACTGCTGTACCC
>NW_024582087.1:3464397-3464651 GCF_017639235.1 Corvus kubaryi | reverse complement strand
ACTGCTGTACCCCACACCGCTGTACCCCACAGTGCTGTACCCCACACCGCTGTACCCACACTGCTGTACCCCGCACTGCTGTACCCCACACGGCTGTACTCACACCGCTGTACCCCACACTGCTGTACCCACACTGCTGTACCCCGCACCGCTGTACCCTACACTGCTGTACCCCCACACTGCTGCACCCCCACACCGCTGTACCCTACACTGCTGTACCCACACTGCTGTACCCCACATGGCTGTACTCACAC
>NW_024582087.1:3410988-3464387 GCF_017639235.1 Corvus kubaryi | reverse complement strand
ACACTGCTGTACCCACACTGCTGTACCCCACATGGCTGTACTCACACCGCTGTACCCTACACTGCTGTACCCCACACTGCTGTACCCCGCAGTGCTGTACCCCGCACTGCTGCACCCACACTTGGCCCCGAGCCGTGCCACTGCTCACAGCCCCTCCACACTGAGGGCTGGCAGGAAGGCACACAGGAAACCAAAGAACCAGGAAAGCAAAGTCCTGCCAGAGAGAAGAAAAACGACCCAAATATATGTGACAAGTAGTGTTTGAATAGGAAACAGTGTCTCGCTGAACTCTGCACATAAAATGAGTGGAGAGAGTGGAAAATGTCTGAAGCAATTTGCAGGAGTTTATTGAATCCCCACAGGGAGCTCCAGATGGTTTGTGTGGCCAGTGTGGCATTTGTTGCTCATGCAAAAGCTGCCCTGAGTTTTCAGGAGCGTTGGTGATGGCAAGAGTGTTTGCTTTCCTCTCTCCCTCCCCCCCACAGACCCGGGGATTCTCTCCCCACAGAAGCCCTACAGCCCCTCTGTCCTCCCCTCTGTCACCACCAGCACTGGACAAGAGGGATGTGTTGTCTCTGTGCAGCACATGGGTGTTTCTCCCCCGTTTCCATGTTCTTTGGGAGTCAGAGGCTCATCCTCAGACCTGCCCTTCTGTTTTTTACAATGCTTAAAGATGTTTTTGTGGGGTCTATAATGAGACAATCTGTTGTCATCAGGCTGTTCCAATGGGTTTGTAGGCACATTAATGCTCTGGCACAGCATTTCCTCAGGGGATGAGATCCATAGGGCTGCTCCTGACTCCTGTCACAGCTTCCTGTGACAACACCACTACAGGTACAAGCCTCCATCCTGTCCCCACAGTTCTAATACTGCATCACCCACGAGTTTAAAAGCATCAGGTTTAAACCTACAAGATTCCCACACAGTCCTGTCACGTACAGTACAGCCATCCCCTGCAAACCCTTCCCTGGGCTCCATTTCCATGGTCTCTCAACCTCAGGTTGGAGTACCAGAGCCAGACATTCAGCTGGTGGAGAGCAAATGACTTCCAGGACCAGGGGAAGCAGCAGCTCTGGGGCAGCCTGTGACTTTGCAAACCACCTCGGAGGCAGGGAGAAGTCCTGAATAAATTATACATCGAAGCTATTCTTTCCTTCCAGTTTCTGATCAGCCCCCGCCCCCGCCATATGCTCTGCTCTCACTGCACTCTACCTAAAGTAGGAGAAAAAGTATTTGAGGCTTGGTTTTTTTCAGCTGTGAATTTTTAATTGGACTATAAATTCCACTTTGTTGTGTTCTAGAATGTTATTTTTATTTTCCAATAGAATTGTCTCTTCTTTGATGAGGGCAGAGATTTATTACCCAATTTCCATCTTTATGTCTCCCTTTCGGTCTGTTGTTTTAGCTGTTTCCTACTTATACGGACAATCCCTTTTCCCCATCTTTTTATAGCTGAATTTCCTCAAGTCCTTGTTTCTGTACTACTCATTAATACTCACTTCTTTTACCCAGTCTCCTCAGGATTCACCCTGGATCCATCCACAGGCCTACATTTCCATTTTATATCTTCTTGAGGATGTCTCTGAGCTTTCCATAATTAGAGTAGGTATTGTCATTGAGCAGTGCGATGTTACAGTGATTTTATGGCCGTGTTTATGCTCTGTCCCCCTGCCCAAAGCCTGTACAGAATTACTGAAAAGCCATTGCATGTGTTTTTTACACACTCACGGAGAATGCCACATCACAACCTTCAGGCCAGCCTCTGGTTCTTGGCAGGTGAAGCCACAGCCTCTTGCCCAGGACCCTGTCAGGAGGCTGCACCAGTAGCTAGTGTTTTAACTGAGTTTGTGCAATAGAATGAAAATAGAGCTGCAGTTAATTTAAGCACAAATACCTTGTAACCTGCTAATTAAACCAACTCCCCGGTGCTTTGCCCTAAAATGCCTCCTCATTACTAGGCACAGATAGCACGGCAGTAGGGACACAAGTAGGACACAGCTGTGCCCTGGCAGAGGGCTCTCCTGGCTTGGGCACTCCCACCCCAGCGTGGGGTGGGCGTGGAGACCTCGAGTACCTGCTCTGCACACCTGGAGAGCTGAACTGCCCGAGTGCCACAGGCACGGCTCTGCCTGCTCCCAAAGAGCACAGCAAAACCCAACCAGGGACAAAGCCCAGCACATATTGGATGCTGGCCATGCTGTAGCCAAAATCCAGGCCAGGGTGGGCCTGGTGTGGTGAGGTGACTCTGAGAGGGCAATTCAGGTTTTAATTCCAACCCCTGCGCTGGCTACGGGGCTCAGTTTCTGACCTTTCTGCACGCGATTGCCATGTTTATCTAAGCAAAGCCTTTTTTGCTTCTAAACTAAAGAACCAACCCACATCCTTCACTATTATTTTAGTCTATTTATACAAAGTGTAGCTCTGTGCAGACTTGAAAGGTCACAGGAAAACCCAGGGAGTGGATTGGCCGCATCGGTTCTAATACTGCTGTGACACTGGGAGGATTCCTTGTATTAAGCCAGGAAAAGGCACAGTTATTAGTATCTGATTCCACTTTAAAAATGAAAATTTGCAGAAAGATTCAGAAGAGAGAAAAGTCTCCCCCCTTCCTCTGGAAAAGTGTTTCCAGTGGGGGTGGGTGAGCAGCAAGAGGTGGAGAGAAGTTCAGAAAGACATTTGTGTTTATCCCTTTAACTCCACAGACAACTCCCATGTTCTTCTGTGACCTTTCACTTACACTCCTCCCGCAGAGCCAGACCTTTGTGTGTATTTGTTTCAGCATTTCAAAGCAGGGATTATTCAAAGAACACCCAAGGAAAAATTAAGTTTCTTACATTCATGCAATATACCCTGTAAGAATGCGTTTCAAATTTGCCAGCAAAATATACTTGAGCAAGATCAACAATCCCTGCTTTGAGTTCTGGGAGGGAAAGATAAAAACAACATTATTAACAATAAAATCTGTGAAGGACAAAGCAACACCTCAGCACACACGTGGCTGCACTGATGACTGTGGCCCTTCCTCAGCTCACACCCCATAGCCGTGACTGCCCACCCCTCTGAGCTGAGCCACCAGCCCATGGGGACATGTCTGGTGTCCCCAGCAGAGCCATGAGTGGGGCAGGGGAGCCGCAACATCCTCAGCAGCCAAAGCCACACGTGTGACACAGGAGCTGTGGCATCCTTGGTGGCCAAAGCCACCTGCCCCCGAACCACCTGCCTGTACCATCAAGGTGAGCCTTGAACTGCGAGTGCTGCCAGCCATCCCTTCACTAAGGGATAAAGGAATGAGGGTGGGGTTATCTCTGACCAACTCCAATATTCACCCTTCCAGTGGATTCTATTGACCGGCTGCAATTGCCAAAGAGATCAGCCTGGCTGCTCCTGGGCTTTGTGTCTGGACTGCTCTACTGGAGGAAATAAAGAGTTGTGGGTTTCCTTAGGTGAGGGGAGAAGGGAAAGATGAAACTCAGTCTGAAACCCATCCAGTTGTTTTAGCAGCATGTTAATGAATGAAGTTCAGAGCAGCTCTTGCGAGCAAAGGAAGCCCAGTTGGAATAAACAGTTCCGCATGCTAATCCAGTCAGGGTTTCTGTCTTCATCTCCAGGGGGACTGCGGGATCATTACTGCATTAAGGCTCAGCTAAACAAAGCAGGAGGAACAGAGGTTGAAGCTGTGGGATTTTTGGTTTCATCAGGCCTGACATCTCTTAGATAACACATCATTTTCATCTCCATTTGAAAGCATTAATAAAAATTTGTTAGTTCAGCATGAATGCTTTCGGAAGAACCTCCCAAATCCACAAAACTGAACAGAGAGCTCAAATGCACTGAAATTAACTCCTGTTTATTGGGGTAGAAGCATTTTATTACTGCAGGATGGGAAAGGATCACGCCTGGAGCTCCAGACAGTACTTTCTCCTTCATACTTACCAGGAGGGAGAGGATCCCCACTGAGCCAGGGTACCCAAACTCACTGCTGATCTTGAGCAATGAATCATCTTCCTGGGCCTTAATCCTACTGCTGCAAGCTCTAAAAGTCACGTCCCTTTTCCCCTTGCCTTTTAGCTGGTGTCTGGTTTTTCTCTTTGCACTATAAAGCTGGAGAATTCTCTTTCTACTACAAAGCCGAGCGAAGCACTAAGCAGGTTAGGTTATCCCAACTCATTGTCTGGTGAGATGTGACTTAGGTCAGGCCTTGAAGTATTTCCATAAACAGTATTTAAGAAGTAAAATAATTCACACTGCATTTCTTACAAGTATTTGCCTGAGAGGGACCTGAGCAAAGCCTGGAGATCCACAGTGCTCCCTGCGCCAGGGAAGGCAAGGTCACCTCCATGGCTGGGGCATCCCCATAACTGCCACTCTCCTGCTCCAAAGACAAGGGCAGCAGTGAGGGGTGCAAGGACAGACCCCCATCTCACTTTATGGTTTAGTTTCAGATCTTTTCTGCATTGTTTCTATATTTCAGCAACAAGGCCCATCGTAGGAGCAGGAACACCACCCAGTGTGCCTCATATATCCTCATTATTACAGCCCCAAGATGTTGATTTTAGCTAAGGAAATCCCACAAAGCCAGGGAACTGCACACACTCACCCTGGCAGAGTAGCCAAGGTCAATAGCAGCTGTAGGAGAGCAAAGCTCAGGTCAAGAGGATGCAACTTGAAACCCCTGTGCCCCCTGTCCAGCCCCCTTGCTGGGGTCTTACTGAGACTCTTGTGTTTGCAGCAGTTTAATTCTGGATTTTGCAGAGGACAAGTGGCAGTGACCCAGCACTTCATCTAATCAGATTCACGTGCTGTTGCCCAGCACAGTCCCACTTACTGCTGGGCCAGAAGGTGCTAGAAGCATCTTTTCCAAATAGCCTTTAAATATATTACACGCCTCAAGAAGAAAGTGCTGCATAAACCAGCGGCTTGGCACTGCAGCAGGGGGTGTCTGCAGCATCCTCTCCACATTTGCTTTCACATGGACTGTTCTACTTACTAATCTTGGTTTTCGTCACTTAACTCTGAAACTGAAGATATTATTCAAGTTCTGCAGCAGTTACCTGTAAATGAGAGGTAAAGTCAGGGACACTCCCTGATTCCAATCCATGTCCAGGCACGGAGCAGTGACCCCCATGGGGCTGTTCCCTAGCTGCTCATCCCACACACGGGAGGAAGAGGAGGAGGATTGTTTTGCCCAGCTTCATGTGGTTTCCCCCCAGACAATCTGCTTACTGTACAGCTCTTGTGAGAGGAGGATGCCAGCTCGTATTCACTGATTTATAAATAGGGTGGGAAATAGGAACCCTTCACTCCTCAGTTTTCCTGTCAGAAATCTCTTCCTTCAATATGCTTTTTAATTAAAGTCAAATTCAGCTCAACTGCATGCTCAGCTCCTTTTGCATCTCTCACTCACCAGTATCCCTTTTTCCCAAACTTCTTCAAACCATTCTTCCACTGAATTCATGCTACTCCCAGTTTACAGCTCCCAGTTTACACCATTACAAAGGAGATACTGACACACCTAAAATATAAGAAATGGCAGAAAAAAACCCCTATTCCATAACAAAAAGAAGTTTCACTTCAGTCAGTAGGTCCATTAACCCTTCCAGAGGCCTGCCTGCTCCCTGGAGCAGTTTGCTCATTGGTGCTAACGAGGCATGAGTTATTGCTCATGTTTATGATAGGGCGATGTATCCCATTAATTAGCTCTGCATGAATCAATGGAAGCCACTGAACACATAATCCTTGGTAATTCATAACACCGGAGCAGAGGCAACACTGTCCTTAGCGTTGAATCTCCGAATTCCACAAAACAGCAAGGCTCCGGGGTTGGTGTGAGCAGTTACAGGGTCAGGTCAGTGCTGAGCTGCCAGTGGCACAGTGACATCCACTGTCACGAGTGACAAACGGGTGTGTGAAGCACTGCACAATGACTAACACCCAGTTTTAACTGGGTTTGGATCTCTTAATAAAGTTTTCCTCTTCCACCTCCTGTAGAATTGGAATGTTTTTCTAATTCCCCCTTTTCTGATGTACCAATTAATAATTTACCCATTTTAATTTGTGATTCACTGTGTTTAGTCATAATAATGAATATTCAGCCTCATTAGCAGATACTTGGTTCAGTTTCTACTGGGACACTCAGCTCTGTAAGTGTGGCAATGGGATCACTGGCAGTGGATCCCTCTGGCAGTGGGATCATTGGCAATGGGATCACTCTGGCAATGGAATCACTGGCAGTGGATCCCTCTGGCAGTGGGATCATTGGCAATGGGATCACTCTGGCAATGGGATCACTGGCAGTGGATCCCTCTGGCAGTGGGATCATTGGCAATGGGATCACTCTGGCAATGGGATCACTCTGGCAGTGGGATCACTCTGGCAGTGGATCCCTCTGGCAGTGTCATTATTGGCAATGGGATCACTCTGGCAGTGGGATCATTGGCAATGGTTCACTCTGGCAATGGGATCACTGGCAGTGGATCCCTCTGGCGGTGGCATTATTGGCAATGGGATCACTCTGTCAGTGGATCCCTTTGGCAGTGGGCTCACTGGCAGTAGGTCCCTCTGATAGTGGGATCACCCTTTGGAGTAGTGGCCCCCAGTTCTGTGCAGGAACACGGTGCCCATGGCACTGACGCGGTGCTGATGGCACTGACGCGGTGCTGATGGCACATGGTGCTCGTCACCTCTCTGGAGCAGGGTGCCCACAGTGGGGTCCTGCCCTCCCCAGAGCTCAGCATGGGGCAGCTGAAACCCCAGATGGTGTTTGGATCTGGTCCCCTCCCACAGCACAATCCAAAGCCCTTTTCCCGTGGGAGCAGAGCTCAGCACAGATGGGATCAGGACCCCGTTCTGCTGTGAATACCCAGCTCTGCAAGGGCACGTGCCAAGCCCTGACCCTGGGCAAAGAGGCAGGAGCAGGATAAACCCACACCCAGGGCAGGCTGGCAGCAGGGCTGGGAGCAGGCAGGGCACCCAGCACGGTGACCGGGAGCCCCGGCCACACTCCCTGAGGCCAGCACAGTGACGTGCTCAGCCCACGGCGCCAGCACAGCCCCACGCCAGCTGCTCCTCCGTGGGCAGCCTGTTCCTCTGTGAGACAGAATAGGCTTTTAATAGCTGGTTTTGATCATTTAGGGAATGTGGAATTCCTTTGGAGCCGTGCTGCTGGGCAGGTCCAGCACGTCCCTTCGCATCCCCTGCTCTGTGTGTGGCTGTTTGTAAACCAAGAGTACAGATGACAGGAAAATAATGAAAGCATTTTTCAGAGCAGATCCTTTTGTCGTTCCTTTTTTTCCTTTCATTCTCTGGAATAAAGTGCTGCTTTTAAGCCAGCAAATCTTTCAGCTGTAATTCCCCTGGGCATCCAGAATTGAAAATTAAGAAATTGGGGGGAGGGTTAAAACAAAGGGAGGGAAAATAATAATTCATAAAATATATTGAAGATTGTAGGTTTACAAAATGCCCTCCCCAGACAGATCTTTCCCATTATAAAAGATATCAGTTAAGGTAGATTGGGAAGGAATTTGTAAAAAATTGTGAGCTTTTATTCTCAACAAGTCCCAGTGTAGGCCCCTGTGCTTCCCCCATCTCCTGTGCCCAGCAACCGCCACATCCTGGCAAAGTCTGGTTTTTCCCTCTGCTTAACAACATTAAAACATTAAAATAGGAAGAGGAAAAGGCAGAATCGGTCTCTGAATCTCCCAATTACACCTTTGGCTGCCCCAAGCACCAGCAGCAGGGGCAGGTCAATCCTGCAGAGCCCCACGCTCCCTCTGCATCCCGCACTTCCTGGAGACCTGTTGAAATCTATTACAGACCTTTGATCTCTTTCTACAAAAAGGATTTTCTGAGGAGAGGAGATGGGATTAAGCAGAAACAATTTTCCCAGGGCATGCTGTGTTTTTTTTTTCTTCTCTGCTTTCATTTAAACAGAAGATGCCAACAGCAAAGATCCTGACAAGGCTTTGGGACTGTCAGCTCCTGAATGGAATCTATTCCATCAGTCAAATTTAGCATCTATCAGGAGCAAATACTCAGCATGTGGCACGAAAATCTTGTAAAATGGAACTGCTAAATATTTAGGGCAGATGACAAACAATATGTCATAATATTTGCAGAACTGCATTCGCCATTCAATGCATCGTCTTAGTCAAGACTCCAATTTTTGGAAGCATCAATGCAAGAGTGGAAAACAAGCAGTTGACTGTCGGTGTTTGGCTACACTGTGGATGGAAAACAGCATTTAATGTAGGTTTCTTAAGTCTAATATATGCTACGTGCCAGGTAGGTATTAACATCTATTAGCTGGGTCTTAGCAATGAATATTGGAGAAGAATTTAATGAACATACAATACTTGGCATTTTCATTCAGTTTGGCAGGTCTGTGTGCGGCCAATGGGCTCTCCCAGTGCAGAGCTCAGAGATTTGCAAAATCCAGTTTACCTGAGAAGGCAATTTTTTTTCCTAAAAGAAGTGGTTTTGGTTTCCAGCGCCCTGTATTCAGTTTACAGTGAATTTTCATAAATGAACCAGTTGGATCCAGTTTGCACTGGGATAAATGGGAAAAATACTCACCTGCTCAGTGGGAGTGCTGCTGGGTGGGGAGCCCCAAACGGGGGAGTGTGTGCAGGGGGACACAGGCCAGCCCTCAGCTCTCCAGCACAGAGTAAAGAGAAATCCAGAGTATTCTATTAGCCTGCAGGCTTTGTTAGAAGCTGATCGCTCCTGGCACGTGCTGGGATTTATGTTTCAGGGTGGCCTCACTCCCTGCTCCATACCTGGCCCAAGCTGTGCCCCGATGCACACCCCAGATCCCTCCACAGGGCCGTGAAACACCGCAGAAAATACACTTCCAGCTGCGTCACCTCAACCCTGTAGCACAGATCTGCAATAATTTGAAGCTTTCAAATCCTTTTTTCCCCCATATATTACAGCGTAACACGTGATCTCAGCCCAAAGCACTGCCATAGAAGTGACATTTGAGTGTGCCTGATTTATCCAGCCATCAGTGATTCCCAGCACACATCTGCTGAGTTTAGACTGTTCCAGTGAGGTTTTGGGGAGGAGGGGCCCGTTGCTCAGAGCAGGAGGGCAGGGGTAGGCACGGGGGAGCCTGGGGCTGATGGCACAGTCCAGTCCAGCTGCCCCTCCCTGGCAGTGAGGTGGAGGCTGACACTGACACCACGGTTTAATTCTGTGCCTGTGGCAGCTCACACACAAATGTGAACTGGTAAATAATCCCAGGGAGCCCAGATACCTGGTGAGGTGTCCCATAGTGATAACAAGACAAGCACAAGTAGCCCAAAGCTGCCAGATCTCCCTTTTGCAGAGAAATAAACCACTCAGAGCCTGTGGGAGCCTTTCCCAGCCAGTGCTGAGGGCAACGGTGGGATTGGGGGTCACTGGGACATCTGCCCCTAAGGGAGGTCTCAGGCTGCAACTTCACAGTCACTTTGGGAGATTTGCATTTCCTGAGCTGAATATTCGGTAAATTAAAAGTTTTGTGGCATTTTCCTTGCCTTTATCTTGATGGGAATCTGTTCCTCTGAGAGTATGATGCTGCTTTCTTTTTTTAAATTAATTGAGCCTGCTTAAAAAAAAAGAAAAAAAAGCCCATTTCATTTTAATCATGTATTATGCAAATTAGAAATTTAAATATCATTAAGAAATCTGTTGCTAACTTAATTTATTTCTGCTGTAGCACCACTGAAGGCTTTTGATCTCAGATTAGCGCTTTGATCCACTCCTTTGGTCGGGGTTACGCTCTGCCACTGCGGTAAACGCTCTTCCTCAGATGTCAAACGTGCAACACCAGAACAGCTTGTTCAAAGCATGGCAGAGGAAACGCTGCCAATTAGGCCAAACGAGGAGGGCTTGCAATGAGGAGAAGTTTGCTTCTAGGAGTCACAGCCTGTTCTGCCATGCCCTGGCCATGCCCTGGCCCATGGGGACGAGCAGTGCCAACGTCCAGCCGAGGATGCAACAGGTCATCCCTAGGAGCAGTGACAAACCTTTCCAGACCTTCCCTATCTACTGCTCATTAAAAACACAACCCGCCATGTTCCATTAATTCCTCATTTAGTGCCAGTAAAGTGCTGATACATACATTTTAGCTCCAGTGGTTTTAATCAGTTAATTTTACCAGAAGCATTAATAATGTATTGCTTTGCCACTTGACTGCTCATCTGTTAAGCAGCTTATACATAGAAGAATGTCACCCCCTGTGACATGAAGTGCCTAATTCAGAGCAAATGAAATAGGATTTTGCATATTCAATACCAGAATGAGAAAAGAAGGAGACACCGTCTCCTGGGAATGGATCAACCTGCTGTGATGGGATTTCTGTCCTGGCAGGCGGGAAATCCCTCCTCGTGGGACACACTCACACTTTGCGGATCTGATTTTCTGGTTGAATTCATTTTCTTGGCATTACTCAGCAAGTACCTGGCTCTTCCTCCTGCTGCACCATGTGGTGGAATCAGAGGCACTGGGAATGTATCTCTGTCCATCAGCTCCTCTACGAGCCACCGTGGGGTCTGAGGGACACCCCCAGAGTGGCCAGTGTGGCGGCTGTGGCAGGGTGGTTACAGCGGGACTGTTCCCACTCAGGTTTGGCCCCACGATGCAGAGTCACAGCAGCTGAAATAGAAATGTTCCTGGTCACGTTTGAGGGTGTTTGGGGACAGCAAGCTCCTGGACACTGTGGGGATCGGCCACCCCACTGTGCCTGTCCCTCCTCTGAGCTCACGGGGGATTCAAGCTCCACGTTCTGCCTCTTGGAAGGATGCTGGGGAGCAAATCCAGTCAGGTGTGCTGGAGAGTTCAGGAACGCTCAAACCCAAGCCCACAGGGGCTGTGCACAGCCCCTACTTGGCTCCATCTCTCTGTAGGGTATCGTGGACCCAGGGAAAGTTCATGGATGGGCAGGTATGTCATGGGCTTCATCAGCCCATGGAGGCAGCATGAAACTGGGGTCCTCAGAAAAAACAGGTGGAAAGGCCTTGGACCTGAGAGCCAAGGAAGCTGCCAGGGTGGGAGCAGCTCAGGGACAGGCTGGTGCCTTTGTAAGAGACACACAGTGAACACAGGCAGAGTGTGAGCGTAAGTGATCCAGACACAGCGGCTCTGAGGTTAATCCTCTCCCTGTGTTGCAGGCAGATCCTGCTCCTGGGTTTTTAGCAATCAGCATCCAGAGCGAGGAGCTCCCATGGGCAGGGCCAGCTCAGCCCCCGGGCCGCCGAGCTATGCACAGGGGCTCTCTTGCGTGATGCGTGTTGATGAAGCCTGAAATTGCTTTGGATCCGTGGCTGTGCTGCATCACATTAAGCAGTGCCATGCTGAAGTGACAGGGCCAGTGCATGATCAGCAGCAGTTGAAGGGGACAAGGACTCAGATCCTGCCTCTCTGTCAGAACCAAGAACCCACTGACAGACCGCGGGAATTATTTTCAGCTCCTTCCCAGAAGGTTTGTTTCAATCAGTTTTCAAGTTGTGCTTACTGCCTTGGCATGGAGCAGCTCCGTGGTCCTGCTGCAGGGCACATCCCAGGATGCTGCCATCTGGCACATAGGGCTGGATGGGAGCCTGTGGAGGGCTGGGGCAGGGGGATCCACTGCACCTCTCTGTCGGCAAGGGCTTCCCAGGAGTAACTAGGGCTCTGGTAGGGTGGGAGCCCCCAGAGCTCCTGGCGCTGCTTTCCTCACTCATCAGTTTATAGGGTGGGTTTGTTTCTGGGACCAGCTGGCATCGACACCAGACCTGGGGGCTCTGCTCCATGCTGGGCTGAGCACAGGACCAGCTCCTTGGAGCATGCTTGCAGAGCATTTCACAGTAGCAGCTCCTTGGGGGAAGGTGCAAGGAGAGACTTCTGAATAAATCTGTCACTGCTTTCCCTTTTTGTTTTGCTGATATTTATTACCTTCTGGATTTTGCTGCTCTCACTGCATCCTTGTTATTGCACCTGAGACTGTCACAGTCCCTCAGGATGGGCAAGCTCTGGGAGTTGAAGCCCCATTCCCAGTCACAACCTCATGTTCCAGGGAACTTTCTTTCACTTCCCAGCAGTGTTGTCTCATTTCTCTACATAATGCTGCTGTATAAACAGCAGCTCTCAGGGGTCTTGGGCCATGACATTGAGATTCTCCCCACTGGACTTGTCAGCCAAGCAGCAGTGTCGTTCTCCAAGCCTTCCCAGGGAGGCAGCTCTGTGAGGAAGACTCTCCACAGATTCTCCATTCTCTACCTCAGGGACCTGTGGAGCAGCATCCTGCAGGAACAGGCACTCAATTCTGTGTACCTATCCTGATCAGCCCATTTGCTAATACTGTCCCCAAAACAGCGTGATTTGTCCTCAGAAGAGGGCAAATTCCATGCCTCAGAAGGCAAGAGGAAAAACATTTTATAACCTCAGAGAAAAAAACCACAAAAAGTACAGTTCTGGGCATGGAAGGGCTGTGAGAGGCAACGGGAGCTCCCGTGTCCCTGCGGAGCTCCGCTGGCTCCATCCTCGGTAAGAGCTGTCTCAAACCAGGTATTTCTTCCCGGATGTCACACGGAAAGAGGCTGTCAGAGCTGTCTAAATGTGTGAACAACACTGTCAGCGGGGGAGAGAAAAGTGTTATCAGAAATAGTTGTTCTTCAAAGCTAAATAACTCCATGATTTATAAGGAGTAGAAGATAAGAGATCACACCACATGCTGAGGGCTGCTGGAATTTTCTTTCTGAAAATGAAGCAGTTTGTTTTGGTAAAAAGCAAAAGAGGGGAGAAATGAAAACCTAAAATACATTCTCCTTCTTGACTTAGCTCTTGACAAAGCTAAAAATAACTGCACTGGCACTGAGCCCATGCAGCCACGTTCTGGGATCACTGGAGTAGTGGAGGATGGTTCCCAGCTCATTGTCCAGGTGTCTTTCCAGCTCCATTCTGGGGCCATTCCCAAGGTCTTCCAGCACCACCCCTGGGGACAGAGGAATGCAGTGCAGCTTTGCTGGACGCAGACAGACCTGGGCCTGTTCTGATTGTCATCAAAGGGATTTTAGGTGTTCTGTGGGATCCAGGTCTTACCCTGAAGAGAGGCTCAAGTTCTGCTACTCCGAGTGAGACCCTCTGTGGTTTTCAGCCAAATTTCCCCTTGTGCCAGGCCAGGCTCCTTCTGCCAGCCTGGCCCCACTATTGCTCCTCTGGTCTAGATCCAAAGGGAGTTTCAGGCATTTGCTCTGGAATCTCATTTCAGATTTTGGAAACCCCTCACCTTAGCAGCAATGTCGAGGTCATCAAATAAAATAACATAAACCAGTCAGACATGAAGTTGATTGTAATTAGTGTGTTTTCCCATATGCTGGTTAACACTCTCCAGAGAGCAATTAGTCTGCTTTAAGAGTAAAAGACAACTGAATAATTATTTAACCTGCCTGGGATTTATTTTAAAACCCAAGAAGTCAGATATAATAATGGATGACTTCATAAAAAACTATGGAAAAGTAAGCGATAAGGGTTGAAAGCCTTCATCAACAGCTTGTGTGAGGCATCTCCTACAAGGCTGACTCCAGTCCCAGATCCCACTGCACCAAAGGCACTACAAACATGCATAAAAAGAGGGTTTCCAGGGAAAAATATCTATGCAAACAAAGTCAACCTGAATTGATAAACTTCAGCATGGGTTGAACAGCACATGGCACTGCAGTGGGGAGTCCACGGGCTCTATTGACTGGTCAAGGAACAGCACAGATAAATCAGGCAGCTAATCCTCTCACGAACCTCAGGAGGATGTCACAAAGCATGACAGACCTTGTCACGGCCATCTTTTATCTCTCTGCCAAGCAATGGGAGGGAAAGAAAGAAGGAATGAGAAGCTGAGACCTGCACAGACAGGAAATAGGGGGAAAGGCCATGAGCACCACAGAGCATCCAGTGATCTCCAAGGCACTGGAACTAGCTTCCAAAATAGGGCAGAGGTTTAGGGAGGGACAGCAACACTAAAGGAGCTTTAGTTTTCCTCTCTCAGGTGGGATTCGTTGACAGGTGGTGTATAAAAGTGGAGACTGTTTTGTTGTGGACTTTCACACCCAATGATTCTCGTTTGTGAGTGAAGCCAGATGAGGTTTCTGCCCAAGGCCCATGTGGGATCACTTGCAGTGGAGCTACCCACCACTGCCCAGCCCTCAGCAGCAGATTGCCCAGCCCTGCTCCTTCATCTCTCCTGCTGAGGGTTGCAGGGGACCCCTGGGGTCCCCCAGCCAGGCCATCAGCCAGCTGATGTCACATCTCTCGCACTCTCAATACCACGAGCTGAGCGTCTCCATTTTGCTCAAATGGAAGAACTGCAACAATTATTTTCATAATTAGCTGGCTTTGCAAATTAATGCCAGTTATGCTGTGTAATCATGATGAAGATTATGCATTAATCAGCTGTTTCAAGCTAGTTATTAGGCTCTTTAAATAATGATGGGAATGAACGTCTCTGAAGGAGCGGCACAGCAGCCAAGAGGGACGGCAGTGTGGGATGTGAGGATCCGACGGGATGCGCCGTGCCAGCAGTGCAGAGCTCACATCAGCTGCTCCCAGTCTCCCCAGTTTTGGAGCAAAGACCAGGCTGGGGCATGTGGTGGTTGCCCTCAGCACCTCGGCAGCTGTGGGAGATTCCCAATGTCTCAGTGTATTCCCGGTGTGCTCCCAGCAATGGGAAATACACAGAAATGCATCCCTTCTGCCTGTCAGCTCTCTCATCGCCTGGCCCTGAACTCAAGGTACTGGGTGGCTGCACAGAAAATTCTTTCCTGTCAAAAAGCCTATTATATCCAACTATATATAGTTGGATGTCTGGAATGGGAATTTATTTAGGCTCAAACACCGATAATCCACATACCCAGCCCCTCTATACTCTCTCATAATAAGACATGCTCCAGCGCAACTCTGAAAGTGCTGGGCTGGGAGAAAGCCTAATGCTAGCTAGTGGATAATCAATGTAACATGAATCAGTTATCACTTCAGGATGATGCTGTAAAACAAAAAATCCCTTTCTAAACAGTCTGGACAGTGAAGCTTTGAACAGAAAGACAGGAGTGAATCTCAGACTCACATTAGTTTTGTTTATTGTGTCTGATGTATATGAACCTTCTTCTGCCCTAAGAAACTTAAATTGAGCTGCTAGCATGTGCAAACTTTGATGTGGATGAATAATTTTTCTTTGCACCAGTCAAAACCCAAATGTTTTGGCATAATCCAGTGAGAATGAGGCACGTGGACAATTCTGCTACACTCCTGCCTACGCTGTTCAGCATTCTGGATTGAAAACCTGCCCATGAGTGACTGGCTGAAAATCATGTGAGACTGAAATGACGCTCCAGAATGAGCATTCAGCCTCTTTTTCTTTATTCTTCTGCCTATTACCAAAATTAGCACCGAGTTCAGTGGTTTTTTCTAGCAGAGACATGCAGGGAACAGCTCAAACTTTTTTATGTCTATGAATGTAAATTAATTCCTACACTCAGTTCACGACTGGGGACACAGATGCACGAAGACTGCAGAGGAAGAGGAGGAAAGGGACTTGTCACGATCAAGGGGAACAGAAAGTCAGAGGCCTTTTGCAAGTCCTTCTGCTTCCTTGCTGAGAACATCTCCAACCATCACTCCTGTGCTTCATCCACTCCATGGCTCTGGTCACATTCCTGGGAGGACAGCCAGAGCACGGCCATCAGCGAAGCTGTCAGCGTGTCTCTGGCCAAACTGGCACTCCTGGCTAACACCAAACTGCCACAAAACTATAGAAAATGTGCTCCAGCTGCTGGAGAAGGATTCATGGCATTGCCTGAAAGCCAGGAGGGCTGAGCAGACATCTGTTGTCTACAACAAAACATTTGAAGACTATCTTAAATTGAAGAGGAAGATTTTCCTTCTGCTAATGAACCCTGAGACCATCTGTTACCAATTGTACTTGCTTATCTCACTCATCCATTAATTATTTTGGTTTACTTTTGAATAAGATAGAGCAAGGTTTGTGTCTTTCTGTGGTTCTGCAAGGGGCGCGGGATGGCTCCTGCATCTCAGAGACAAGGACACATCGTTACATAACCCATGCCTGCACCAAGTCACTCCAGTTAGCGTGGCTGTCAGTGGGAACTGAGGACAAGACTCACAGACACGGAGCCAAAAAACCCAGCGATGCTGCGACATGAGCTTGTTGCCCTTGGGGAGGTGTAATGGCATTAACAACTTTTGGACACAGGAAAGCTGCATCCGAGATATGCATTACTGAGCAGAGGAGCTGTAGGGTAGGCAGATCCAGAGGTCTCTGCTGGCTTGAATTAAGAACATGGAGAACTAAACATGAGGAACAATAAAACAGGAGAAGGGGACTGAAAATGGCACTAAAAATAGCCATCAGCAGCACTGCCCTGCCTGTCTCCTGTGCGAGGACCAGAGGTGGGTGATGAGGCAGGAGGATTTCAAGAGGAGGGCAGTGCCAGTTTTGTACCCAGTAACTCCTCAGAGCACAGACCTGGAGCCTCCCTGCAGCTGGGCAATAAGCCTGTCTACTTCCCAAGGTCTGGTCCTATAGTTTTATGGGAAGCCACTTATCTGGCTCATAAAAATATTCCAAGACTTTAAACTGCCTCTTGTTGCCGCACAAAGCTGCCATCCTGAACATTCTCAGGTGCATCAGGATGTAAGAAAATCCCAAGTCTTCTTGTCTTCATTTCAGTACAGGACAGGTCCTCAAGCAAGCCCTGCTCCATCTGCAAACGTTCCAAGAGTTTTCTCATCCTTGCTGCATAAGTTTATGAAAAAAACTGCAGCTCAAAGGTGGATTTTTTTATCTTGCAGGAGGAATCTTTGAGTACGCAGATGGCCCCAACCCGCAGGTGATGAGTGCCGAGGAACATGCCTTCCGATTCTCCGCCAACATCATTAACAGGAACAGAACTTTGCTGCCCAACACAACCCTAACCTATGATATCCAGAGGATACACTTCCACGACAGCTTTGAAGCAACTAAGAAAGGTAAGAGCAGAGCAAACTTCTGAGCAGCTTTGTGGCCATTTGTTCAGCGTACGAAAGGTCTGGTTTCCAGACCAGCAGCTTGTTCTGTCCTGCTCTCACCAGTGATCTGGATGAGAACTCCTGCCGGAGCTGACCTTCCAGAGGCATTTTAATACAAGGGGAACAACTACCTTTTTTCCCTCTGAAAACCTCACAAAACTCCTTTCAGCATTTGCTCTAATCCTGAGCGAAGGTCTGGAGGCCATGCCTGTGTTTGTGTCACTGTATCACTGGCAGTGTTCACATCCATCGCATGGATGTTCTGTTCTCTTAATAACAGTCACTTTTGATTACTGGATAACAGCAGCACACTTGAATTGCCGAAGGGGAGGGACTGCACAGCAAAGGCTGCGAGCTGGTGACCTGCAGGCTCGTGGAGTTTGATTCCGGCTGGGGAGAAAGGAAACCTGCTGCCTGAGCTGGCTGCTGCTGGAGGGACATCACCAGGAGGGAGCTACCTGCTCCCAGCCAGCCCAGTGACCCCCTGTCCCTTTTCAAATGGTTTTGTGCTGGCGGCTCCCTCAGAGGAGCCTGGGACTCCTCTGTGCCTCTACCCACTGGTCCAGACCCACCTGGCATAACTCCTCCTCTCTCTCTCTGTGCCTCCTCCCTGCTGTAATTACCCAATATCAGTGCTGGGTCAGTGCCCAGAAGTGTCTGTCTACCCACTGCCCCAGCCCAGGGCAAGCAGCAGGGCTGTGCCCAGGGCTGCCTCCCACTCAGCCCCCCAAGGCTTTGCTGACAACTTCCCTCCCTTCCCCCTCCAGCCTGTGACCAGCTCGCTCTGGGGGTCGTTGCAATATTTGGACCTTCCCAAGGCTCCTGCACCAATGCAGTCCAGTCTATCTGCAATGCCCTGGAAGTCCCCCACATACAGCTCCGATGGAAGCACCACCCTTTGGATAACAAGGACACTTTCTATGTCAACCTGTATCCTGATTATGCTTCCCTGAGCCACGCCATCCTGGACCTTGTGCAGTATCTGAAATGGAGGTCAGCCACGGTGGTGTACGACGACAGCACAGGTGGGTAAAGGAGGGGTTAAAGAAGGAATCCTGGAGATTTTCTGGTTTGGGTCTCTTTGGGAACTTTCCCAATGAACCCTCTCAGGAGCCAAATGATGCCCCGTGCAGTGACGGGTTCCCAGGAGTTCTGAATGGTGCTGTGGGAGGCCCTGGGATCTTTCTCAGCATTTCATTCACAAAGCTCTCAGAAAGTGGGGAACTCCTGGCTCCATGAGCTGGCAAAGGGTCATGGGGGGGTTCATTGACATGGGGTGACCATCTCATCCTGGCTCTTTTGGGACTGTGGTGCCCCTCTGCCCCAGAAAAGCCCCTGTCTGCAGTGGCCATGGAGGGAGCAGTTCCCAGCTAAAACCAAAAGCAGTTCTGGAAAGTTTGTTGTTTTCTGGATAATTCTGTAACACAGAGCTGGCAAAGTTCTTCATGTAAGGAAATCTGTTGATGGTTAAACAAAGCAAAGCACTGCACAGCACTAGATATAGACCCCCCAAAAAACAAAAGCCACATTGGATAGCCTGTCCAACCTAATTTCACTAAACCAAATGGTTTCTTTAGGGGAGGGCTGATGAGAACACAGTTTGACATTCCTGTTTTGCAAATGTGGGTCACAGTATGTTCCCTTCGTGGCATATTCTAATGTGTTTCTTCTACTATGCAGAGGGACACGCTTCTCCCTTTTGCAATAGGCATCTGCTGAAATTCTCCTTGCAACACCAGATTCCAATAATTCCTGCTCAGCTGCATCCACCATGGCTCTTTGCCTTGCACAGGAAACAGGAATGAATTCTGAGGGTAGTAGGAAGTTACGAGTTGTGATTAAGTGACCGTTACAATCTACGCGACTCATAAATCCAAGCGCATAGTCACTTTTTCCTTTTGCTGCTGTGCGTGGTAGATATGCAGATTTTAATTTGTTGTGTAGCTGATTATCATATCCTGTCCTTTCTCAAGGGCACATCTGCTTAAGAAAATTTTTTTGCGATCCCAGAAGTGTCAGAGGTTAGGACCAACCTGCTGTTCTCCCCTTCCTACCTAGTGCAGGGATCCCATCCAGCTCTACTGGCTGCAGCAGTGGCAGGGAAGCACCAGGAAAAGCCATTCTGTCCTAGAAGAGCTGTTCTGGGGTTAATGGTTGACGTGCGACACCTTGGCTTTGATACCCTTTAGCAATGGCCATTTGAGGGTGGGATGGATGGAGGGAGGGAGGGAGGGAAGGAGGCCCTGGTCTCATTCCATGGGGAACAGGGGAAGCACTGAGCTGCTGTGGCCCAGCCCGTGGGGAAAGCAGACCTGTAACACTGTGGGTTTGTCTCTATGTGACACCTGAAGGCCTCATACGGCTGCAGGAGCTCATCATGGCCCCGTCCCGCTACAACATCCGCCTGAAGATCCGCCAGCTCCCGCTGGACACTGACGATGCCCGGCCGCTGCTCAAGGAGATGAAGCGGGGCAGGGAATTTCGCATCATCTTCGACTGCAGCCACCTGATGGCAGCTCAGATCCTCAAGCAGGTGAGCGGGGACGAGGGGGAAAGCAAAGTGGCTGCCGTGGAGCCCATGGGTGTGGGGTGGCCCCACACTGGGGTGCAGCTTTCCCTTGGGCCACAATCCACAGCCACACTAAAAGCTACGGCATGCCCATCCTTCAAGGACACTGTTGGATTTCTACAGAAAATGGAGTTTTCACAGAAAAACTGGAAGTACCAAACAGTGGCTGTGGGTAAGAACGAACAAATGGTACAGGAGGAGAAGGGGCGGTGCCGAATGCAGCGCCAGGCCCAGGCTGGTGCTTGACAATTCTGTGCCTTTCCCTGCAGCTGCACAGCCCCAGCCTTCTTCCTTCTTCCCACTTCCTTCTTCTCTCTTCCCTCTTCCCCCTCCATCCAGATTGGTACCTGTGGCTCTCCCAGCCAGGCCCAGCCAGGAGGGACAGCATCCTCTGTCCTTTCCCCAGCACCGTCTGCAATTCTTGGACTTTAAGCCAGATGTCAGTGATTTTCCATTCATTTAGGCTCTGTCCTTTCTTCCTCCACAAGTTCCTCCACTGGCATTCTTGCTGCTCGCCCCAGCTCCTCCTCATTCCCAAGTGCCTTTGGGTTTCAGGGTCAATATGAGGCAGAGGAAAAGGCTCTCACAGAGCTGCTAAAAACCAGCCGGTGGAAGTGTTGCTCCTATCAGCTCAGCACAACACCACCACACAGATTAAATAAATCCCTGAAGGGATGAGAAACTGAGCACAAGGCAAGAGCCTTCTCCTGCAGCCTGCTTGATGCAAAATGAAGGGAAATGCTCAGAGAACTTGGAAAGCCTGGGAGGGATTATTACGGGAAGCAATAGAAGGAGCTCATTGTCTCCTGCCAGTTATTTTCCCGTGCTGGTTGTGTTTGGTGCTGCTCACTTATTACGCAGTTTATTATAGTTTATTGTGCCATCTGCTCAGCTCATCACCACCAGTGCAGAGTGAGGAAGATGGAGGAGAGGGGGGACTAGGGGAGACAAGTCTCTCTAAGTCTTTCTGGCTGGGTTTGTCTGTGTGTCGGGGTTTTGTCAGGACCTGAAGCCATGGATTTCAGCTTAGCAATATAACACAGTGTATTTTTACTCAGGGAAATACCGTGAAGTATTTTCAGAGTCTGGGAAGTTGCACAAACTCAAACCACTGCCTGACTGGTCTGCATGCCTGGCCACTCTGGTGTGTAACATCGGGCAGGCTCAGAGCAGTGCACCACGACCTGCAGGTCACCTGCATGTGCTGAAGATTAAGAAGCTTAGAAACCTTATCTTTCCCTCACTTTTCTACCTGTAGCAAGAAATGCATGTCTAGAGGTGCCACCTTCATTTGTGAAACAGCTCTTTTCCACTGAAAGTACGAGCTAGGCAAAGCCATCTCCTGGAGGTTGGGAGTCTGCTTCCCTGAGCAGTGGTAGAAGAACAGTGCACAGAACAAATAATGGACTGCAAAAAAAAACCAAAAAAACAACAGGGAGAAAGGCCCAGACTTCTTTTTATGCCAGAATCAGTAATATTCATATTTTATTGCTGTTATGTGCCTTTTGTAACATTTTGGTCACTACACCAGCCAGCTCTGCAGACATTTGGCTGGACAGAGTCGAGTCTCTTGGCTCTGCTGCCACCCCCATGCAGCCTCGTGGATGGCAACAAGGTTCTCACAAGACTTGTGCTAAAATTTCCACTCCTTCACACTGATTTTCATTGCACATCTTCAGATAACACAGAAGATTTGAGCACCTACAGCCTGTGCTGGCTGAGGCACTTCTGACTGAGCAGTGCACACACCATCATGCCAGTCAGGATCTTGCTCCCCAGGGATTCAAGGTTCCATGCTCCCACAGCACACCTCTGATCATTTGGGCAGTTTTTTTTTAACTGGAGTAGTAAATCAGTAATCCATGAGTAACACCACATGAGCTGGCACAACTGTACAGATGATGCTGTCAAGTACTGCTCTAGCCTGGGTCCCTTGGAGTGACCAGACATCAAACCATTCATTATTTTGCCCTCTTGGAAAGCAAATCATATAGAAACCTATCAGAGAGTGAGTCCTGCTTGTGAGGCTTTCCCATTCTACCCCAGATTCTTCAGCCTTGCTCAGTTTTGGTGCCTTGTTATCACTCTGGGTCTGTTCCCAGGCTTCCTTGCACTGTCCCAAGCAGCCGCTGTGCTCCGCAGGGCACAGCTGTGCCTGTCAGCTCCTGCTCTCATCCTGGCCACTGCCTGTGGCTTATCCACCTGGAGGATCATTTATTCATTTCCCCACAAACCCAGATGCATCCTGCCCCAGGCTGCCAGTGCTGGGAAGCTGGAGCTTCCTTCTGGCAGTGTGTCTGGGCTCCTCAGCTATGGACAGAATGACCCAGCTGTAGAATCTGAAGCGGGGTCTCATTATTTGCTCCAGATTGGCTTCCCATCACTAACTGATGCTTCGCATACTGAGGTACCACTCCCTGCTTCAGCTCTTTGAACCAGGGTGTGCAGGAGGGAGGGAGCTACACTGCAGCCCCCTGGATCCACTGACCAGGCAGGGATTGGGGAACAGGATGGTGAATGGCCACAGGGACAGCCCCAGTCTTTCTAAAAGCTACTTCCAGAGCAGGAAACCTGGGGTGAAATCACACTCCAGAGTCAAAATATCTAGGCTTGCAATCCAGACCCTTTCCTTTTTGCTGTTTTTTTCACATGTCACTTCTTTTCAGACTGTCACTTCCTTCCTCGGAGGTAAATTCCGCCCTAGTAATTTTAGCAAAAAAACCAAGGGAAGCAAACATTTCCTGGGGGGACTTGAAGTCGCTTTCCCATCAGTGGGGATTCTAAAGTGCTCTTGCACGTGTTTTCTCCAGAAAACATGCTCACACAGTCAGCATCCCAGCCAAACCCACGGGAGTCTTCCTCTCACCAGCCACCAGCTTCAAGGTGACCTTTCTCATAGACTGAAATGTTCTCCCCCATGTTGTGTGGGGCCTGGACACGGTCATCCAGCCAAGACCCCTTCAGCCCATGGTTGTTCTCTGAAAGAGCTTCCAGGACAGTCTGCTCTCTCCAGTGCTCACTTATGCAAATCCCAGCAATCTGCAGAAGGCCTCCTCCGTGCAGGGGCTGGCAGAGAATCTCAAGCTGTGCTGTCCAAGGGCCCTCTGGACCATGATCTCCAAAAGCTGAGGGACGGGGTATTCCCACTCCCCATCCTTGTGCCTACACCTTCACTGACCCACTTCTAAACCAGGCCCTAAGTTAGGATCTGAGTGTTGTGCCCAGGAAGGAGGGACAGAGGCAGGAGCTCCATGTACTCACTGCACAAATGGGATTGAAGGTGGGGATGCAGAGGCTCAGAATTACACGTGTCAGGAATCAAAACCCTTTCAGCTGGCTTCCTGGCCATTACACGGATGTGTAACTATAAGAACAGGCTATTTATGGTCAGTCTGCACAGGTTTATGTGAGGCTGCTCATTTAGTACTGGAGAAGGAAAGGTGATCCCCTTTCTCACAGCTGTGCCAACAGAGCCTGTGGCCCTGGAGGATCCTGTGGCCCGGGAGGATCCTGCATTGTCACATGCATCCATGAGCATGGAGAAGTGCCACCGTCCTGGCACACCCAGGGACAACCCGTGTCACCCAGAGATGCCACCAGCCCTCATGGCAGCTGGATACTGAGGCTTTGCCACTGTTTCAGAACAGCTTGAGGACCACAGCGCAGCTCAGCTCAGCACTTGAGCACGTGCCTCTTGCTGACAAAGCATGGCTTAACTGTTCCATGAGATCAATCCTCAATCCAGTCCCAGTGCTTCCGGGTCTCTCCTGCCACATTCACCTATGAGCTCTGAGTTTTATGTTGCATGGCTGTTGTTATATTCTTGTATCCACTTTACTAACCTCTTTTCCCTACTCTCCTTAAGGCTATGGCAATGGGGATGATGACAGAATATTACCACTTCATCTTCACCACTCTGGTAAGTATCTGTCTGTGGACACACCTTGTACACTCCTGATGGGGGGTGGAATATGAGGGGGCAGCTGGAGCGGGAGGGTGGGACTGGTCTGATCCTGGAGTGCACGGCACCGTGATGGGGTGGGAAACGCAAGGAAATGCGAGATCTGGGACCCTACCAGAAGGAGAGAGCAGGGCTGGACTTCGCTGCAGGTCAGGGTCAGAGCCCAGTGACCTTGGACAGGTCACTCCTTTGGAATGCACAGATGTGGGTTCCAGTTTTATTCTCCCTTCCAGTCATTTTGATTTCAGTGCAGCTCCCCACGCACTGACAATGAGCACAGGGAGAGTGCAAGGCTGCAGCCTCCACCCAGGATTTGGTGGGACCCCAATTCAGCAGGAGCTGGGGATGAGCCCCCAGAAACCCCTCTGCAGCCAGGAGCAGCCCTGCTGTGATCCAAGCTTCAGTCCTGAAGGTTTATTTTGCAGGAAGGAACTCAGCCTGACATTAACCCCCCTCTGTTAAGCATAGGCCAGTTCCTCTCTGACTCTGAGAGGCATTTGGCTTTCCTGGCAGGGTCACTTTTGTCTCCATTTAAGATGCTATTGTCTACTCTACTGTTGAATTTTGTGTGATTTTGAAAATCCAATTTATCTTTTTGCCTTTAGGAAAGAAACAGACTAAACTAACCCTTAAAAACTACAAAATTTATTTTTCAAATGCAAAAGACATTTTAATTACCCCTGCTGCCATTATCTATTCCAGGCAGCTTTAAGCATTTCCCAGATAACCTCCTATTAATCAGCCCCAGCTGAGCCTGGAGTACATTTCATGTGTAGGTACAGCCTGGAGGTGGGAAAAGAGGAATTATAATAAATTAATAGATAAGCAATCACAATTAATGCCACTTTCCTGAAATAACAGTTATATCATGGGAAAGATATTTTAATCTGTCATTCCTTAAGGCAATGTTTTCCTAGCTTGCAATGCCTGTGCTTCAGCTTCCCCAGTACGAGACCCATGGGGTGCTAATGAATTAGTCTATTATGTTATACTGAATGTTTCTAAAAGGTCCCCAGTCAATACTGAGCACAGTGTATCAACACTTGGCATGAAATGCTTCAACATTTTGCTAGGCAGCACGACTACAGTTCACTGACTCCAGCATGAAGAGCCCCATCAGCCTTTTCCACCACAGGAGGAGGACGGGGAGGAGCAGGAGGAGGATCTCTGATGAGCCCTGGTCTCTGTCACGTGCAGATTTTACACCCAAAGCCCCTGCAGGGAGAAGCCCAGAACTCCACTTTTCTGGGGCTGTCTCAGCAGTCTGTAAAATGGGGCTTTGCAGACACAGCCAATGCCCCCCTGCCAGATCCCGGGGCAGAGCTGTGGGGACACCTCACCCGCAGGCAGCAACAGGGATGCCCTTCCTGGACACCCACCTTCCCAGCTTCCCACTGAGGACGTGGGATGCACTGAGGATCAGTCCTCAGCATTGCTGCCACCACCGAGGAGCCCGAGCTGGGCGAACTGGGGATGGGGGAGAGCGTCACAGAAACACCGAGAGTAAAATAAAGGGTGGAGGGGAGAATTAATCTGCAGTACAGAAAATAATGAGTGAAAGGGAATGTAGATGAGGTGGAAAATAGAACCAGATGTTTCAATTTGTGGCTGTGCAGGAGCAGAAAATCCAGAAGAAACTGATCTGATGATTCTCATCCACACCTCCCCACATCCTGACACTCAGCTGGTATTCTGAATTATCCTCTGATTCCAGGAGGTGATAAATCAGGCTGCAGCTGAGATTTAAACTGGAACCAAGGGGGGGACCTGATGGGAGGTTGGTTTCTATAGGAACTTGGTGAAAGGAAGGGTCAGTGGGGAGCAGCAGGGCAGGGACAGCACCCAAAATACTGGTGGGATCTGAGAGGTGGCCAGGGCTGGTGGTTTGACAGATGGGCAACAGAGACCATGGGGTCTGGAGCTTGGGGGATGTGATTTGTCATATATGGTCACATTCTGAGGGGGAAATCATCAGCTTTTGCAACAAAAAATTATTTCCTCACAACAGTTTCTGGGATACAAACTGAAATGTCTGATTAAAAATGAATCTTGAAAAAACAGATCCATTCCAGCAGGTCAGGCACAGAACTGCTGTCCCCCCTCACAGCCAGAGACATGAGCACCTGTCTGAGGTCAAACCACTGTTATTTGCCCTTAACTCCCTTAAGTCATTCAAAAGTCAACATTGTGGACTGGTTTTCCCAATGGCCTTTAACAGAACATGCAGGTTTGCACTTGCAATTTTTCAGGGGAAAAAAACCAACCCAAAACCCCAAGCCCCGACCTCCATTGTAGGGTGATTAATGATTTGGTCCCTGCTGCACCTGCAGATTTGAGCACTGCATCCATCAGCAGTGAGCTCTGGGGCTGCAGAGGCTGGGGCCAGGCTTATGGAAAAGATCAAACCCCCAAAGCTTATTAAACCAAAACAGCCGTAAGAACCCTCACTCCCTCATGGAGAATGATGTCTCAGTTGCTGGCAAGTGCTGCTGTTGTTCTGCTTTGCTTAGGGCAGCCTGTGTGGACTTCGCCAGCCCTCCGTGGGCAGATGGGTGCTGTAGCTGGGTGGCCCCACAGTGTAGCTGTGTCCCAGCAGCACAGCCCTATCACACAGCACAGACCAGCCCCAGCACAGCCACAGCCACAGCATCTCATACCATATTGAACCTCTTTTTGATAAGCCCTTGTGATAAGCAATGAATGCCACATATGCACCCCACGCTCTGCTGCAGAAGACTTGTGGTGTTGCCTTTCCGCCTCCCCACATTTATACTGCCATGAAACACTTGCAGAAGTTGTTCAGGATAAACTGATTAAATATGTCCCATCCAACAAATGGTTCCCATTAACCAAGGCACCCCTGGCTGCCATCTTACTGCACTCCCTCACTCACCCCCTTGGGTGAGCTGCCTGGCTTTGGGGAGCAGATCAGCTGCCACATGCTCCTGACATGCTGTCTAACCCCAAACTACTCAGACTTGTTCCCGAGCACTGAAGCTGATATTCAGACATGTGGAAAGCCAAGAGCTGCACCACAGCAGTGCTGCCCCAGTGCCCCCCAGTACCCCCAGTGCCCCTCGCTGTCTGCTAAGTGATGCTCGCAGGCTGGCAGCCAGCAGGGCTGAGCACTGCCTGGCTCTGGTTTTTACATCATATAAAGGGCACCCTCATTCATCTGCAGACTGTGTAGGCTGGTCGGAATGTCAAGAAATGCGTCTTAGTTCCTCTTTGATAGTCTGCAAATTGGTGTTTTGCATTCAGAGTGACTCTGTCATCCGCAGCACCCTGTGGGCCTCAGCACTCCCAGCAAATCCTCCATGGAAAGGCCCATGGGAGCTTCAGACACAGAAACTCTGCCTTGTCCCCCCTCCCTGGGTTGCAAGTCTCTTTTTTCAGGGTCAGAGGCAGTGATTCTGGTTTTCTCCCCACGATCCACTCGCCTCTTTCATGCAGAGACCAAGTTCTTTGGCTCTTTGGTAGGAGTTCCCTTCTGCTGCGTGTGGGGGAACCTGCACATACGGCACCCAAATTCCACCAACACCTACAGGCCTCTGCAAGCAGCGACTGACGGCAACAGACAGCACAATCCTCTGAATTCCTGAGGGATATGTCCTCCCTCCCACCTCCTGCAGGCTCTGCTGTCTCACTCCAAACACAGACATGAAGCGATGCAGAAAACTCAAACAAAACAAAGCTAAACAAAATGTTTAAACCGGTTTCTCTCTTTTAAGGATCTTTATGCATTAGACCTAGAACCATATCGCTACTCTGGGGTGAACCTGACCGGCTTCCGGATCCTCAACGTGGAGAACCCGTACGTGTCCTCCATCATTGAGAAGTGGTCCATGGAGCGGCTGCAGTCGGCGCCCAAGGCAGAGCTGGGGCTTCTCGATGGTGTGATGATGGTACGGGCAATTCAAACAGGGCACAGGGGTCTGGGAAGCAGAGCAGGGTGGTAAGGAGGGCAGGAACAGTCATTAAGGCCTAAATGTTACTTTTATTGGTTCTTGTACCAGTAACACCTCATCCCAGGTATCTGCCCTGAGGTATTTTCTTGCATTCTTTAATAACTGTCCTTCAAAGTCTGGGGTGAAGCCCATGCCCCACTGCTGTGGTAATGCTCCTGCTCAGGCCCAGCTGCCAACAGATTTGCCACCAGACAAGGCAGGTAGCCAGGACCTGTCCCAAAGGGCTCCAGCTGCCCCCGAGAGCAGTGCGACACCAGCTCCCTGGGCTGGGAGCACAGCACATGGCCAGGCTGGGCCAGGCACTTTGCCAAGATTGATGCAGGGAGAAAGCGCCAAAGCAATGCCCAAAGATGAGCTGTGCTGCAGCTCTGATGACTCCTTTTAGGGTCTGATGGCAGCTCTGCTCTGCTGAGTTACTGCTCAGAAGGTACAGCACCTGCTCGCCCATCTGTCTTCCCTGCGAGGCTGTCTCCGACCCCCGGAATTGCTGACTGGCTCCCTACTTCCCTCTCCTTTGGATCTGCCAGAACCAGCCCTGCAAAGTGGCAAAGCCTCCCAGACTTTCACCTTGAAATGGCTCCTCAGATTCCTCCTGTTGTTTTAGTTGTTAGAGGAGAGACCCCCATTCTCCTGCAGGCTCCTGCCTCTCCCCAGGCTGCCCACAGCTGAGCCCTCCTGTGCCTGCAGCAGCACTGCCTCTGCTCCCGGCCCCTCTTTGCTTTCTCAGAGGCATCCTGCCTTGGATTTCTGTTTGCCAGGTGTCTGTCCAGTGGGGCCCTGGACTCAGCTGGGCATTACAGTCTGTAATTCACCATGAAATTGCTTGGACATATCCTTGCCTCCCCTTTCCCCCAGCCCCACACTCACAAACCTGTCCCTGCTGAGGTCCATACCCACCCACGGATGCAGGTGGGGCTCCTGCTCTTCATGCTTGGTCGATGAGGGAAGGGAAGGTCACAGGGATGGCTGCCAATGCTGGAGGATTTTCTCCATGGCTACGTCCTGTTAGATGTTTGCTCAGTTATTTGCTGTATTATTTTGTTTTATTGTGGTTTATTACGCTGCTGCTACACTCGCATCTGTTTTGTGGCTCTGTGAAGCCAGCAAATAATGTATTTTCACTAGGAGGTCTTACCACATCAGAGTGAAAAATAAATCACATTCTCTTGATCCGTGTTTGGAGGTGAGATGGGGCATCTCAAATTGAATCTAAAATCATCACATTATATGGAGAAAAAAATGTTCTCCCTAGGTCAGATCACTGAAATGCTGGAATATGTCACAAAGCCATGAGGTCCTGATTTTGGTGACAGTTTGGGTCATTTTTGGAAAATTGTGTGCCCACAAACATCTCTGTTTCTTATTTTCCCATGTAAAAAATAGTGTGGAAAATATGTTCTCATATAGTTGTTTTTTTTACACTCAGACAAAACAGACTCAACAAGAAAACTCTGTTACTACCTTCTACATTTAGAAGTCGCTGCCTCCCTCTTTGACACCACAGCAGGAAATGTGCAAGAAACAACCCGAAGAGTTAATCAGAGACAAATGACACTTCCAGAATCGCTGATTTTAGACAGAACCCCGAGCTTTTGGTCTAAAGAGCCAAGGGATGATCAGCAGGGAACACGGACAGAGAAACCCTGGGGCTGGCAGGGGGTGACACAGAGGGGGTTCCACCTTTTCCTACGACACCCCACGGCCACCAACGCTGTTCCCCTTCCCTTTAGACAGACGCTGCCCTGTTGTACGACGCGGTGCACGTGGTGTCCGTCTGCTACCAGCGCGCGCCGCAGATGACCGTGAACTCCCTGCAGTGCCACCGGCACAAGGCCTGGAGGTTCGGCGCCCGCTTCATGAACTTCATAAAAGAGGTAAAAGCATGATTTTTTGACCATAAATGCTCCCCAGGAGGAGCAGCACAGCTGGGGGGTGCCAGAGGCAAGTGGTGGAGGCTTGGCAGGTCCAGGGTTAGAAAACATACCCTTGCACAGGTGGGTACAACTGGATGGAGCACAGACATGCACCAGGCTGCCGAGTGCACCCAGAAAGGAAAAATCACGCCTTTGTCCTCAAAATAACACCTGTGCAGCCATGCCAAAACACCCCTGAGGAGCTGAAACCTCCCATGTGTCTCTGAGACTGGCTCTGGCCTCTCCAAGCAGCTGGACCACTCCGTCCAAGGCTGTTCCATACCTGAGCAACAGCCATTTGTCTTCTATTGAAGCAGTTTTTGGGGTCCACAAAGGGCATTCAGTGCCTCTGAACCCCACGGTTGAGCTGGGGCTGTCCCTGCCCGAGTGCCAGGGAATGGCATTGGCCGAGGGAGGGGTTCAGCAGGTGGGGGCCAGGGATTGAAGGGCCAGCTTCTCTCCCTCTATGATTCCAGGCATTACCATTTCTCTGTTCAGCCCATGGAGTTGTTTATTGGCTTAATGCCCCGAGTTGGCTCAGAGCAGGGTATCAGCAGCAGTGGGCACTCCAAGGGAGCACAGCACAAGGACCAGCCCTCCCAATGAGCCCCCAGCATACACCCCTGCACCCACACCTCGGGTTTTGCTCTGTCTGCAAAAAGGAGTCCTTGCCCATGGAAAAATGAAAGCAGAGCTGCAGGGAGACACTGCAAACCCTGCCACAGCCGTATTTGTGACAAACCTCTTATCTGCAAGTCATGGAATTGGCTGCCGTGATGGTCACTTGACTGGGCCATGTTCAAAGGTTGGGTATGAAATCCCCAAAGTTTTCAAACTGAAGAGTGGAGCACGTTGCTAATTGATACTGTGGTCTGTGTTGTTGTGTCACCTGCTGACCCCAGCAGATCCATCCATGACGTGAGATTGTGCCCACCTGGCACTGCCCGAGCTGCATGGAGCACACGGATCCACGGGAGGAGAACGGGACCGTGGTTTCCATTGCAGACAGAGAATGAACTTTTCTCTCAGTATGCACTGAGGACCGAATCTCTCCCCTCTCTGCCTCTCTCTCCTTTCCCATGCTTTGTTCCCTTCTGCAGAGCACCAGCTGGTTGCCAAAACAGAGTGTACACAATTTGTTTGGTTGGCACCTTTTGCAAATCACCCTGCGCCTCACACTCCAGCCCTGCCTGTTGTTTTCCTCTCTGGCACCGTGTCAGCCCGTTGCAGGGATCGGCTTCCTCCGTGCTGCCACCGGAACGGAGGAATTGCTCTCTCCAAGCTCCGGTAAACTCAGAGCAGCGCGGGGGACGCGCTGTGCCCCGGCCGAGCTCCCGCAGTGCGCGGTGCTCGCAGCGCAGCTGAGCTCGCTCCGGCTGCGCACCTCAAACACGCCGTGTGTTCCCTGGCTCCCGGGGGCTCCGCGGGCTGCGCGTCCCACAGGCAAACCACCTGCACGCCCAAATGAGCAAACACGAGCCTTCCCAGGACTCCAGGGCGGCGAGGCTGGGAGCAGGCTGTCGCTGCTCCTCGGGAATTAATGAGGGAGAGCCAGAGGAGCGTATTTACCGGGAGAAATGCCAGTTATTCCCCCTGAGAATACATTATGCCACCTTGATCACACTGGAGTATTTCAAGCTCTCCCACCCATAAAGGAAACACGTTTCCCCATGAGCAGCCTGCACGGAGCTGCTCAGGGGAGAGACCCCGAGGCCCAGCTCCCCACTGCTGGGATGTGATTGCTGAGCAGCAAACTGTGGCAGCAGCCTGGCGTTCCTACGGGAGCATCCTCCTCAGGAGGATGCTACAGCACATCCAGCACCGCCCCCAGGCATCGGACACCTCGCTGTCCCCCAGCTCCTGCTCTGCTGACACAGAGCACCTGGCACTGGGGGTTCTATCACCTCCTAAATCAGAGACATTCATTCTAGGCGTGCTGCAAAGTGAACAATGGGAAAGAAACAGAATCACAGAGTAATTTTTGTGGAATTGAATTTAGGCATCTTTACCCCAAGCTCCTGCTCCTGGTCCCAGTCAGACCGGGCTGTTAAGGACCTCAGTCAGCCAAGCACTGAAAATCTCTGGGAACAGGATGTCCCCAGTCGCAGTGGGCACCTGCCCCATCCTTATGCTGCCAAAAACTGAAGTGAGGCACCAGCAGCATGTGCCCCCAGACTCCTGTGCCTGTTTCCAGACCTCAGACCTTGCTTGCACAGACACGTTCTTGGCCTCTTCTGCTCCACTTTGCATCTGGAAGGACAGAAGGAAGCACTCCCAGCGTTTAAGCTTCCACACACCTTGGAAGCACAGCAAGTTCATGCACTAAGGGATTACTTCTGACCGGAGTGTCCCAGTCCCGGCTCCCTGCAGCTGGCGTTTATCAGCACTACAAGGATAAATGCAGCACACAAGGATGCCATGATAAATGCAAGTCGTTTTCTACTGAGTCATCATGTCCTGCAACAGCTGGTGAACACAAAGGTGTGAACAGAAATTGTAGCAAGGACTGCAAGGGAGTTAAGGAAATCTCCAGCTCTGTCTGCGGTCTGAGCAGTGACGGAGGAATTATTAATTAATCAGGCTCTTTAGGGAGAAAGAACCAGCATAAGGACTAATTAAAAGAACATACAGTGAAGGGCAAAAGATTACTTATGATACTAAGTAACAGCCCTGCTACTTTTTCTCCCTTCCACAGGCCCAATGGGAGGGATTAACGGGACGAATCGTCTTTAATAAAACCAGTGGTTTACGGACAGATTTTGATTTGGATATCATCAGTCTCAAAGAAGACGGCCTTGAAAAGGTAAGTAGGGTTTGTCTTATCTGCATGTGGCTAGGATAATGCTGGTGCTCAGCAACAGAGAAATGGCTGGTGTTGTATTGATTCCAGGTTTCTGGGGTTTATATAAAAGGATATTCACTTTGTGGGATTTCTCAGATCCTTTTCCATGCTCAACCATGACTCACTCGCCCTGAAGCCAGTGCGTGGGATTACAGATTGCAGAAGTGCTTGTGGCACTTTCCTGGGATAGTGGAGGCAAAAGAAACTTTCTGAACATCCATTAACCCCTCCCTGCCCTAAACAGGCAGGAATTATGCCTGTCCCACTCTCTCTCGCTGGCCTGGCTCACAAACCCTCAGTTCTTCCCCAAGGAGACCATAGCTCTAGAGATCATCATCTGGTGTCATTTCCCATTATGAAATTGCCCAAGGCTTGGGAATGGCCCCAGTTTATTACAGCCTGGATTTCGCAGGAGGATGCACTGGGTATTTTTTTATTATCTAAGGGACAATAAGGAAAAAAGAAAAGTGTAGTCTTGCCTGGCTGGCTGAGGGTGTCATGAGGGTGAAGGGCAGGAAGGCTGCAGCCTTGGGTCCTCAAAATTGGTGCAGAACTCCTCTGGGCACAGTAAAACCATGCTAATGTGCAAATCTGATCCTAGGTGTGCCTGGGGACTTAATTTCCTTCTCTTCAATTACTTAAAAAAAACAAATATAAAATAAAAAGGCAACATGCACAGCTTCAAAGCCCTTAGAACACAGGTTTCAAGGTGAGATCGGTTGGTGACAGAGCAGCGAGTGGCCGGAACACAGGGAGTTGTGATTTCCAAGAAGTTCTGTGATTCCGACTACTCTGTGAGCAGCTCTGTGTCCCTGTTCTGCTACAGGTGTCTATCACCTGTACAGGAGGAATTTGGCAGGGCAGCAAGGCCCTTTCTAGAGCAGAGTCTGCTTTCCGACAGGTACAAGGTGCCTGTGGCAGCCGGGCACGGTGCTGGGTCTGTGCCTCTGGGCGGGGGGACAGGTTCTGAGCCCGCAGGACACCCGGCTGGCAGCAGGGAGGGATTTCAATTACCTGTGCATGGCCCGAGAGCACAGGCGACTTGTCCAGGGAATTAATCACTCGGCACAGGGAGGCAGCCCCAGGGCTGGAGGCAGCCATGGATCAATCCTCCATTTGGAGGGGACGGATCCTGCACCATGAGGCTCCCGGGACCCACCAGCCTGTGCCCCATCCCCCTTCCTCACCGTTTGTTTTTCCTGGGCTTTGAAATGAATGGCTGCCACACTTCCCCACCGCAGCAGCAGCTTGGTGCCTCAGGTAACACAGCTCAAGGTCACCACAGCCCTCTCCTGCTGAGGAGGTTTTGGTGTCACATACGGAAAAAAGAAACCATTTCAAATCAACCCGGTGACCTTCAGTCTCGCTGCGATTGAGAAAGGAGGCAGGACGGGGCTGGGGAAGATGCTGCTGCCTCGCAAGAACTGAGCAGGAGCTGGCCTTTGTAGCCTTATTTTTTTACAAAATATTTTGTTTACAGAGTCTAACCCAAAAATAACAACACGTCTTTTTGAAGTCCAACAGGACCGACACACTGCTGGAGAGCTGTGTTGGTCAGGTAATAGAAAACGTGCCAGCCTTTGATACCATGTGAATCCAAATGTTTAAGCAGAGCCGTAGTATCCCCTGTCAAACCAACACCCCTCAGGTGTGCTGAGCAGAGCTGGCACCAGCTGGAGTTATTGCAGTCCTCTGTCAGATCAAGCCCACTGGAAGCTGCCAAACCTCGACACAAACCCCATCAACTTTTGTCTCCAATAATTCAGAGATTTCACAGTTCTCACTATTATTTTTCTGAAAGCTTCGTGTCAGCTCCAGAGGGGTTTTAAAGTATTGATGTCAAATCTCTGTTGAAGCTGGAATTCTGTCAATAGTTAATCTGAACTAACAAAACGCCCAACTACAAACAAATCCCAGCCGGATTGTGCATTATGTATCACAGCTTATGTTTGTTGAGCTTTAGGATTGAACCCCTGATCCTCATACCTCCTGGATGTTCCAGGGATTACAGGAGTATTACCAAATCCTAATTACATATAGTTTGACTATCTGACTCACACAGTTCTCTTAACGCACTTTTTCCTTTTTCTTCCTTTTTTAATATTTTAAACTGATTAATTCAGTCTTAAGTGCCATGCATTTAATTTTCTTAAAGAAAACATAGCAAGACAGAAGTGATTGGGGCTGCACTGCAGCAAGTTGGGGCCTCTTGGACTTGGTTTTTTCCCATCCACAATAATAATAATTTTTGACATTGCAGCTGTTGTGTGATCCAAGGCAGAGTTGGGGGATTGCTTCGGTTTTACCTGAAATATTTAAAACCTTTCACAAAGTTCATGGAAACTCTTCTAGAATTTATGACAATTTTTTTGCCAGGCAGCATTGCTCATTACAAAGTCTCTTTTTGGGGATGCGGTAAAACCAAGTTCTCCCCTTGGACTGCTGAAGAGGCTGAAGAATCTTAAAAACAGCAATAAATAAAAGATGGGAAGCTGCTGGCTCCCCAGTGGATTGAGCTGGCTGCCTTTGGCTTCTCTCCATGTCCCACCTTGCAGTTTGACCCTACAGATGGATTGTTCTGTTCCCATTTCCAGATGGGGTTTGTTTTTTTCTTGCTGTCAGGCTGGCTCCATGGCCACCCTGCTCCATTTGCTGGCAGCACTCCCATATTCCTCCAGCTTTCCTGACATTTTATCTCACTGTCCCAGTCCTTTAGCCACTCCTGCCTTCAAAGTTTGTCCCAAAGCCTCCCCTGCACCGTGGAGATCAGGTTAACAGGCTTAGCCTCGCCCAGATGACTTCCTTAAATAGAGACATGTTTTACCATTTCTGGATCAATAGACTTCTTTAAAGTCTAATAATTTATAAAATTTAACAGCTTGAGAAAACAGAGCGCCTGAAGTGGAGCTGATGTGCCTGTGCCATGCCTGGAAAGGGCTGCTGCCACCAACTCCTCCAGGTTTGCAGCTACGATTGAGACCCCCATTGCAGGGATTTCCCAAAGGGGGGCCCAGGGCCCTGCCAAGAGATGTGTTAGAAACCTTCAGCTGATTTGCCACGGCACAGGGAGCAGGAATGGTCCCTACCAGGGATCTGCAGGGCTGTTAGAGTCATTTTTAGTCCTCCCCACTAAAGCAAATTGGCAGGGAAATAGAAAAGAAAGAGAATGGACTCAGATTTGTGGTTATTTTTCTTTTGTTGTGCTTTATCCTTGCCCAGATTTGACTCTTTAGTGTGGTTTGAGTGTTGCTCTATACAGCGCCTTTGCAAACTGTTCATGCATTCAGCCCCTAAATTCCAGTCCCTGCAGTTTCATCCATTGCAGCAGCACAGGGACTGTGGAACATGTGCCACGGGAGTGACCTGCAGCTGAAGAGTTAATGCAGATTACATGGTAATTCCAGTTTTGCTGCTGTTTACTGCAAACAAAAGAAGGAAGTTCCCTTTTCCAGGCCCGTAGGATGCTGGGAGCAAGTGAGGAATGCAAGGTAGGGATTAAGGAATGCAGGTAGGGATTGAGGAGTTCGAGATGGGGGTTCACTGTGTTGGTTTGCTTCATTTCAGGTTGGAGCATGGAGCCCTTCCGATGGTTTGAACATCACGGAAATCTCCAAAGGACGAGGGCCCAACGTCACGGACTCACTGAGCAACAGATCTCTAATTGTCACCACAGTGCTGGTAGGAGACTGCCAGCCTGTCACCGTCCTTCCCCCTCGAACCCCAGGGATACCCAATATCTCTGAAAGCTCACAGCACCCCAGTGCAGATCTGCTGGGAGAGGCCCTGCACGCGGGCAGGGCTCATGGCGCACCCAATCCCCATGTCCCTGCACATAGGTGACCTGCAACATCCCTGATGCCACCGCCCCTCAGCAGGCTGCCAGCCCCCACGTGGTGGCCAGTAAGGCTGGCACAGGCCAGTGGGAACCACGGGTGCCGTCCTGGCCAAGCTCCTCCACTTCAGCTGCCCCTGTCCCACTCGGGCGCCTGCCCTGCCCAGGAAGCTGCTGCTCGTCCTGGCTGAGCTCTTCTGCTTCCTCTGGCCAGCCAGGTCCCTGTCCCTTGTCCATCCCTGCATGCTGGAGAGTCCTCCTCTGCCCATCCCTGTAGGTTATGGACGGTCGGAGATCTCTATAAGCAGATCTTGGGACACATGGGGTTTATTGCAAAGGGCGTGGGTATAGGGGCACTGCTCAGAGCTGCCAGACTCAGCTCTGAGCAGGCCCAAGAGAGCAAGAGAGTAAGTGGGTAAGAGAGAGAGAGAGAGTGTAAGAGCAAAGAGAGTGAAGAAGAAGTAGTAGGAGTAAGAGCAAGAGAATAGAATGGAATAGTAAGAGAGGAAGTGTCTGAAGTCCTGGTTACAATACAATAAATCATCTTCTGTACTGAATATTCTAATTGTCACTAACCAATCTAATACAAGATACAAATCCTATAGCATTTACATACAGCCGATAAGAGTTCTTATATTACCATAGAGTGTTACATCTTAACTTCTAAAAACTACTCTTTGGACCCCTTCTGCTGAGCTAGTAGGGTCTGCTCTGACCCTTGGACCTGCCTGCAAGCAGAGGGTATTGTTCCATCAAGAGGGGATTACCTTCAGTCGGCCATACCATTGTTTTCCAGTTGTTCAGTAACTAAGACTCGGTATTTCAAAAGTGGCTTTCATTTCAATGTTGCCTGAAGTTTTCATATTCCCAAAATCTTTTGTCAGGCAATCATATTTATAAGGCTTTCCTGTTTCATCTTCCCCAACACATCCCTACATGCCCGAGGGCCCATCCCCTGCTGATCCCTGCATGCTGGGGGTCTGTCCCTTGTCGATCGATCCCTGCATGCCAGAGGGCACAGGGGGCTTGCACGTGCTGATCTCCAGGACAGCCCCATGTCACTGTGCCCCCAGTGCCCGGGCAGGCAGGGCCACAGCAGTGGGCACTCAGCTGGCCAGCACTGCCCACCTCAGGTAAGAGTGTTCTTGGTACCAAAGAGAATACCAAGAGCAACCAGAGCCCCTGGCTCAGCTGTGACACTGTCTGTCTGTCCCCCTCCTGGGCATGTATTTCTGAAGTCCCCAGTCATTATCCCCTGATGCCGTCATCCAGCTCCGCTCCCAAGTGCCACGCTGTATTTTGTTCTCCTGCTCACTCCTGGATCTGACAGCGGGTGTTGGATCTCAGTGAGTTTTTATTGACTAGTTCATGACTGGTGGCATTGATTCCTGCACGGCTGTTACACAGCACGGGCGTGGCACCGGGAAGCAACAAAACACATCAGCTCTTGGCCAACCTGCCCAAATCTGGACCTGAGTTATGGGCTTGCCTAGGGATATTTTCCGGCCCTTTTGTGTTCCATGTTTTCAGGGAATGTAAAAGGGCCAGCTGGGGATGCATTCCCCAGTCTGGAGCAGTGTGAAGCCTTGTGATGTCCTTCCCTTCCCAAAAGGATGTAACTTGATGTAGTGAGGATTTGTATCATAAAAGGAATGGGACCAAGGTGCCCAGAGGGGAACAGAGGAAGGGAACTCTTGGTCTAGGGCAGGAGAAGGGCTGGAACCAAAGGTCTTGTATCCCTCAGCAAGGGGTTAGCAGGGTGGAAGCAGAACATAAGCCAAAGACAGATCATGCTGCAGCTTTCCATGCAAATCAGCCACTCCTCCTACTGAACTTCCCATCCACCACATGGCATTTTTTCCCATGAAACATTTCCATGGCTGTGGAATTGTCTGGGTCCAGGCCATGGTACCTACCATACCTCAAAGGCCAGGGCATAATGCAAAACGATGGAGCCAGGAGGGCACTGGCAGCCATCTGCCTTTGACAGGATTTTTTCAAGCAGCATTTCCATCTCATGCTCTGCAAGCACGTACAAATTACATAAGGCACAGGGTGATATCAGTTCCCATTAATTGTGCCACTCCATGGGCCTGCACATGTGCCACAGGGCTTCCACCTTGGAACCACAGCTGTCCTGAATCCCCGTGCCCGTGGAAGGAGGGAATGTGCTCAGACCTGAGTTCTGCAGTAATTGCACTGCATATGCTGGAGTCTAAAACATAAAATACAACCTTAGATGTTATTTGCATTTGCAACACCCCTTTGTAGTTCTGCGCTGCTGTAAATGACGAGAGAAGAGCCATAGGAGGAGCCTTTAAAAGAAAAAGCATGAAAGGTTATTTTTTCCCCTTTTGCTCATATTGCAGTGACTTGTTGGAAGAGAAATATTACCCCAGCAGCCAGCGCCGCTCTCCCCAAGCAATATGGGAACTGTGAAGTTATGAAATTGAGGGCACCTTCACTGAGAAATCGATTAGCAAACTGAGAGAGCTTGTGAATTGGATGTCTGGCCATTTTCAGTAATAAATTGTGAAATAGTCCGTGAATAAGTGGTTCACAGAGTTTAGAATTACCCCCTAGGAAATGTTTGAGACCTGGAGATACATTACTGAAGCGAGTGGCGTCCTAATGTTCAGTGCTTCGGCTGTTAAATATGTATGTAATCCCTACAGCGCTTCCCAAAATTAATAGTGCTTTATGGCTGCTCTGGAGCCGGCGTATTTATATCAAGATCCATAGATTCAGCTGATTCACAAACAAAGCACTAATTCCAGAGCAGAAAGCCGAGGAGGCGGCGGGGGAGCGCAGGATTGAGCCGAGCTGCACGTGCCAAGTTAAACTCCATGGGCGTGATGTGATCAGTTGGGCTTTAGAGCTCTGCAAATGAGGCTTCGTGTGCTGCCACGTCCCCTCCTGACCCTGCTGCTGGGCCAAAGGAGCAGCTCCTGCCTCTCTGTGGGAGCACAGAACCCCAGGGCAGAGCTGGGAGCTGGCAGGCGGGCAGAAACAAGCACCACCAGCCTCCAGGCTGGCACAGCCCCACGCTGGCCCCCAAGCCACCCCCTCAGAGCACCCCCGGGCAGGGCACCCATGCCCCACCAAACCAGGCAATGTGACAGGGCTCTAATGAGGGCTCCAGACCTGCCCTCCCACCTCTTCAAGCCCCCTGTGCCTGAGCGAAATCACAGAGGGTGTTTGCCAGCACGAAGCGTAGCCCTCCCTCACCCTCCCTCGCTGGCCACCCCATGGCAAGGACAGGCACCCTGCAGACACCCCCAGTTTGAGCCAGGGACTCGCTGTAGGTACCTCACCCTCCTCTTGCCTTCCAGCTCTTGCCTGCTGCCCACCATCTTTCCCATTTCCATCTGTCCTCCACACGTTTTTCCCTCGGGCTCCCCAGTGTTCCTTGTCCTCGGTGGCTGCCCAAGCCTGAGAGGCACCAAAGGACTCTGGCTTCGCTGTGTGAGCTCACCTGCCAGCCCCTGCTCGAGGGGAGGGATCCACAGGTCACTGCATTAGTTCTCTCCCCTGTGCTGGTGCTCAGCTCTGCTCTGGTTCAGACACCCCCAGCTCTCCCAGGGAGCCAGAAGTGCAGCAGGCAGCACAAAGTTTCCCTGGGCAGTAGCAGGGCCCCGTGTCCGTCAGGTAGTGCCGGCACAGAGGAGTGCCAGTGACCTGAGTGGAGAGGTTTTGGGGTGGCCCCAGCCATGCATGGCTCCCTGACCCTGAATTTCACCCACCAGCCTCCTTCTCACTGTGGTGAATGGCAGCTACAGGGTGCAGGGCTCGGGGGTGAGTTTATCCTCCCCCTCTTTTACTGTTTCTAACACTTCATTTTCAGAGCATGAAATGGTTATTTTTCTCCCTGAAATCCTACCAAATGGAAAACAGTTGGCTGCTCAGAAGAGACAAAATTAAATTTTGTGGGGTAAACAAGGTTGCTAATTAGCTGATGTGCTGTGCAAAGTTAATTTATTCCCAACATGTCACAGTGCCAGCCCTGCCTGGAGAGCCGGTGCCGGGTGGCTCGGGCTCATCTGCAGAGGTGGCCCTGCCTCCAGCTGACCCTGAATGGGGACTTTTTGCTTTCCCTGTGCAGGAGGAGCCCTTTGTTATGTTCCGTAAGTCTGACACAGCCCTGTTTGGGAATGACCGCTTCGAGGGCTACTGCATCGACCTCCTGAAGGAGCTGGCCGTCATCCTGGGTTTCTCCTACGAGATCCGGCTGGTGGAGGACGGGAAATATGGGGCACAGGATGAGAAGGGGCAGTGGAATGGCATGATCAAGGAGCTCATCGACCACGTGAGTGAGCCCGTGGGTGGCTGCTGAGGGTTATCTGTGCCAGGTTGTGCCCAGGCTGTCCCTGGAGCTGTCCCTGGGCTGGCTCTCTGGGGTGGGACAGGTACCATTTCTCACTGGCTTGGAATACCCACAGCGAGCTCCTGACCCCGCCTGGCTCCTTGTCACACGGGCTGTCAGAAGAATATCCCTGTGTCTGGCTCTTCCAAATATTCATTTGAAATTCCTGGAAACAGCCATTCTCACAGCATAGAAGTGGGCTCTGTGGCTCCAGGCACAGCCTCTCCCTGCCGGATGCTCCCCACAGAGGGACACAGGCTGGCCATGTGGAGAGGGAAGAGGCTTCCCCTGGGCCCGGGGCACACTGGCTGTCCTAGGCTGGCAGCGTGAGCTGCTCTCACCCCCGAGGACAAACATGGGCAAGGGCACAGCACCGATGCAGCCTGGGGAGCCCAGCCATGTCCCAGACACAGCCCAGTCCAGAGGAGGTATCCAGACTGCGGGAGCAGGTGTGCACTGGACAGTTTAATTTTTTATTTTCTAGAAAAGCAACTTATTTTCTAAAATCTCCTGGGACATGGAGCTCCCTCTGCCACACAGCAGCTGTGCTTCTCCTTCCACGGCCACTTCCAAAAGCCCATTAAACACCAGGGAACCTGTTGCAGCAGCTTTGCTCCTGCAGCCGCCAAAGCGTCACCGAGTCTGACACTGCCACTCGTGGCCAGAGGTTGCTCAATTTCCTAATTATATATCTTGCCTCCAGCACATCCTGTGATCCCAGGGGCCCAAATACGGAGGTGAGGAAAGCTGGTGTTTTTCTGAATATCTGATTCCCAGAGAAGGCCTCTGGAAGAAAAGCTAAGGACAAAAAGAATCCCTGCTCTCTGCAGCCCAGGCAACAGCACAGGCAGTGCACAGTGCTCTCCTCCTGAGTATCCTGCTCAAGGGGGGCAGCCCTTGACCACCTCCAGGTCCTGGCTACATTCTGAATCCACAGCCTAAGCAGCAAAGACACAAAAATAATCCCCTGTAGAGTTGTGATGCTCTTATCATCCATGGGAGAGGAATGTGTTTGCTGGGTGAGTGAGTCACTGTGGTGTGTGGAGAGTCAAGCAAGGGGCTGCTGAGTGGCTCGGGAGCTGGGCTGGGCTTACAGATCTGCCTTCTCTGCCCTAAATGACATTGGACAAGTTGCTTCTGTGCACTGCTTCCTCCATCTGTAAAGTGCAGCTGATGATGATTATGTCCCTTATAGGGACAAAGTGACGCTTAATCAGTTTGCGACAAGCACTGCAGCCCTCGGCTGGTTCAGCCCAGGGAGCAGGAGAGCAGCAGGGGCAGGCAAGGACAGCCCTGGGGAGTAGGACACCGCCTCATGGGGAAACATATCACCGGCTCTGCAAACCTGCCTTGGTGCTTTTCCTTCTGGAAAACTCCATGCAGCCCAAAATACAGACTTTAGAGCCTCTTACACAACAGCCTTGCAGAGCCAGACAAGTGGCGGTGTCCCAGTGCAAGGCGCTGGTGCTCTGCCGCTCTGAGTGCTGTGTGTGACACAGATCGGAACCGACGCGGAGCGGCGGCTGCGCCCCTTGGCAGAGCCCCCCGGGACACGGCTCCTCCACCCGGCACTCGCTGCTGCGAGCAGCCACCGGAGCTCTCACTGCAGTGCAGGGCTCGCAAGGAGCAAATCCCTCCGAAGGGAGTAGAAGCCAGACGGCCATTTAGCCCAAACCATGTCACTTCCAGTGTCCTGCAAGACATCACAGGGCTCTCAGGAGGCTTCAGCCATTCCTGAAGCTGTGGTCAGTTAACTGAGATAGACTAGAAGGAGGTTTGGGAAGCAACCTCATTAAATAACACAAAATTCGTGGTCAAATCTGCATTGTAGTATTTATTGGATAACTATTTAAAACGCAAATCAACACACAGCAGCAGGAAAGGGCCAAACCCCCTTCTTGCAAGTTGTGCTCTAACACTGAGATGCTGCTCTTCACTCTGTCCTGCATGGCTGGGCATGTGCCTGCAGGGACTGATGACACTGCCCAGGCCCCGCATGAAGCCATTAGTTCCTTTATCTGCATGCCATTGCTTTTTATAGCTGTGTTTATGTAAAGCCTTAAAAAGTGAAATTCCAACCAGATGGGTCCTTCCTCAGCAGCATCTTCACATGGTGTGGGGAAAGGCACAAGCCATGGACACTCTGCAACAGGCAAGATAAAGCTTATTTCAGGCACAGGAGGAAAAGTGTTAGAGACAGCATTCAAATCGAGTTGTAGTGATGAAAACAGGGGTGCCCATTTCCAGAGTTTGGTATCTGAGCTGGCTTTCCTCTGTGTTCGGTGTCTCCTTCTCATAAACAGATTGGAATTATTCAGGTGGGAGCACAGAGCAGGCAGGATTTTGTGAGGTCCAAATACCCAGGTCAGGATTAATTCACTGCAGAAGGTCAGTGCACTGCTGAAGACCCACTTAGCTCAGGAGGTGGAGCCCCCCGTACTGCTGTGACACAGGTGGGCAGAGCTGCTATGGGCTCCCTGAATGCAGAGCAGGGGGTGCTTCTAGGGTGAAGTGATAGGCTAAAATGCTGATTATTTTTGCTTAGAGGGCCTGGGAACTGTGGAAGTGGCAGATTATGCGTACGGGGAATCAGCCAACTCGGCCTGAGCTGAGGCTGAAATTTGGAGAGGAGGAGATGGGCACAGCAAGGGGCACCTGTCCCTCACGATGGCCTTCACTGGGATGGAGATGCACCTCAGAGGAGATGAGCAAAGCAAGGGGCACCTGTCCCTCACGATGGCCTTCACTGGGATGGAGATGCACCTCAGAGGAGATGAGCAAAGCAAGGGGCACCTGTCCCTCATGATGGCCTTCACTGGGATGGAGATGCACCTCAGAGGAGCTGGGATAGGGTGGCCCAGGTGGGCACATGACAGCAGTGTCTGGGGGACAAAGGTGCTGTCACCAATGGGTAGATCATGGCACCCCAAAGGTAAATCATGTGCCAGGAGAGGTGTTTACAGAGTGAGCTCTCTGGACTTGATGCAGTCGCGCATCCTCCCCTCCCCTCTCTCTGATCCAGACATGCCTGGCCACAGGCAGGGATGCCTCAGGCTATGATCCTTTGTAAAATCCCTGTGTTTCTAGTCTGGCCTTAAGCATAAACAGGAAAAGCAACAGCAGTCAGAGCAGCCACAGCATGACCCTGTCCGGCAGGTCCCCAGTAGCAGATCCAGAGACAACAGCCTCATGCAGCTGAATGCAACAGCCCTGCCCCGCTGCCTTTCATCTGCTGCTCATCCTCAGCACAAAAAGTCCCTGTTTTGAGGAGTTCAGTCCATTCCCTGGAGAAGTAGCCTCTCCTCACTACAGTCTACTGCTTATTGTCACCTCTCTGGCCATTCCCGCAGAGGAGCCTTGATTAGAAGGGCCATGAGAGCTGAACTCAGGTATTGAGGGAGGTCTGGGGCACCCAGGTGATGCAGAGAAGCTCCTGAGCCCTTTATTCATAACAAACAGGGAACCTGACAACTGCCAAACCTCCTCCTTTCAGCAACAGTGAACTGCTATTGATGTTTATTCATAGAAATTATTACTGATACAAGCAAAGCTCCACTGCACACCGTGGCCCATCCGTTCTGATTTATAAATTCCAGTTGTCTGGCAAAGCAACGCCTGCAAATCTTCCCTATTGTTTGTGGGCAGAATCCCATAAAACCAGCAGAATGAGTTGTTCTGGACATTTTGCACAAACTTGTTCACAAATAAAACTCGCCTTTTGCTGCGACAGTGCACATCAAATTGCCACAATCTGAAACTTCAGGTAGGAATAAAACAGATATGGCAAACACTGGGGTTTCTAATGGAAATCCCTGCCAATGGTAACTGCAGAGGCGTTGTAATATCCATCCTTAGGGACGATTCCTGACAGTTGATTTAACTCTTTCGGAATAAGTGGACATTTATTGACAGTAAATTCTGGCAGAAATACATATTGCACCACATTGCCAGCTCCCCATTAATGCTCCTGCACTGGCGGATGTTTTATCTCAAGTGTCATGAACTGGGGCTTCATTTGGATGTCGCTGGGCCAGGAATAGGGAAGAAAATAATTTCATTGGATGAAGTGTCCTCCACCTTTTATTTAGACACTGCAGGACCTCACTGTTAGGGACCGGATGGAAATAAGGCAGAACAGGTTTTCCTTTTGTGCTCAGATCGTTAATTGGGTGGATTCATAACTGGGTCATACTCGGGGATCCAGGTGAAGGATCTGTATGTTGAGAGCCCCGAGTTCTCTGTGTGCCTCAGCAGGTGTCCCTGCCCCTTGCTGGCTGGTTCACCTGCCAGGAATCCATAGGATAGGGCTTGTCTCTCACAGCAGTTCCATTCCCACCGGGCTCCTCCAGCCTTCACATCCCTCAGGTACAGTTAATGGCAGTTCCAGCTCTGAAGAACTTCCTTAAAGTGAAGATTATAAAAGCCCCAACAGGACCTCATGGCCCTCATTCCTCCTCTTCAGCTCACAGCTAGGTTCTTCCTGCTGACATCTTAATTCACCTCTTATATTGAATAAATCCATTGACAAAAATTATGTCTAAGACTGAGACTGCCAGAGCAGCCGTTAAGAGCTGGAATCAGACAGTTAACACTGACCCTGCTCTCCTTGAGCATCTCTGCTCCCAGTGAGTGCTTCCCTGTCCCTGGGCAGGCACAGGGCTCTCACAGAGCACTCCCACACCTGCCCCAGGAGCAGCCCCTCGTCTCTGAGCCATGAGCTGCAGGAGAGCCCAGGCCCCTTCATCCCCCACCCCCCAGGACACCCGGGGCTGCTCTGCTGCAGGGAAAGGTGCAGGGAGATGCAGGTATGAGCCCAGCAGACCATGGGGCCAGGGAGCAGGAGCAGGGCACAGCAGCCAAGCGACTAAAGTAGGAAGTAGAGATAGGACCCAAGGCAGAAGCCCCAGCGCTGGCAGTGGCAAGAGAGACTGAGCGGTGACAGCGTCGATGCCGCCAGGCCTGGGTAACAATTAAATCAGTAAAACACACACACACTATTTCTGTCTTGCAGGCAACACACACATGATTAGTTTATGTAAATACCTAACGCAGATTGGCAAAATAAGCACAGAGGCAGCTTATTTTCTTGAATAAATATTTACCTTGGTGCTTATGCTGTTGGTGGGCTCTGCCATGACTGGCCACTGCCCGTGGGTTGGCTCTGGCCGAGGTCAGGCGCCGCAGGATTCCCACAGTGACCGTGGCTGCACAAGAGCTGTCCTGACCCCCAGGCCACATTTCCCTGATAACTGAGAACTTGGAGGTAAGACTTGGCATTTTCTGATGAAAGCCAAATATCTCTGCAGCGAATACGATCATCCCTGTGCTGAACGCCCAGTGAACTCACAGCCGTTCCAGCCAAGTGAAGCGCTGTAACTGGGTGAATGAGGAGATCTGTGGAGATACTTACAGAGATCCAAAGCCTTGGAGGTGCGTTGGAGAAGTGTCTGCATTTGATGTGTAGCTGCCTTGGCAGAATTCATCTTTTTGGCCTCAATTCAGCAGAACACTTAAGAACAGGCACAAGACTTGGAAGACGTGTGAGCTCCAGTAAAACAGAGGTGTAGGCTTAAGTGGTTTTGCTGGACAAGGGTCTTTAAGCCACTGGCACTTGCTCTAATTCCTCATCTCTAATAAAAACCACCTGACTGTGCAACAGCACAAGAGTCAGGGCTGAGTGAAGGAAGCAGCCAGAGTCTGGTAATTGACTGCCCAGTTTGGAATGTCAGAGCACGACAAATCAAAGCTTCACCCTTGGTGGGTTTGATTTAGATCTTCTCTGTCAGCAAACCCTTAATTAGAGGCCACCTTCAGAAAAATCTGCATTGATAAAAAGGATATGGAAGTGCAGCCTTGTGCTGCCTCTAATTGCTCAGGACACACCCCAGCCCAGGCTCCTGAATCCGTGCTCTGTCCTGCCTGCATGTGACATTCCCTGCAAGGACACAGGGCTGGGAGCACATCACAGGAGCTGCTGGAGTGACACAGTAAAATTTTATTTCTGCGCTAAAGCAGTTGGATCCCTGGGCATCCATGCAGATTTCTGTCTCTTCATTTTCTGTGGCAAAGCACAAACTCCAGGCCGTTCTTTAGCTCACTGTATCATTCTGTCAGATTTGGCCGAGGATCCTCCAGCCCAGCCATCGCCAGCGAGCTCTGACCACAGAACATTTGCTCCCTCCTTCAGAAAACCCCGTAGCCAAATCCTTCAACATCTTCTTCGCTTTTCCCTGGTGAGTCAGGACACCCACACAGAAGTGATGGAAGAGGGAAAATGCTGCATTTCTTTTGCCATTTCTGCCTTGTGACTGTGGGGAGCACTAAGCCAGAATTTCCAGGTGTGCTGTAAGGTGGTGGGAGCAGCCAAGCTCCAAACCTGCCAGGATGGCCTCAAGGATGCAGAACATCCCCACCTCAGGCTAGACAGCCACCAATGCCCATCCACTTCCAAGCCCCTTCAGCTTCTATCCATGTCACCACAACCACAGCTGGCACAATGGGCTCACTGGGAAAATATTGTTCCCATTTTCCACAAGTTTTGACAAATGCCAGTTACTGAAATGGGCTCTTCCTGTACCAGGCTGATGTAAGAATGTATTTCCATTTGGAAAGTGAGAAGGAAAGGAAACCAACCAGGATGCAGCCGGAGAACCACGTTAGAACAAAAATACATCATTTTTACCCTTGTTATATAATTCCTGAAGGCCTCTGTTCAGGAGCTCTAAGGCTGCACTTGTTGGAGAGGGGGTCCCTTACGCACACGCACACGCACACGCACACGTGTAAATGGACAAAAGCTCATGCAGAGATTCTTCTTAGAGTAAAAGGCCCAGATTCCTCTATTTATAAATATTGCACTGACTTTCATCACAGATTGGCAGCGTCAAATGAAACCATTAGTACAACCTTTATCCCCAGCACAGGCCAGGGATCTGCTCTGGTTCCTACAGTGAACCCCCAGTTCTTGCTGGAGCAAAGCATGTTCCAGCCAGTATTGATTTAAAGTTCATGAATAATGACAAATCCACCATATCTCTAGGTAATTATCACTCATGGGTAATTTAGAATTTTAATTTTCAGAACCAGATGTTAAATAAATCTTGCCCAGGCTCCTGGCATGGGGGGAGGCTCTGCTCAACTTCAGAGCTGTAATTTATGTGTCTGCGTTTCCTCGGAAGTTCACAATCCCAAAGAATGATTTGCAAAGCTCAGGCAAGGCGGGTGATATTGAGGAAACCTTGGATGTATTTACTTGTGGCTTTTAAGAACCTGGATGAATGTTTAGTGAGATGAATGAACGCAGCTCTTAACCGACAGAAAGAGGGTGTATGTGGTCACTCGCTGAATTAGCACAGAAATTATTAAATTACAGAAATAGAAACAAACACAATTCATACAAGCTGTCACGATGAAGAATATGCTCAGCTGAAATTCTTCATGGAGCTCAGACCATTCCAGCAGGGTGGGCTGGGCAGTCCATCATTAAATAGTGCTTCTTCAGAGGGTCTCACCTCCACACCTCCCTCCCTCCCTCCCTCCCTCCCTCCCACCCAGCAGGCACCAAGCATTCCTGCCTGAGACTGAGCCTCTCAAGATCTATCATGAAATGACTGAGGGAAAAGAAATTGAACCTTTTTATCTCATGCTGCCACAGTATGGCTCCCTGCAGCTCCATCCAGAGTAGCCTTCCTCCACACTCTCCTCTCCTCTTGCATCAGCGTGAAAGGCAGGACAACAACAACAACAACAACAACCCACTGCTGCCAACAGCAGGGTTTACGCACAGCCTACTCACTGTTGTAGAGTCTTGTGGTGAGGAGCAAGCACAGCAAGGGTCACTGGCACTTTAGAACACGGTAAAATCTGATTTTTCTGACCGTTTCAGAAGAGCTCGTCACATTGGGGCAGAAGGTGCAGAGGCTGTAACGCCTCCATTTGGTTGTGCTGTTTTTACGGTGCACATGGTACCCCCGACATCTGTGTATCACAGCAAATGTGTATGTGTACCACATGTGCAACAGGAGGGGGCAACCCCAGGGCTGCGCTTTGGGGCATTTTGGCCTGTTTCAGCTGTGTGAGAGCTGTGGTGTCTCCAAGGGGATGGAAACACCTCGGTTTGTAACTCCTCCTTTCTCCCTGCCTGTGTCCCCTCCCTTTGTGCTGTTTGCAGAAAGCTGACCTGGCCGTGGCTCCTCTCACCATCACTCATGTCCGGGAGAAAGCCATCGATTTCTCCAAGCCCTTCATGACCCTGGGGGTCAGCATCCTGTACCGGAAGCCCAACGGGACCAACCCCAGCGTGTTCTCCTTCCTCAACCCTCTCTCTCCCGACATCTGGATGTACATCCTCCTCGCCTACCTGGGGGTCAGCTGCGTGCTCTTTGTCATAGCCAGGTAAGGGGACGCTGGTCCCTGGTGGGAGCTGCAGCATCAAACCCGTGTCACTGCTGAGATCTCCTCTGGTCCATCACCACGGGCTGGCTGCTCACTTTCACACACTTCCAGTATGAAAGAATTTTAAAATGGACTTTCTTTCATGATTTTAGAAATTTTGCAGCCTTTCCATCTTATCAGCACCTCCTGGCATATGAAGGGTAGTTCTCCTGCTCTGTATCATTGTCCATTCATGCTCCTGTTCGGTCACTGCTCACACCCTTCCCAGTCTCTCCTGGGTCCTGGGCACAGAGCTCCTGTCTCCCACACCATTTTCCACTTCTGTCTCTGATCCCTCCACCAGTAAAGCTCACACAAGCCCTTCCCTATATCAAAAGAATGGAGAAGCCGCTGCTATGGATCAGACAATGTGTCTGTTTACAAAATTAATATGCATCTAATTAGCATGTTTAAATCCTCTATGTTTAAAGGAAGAATTTGCATATATTTGCATGTCTTGTTAATTCCACTGAACCTTTGATGAGACACAGTCCAGGATTGCTCTCAATCCATGATCCCACCTTTTCAAATCAAAACAAAGCACTTGCCCCCTCGTGCAGTCAGCTGCCCTCCATGACCACGCACAGCCCTCGATGGAATATTTTGCATAAACTCCATGTCCAAGAAAGATTCCTCAGCCCACTCTGCAGTTTGATTCATTTCTCATTATTTCCAGTTGAATTTAAACCAGTGGGGATATCAGAACTGCCCCTGCTGCCTTGGTCCGGGGGTCCATGCAGACCCTCTCCCCCAAGGTCTGCTCTGCTCCACGTTCCTGGGAGCATTCAGCCTCCTCCCTCATCCACTGACATTAGAGAGTCGGAGGAAAGATCAGATACAGAACTGGAGCAAGCAGACTCCATTAACCCTGATGGTATGACAAATCTACAATTTTCAGCAGCCCTCAGGTCCAGGGTGGCATTTAGAGCAGATTTCCTGCATTCACTCTGTCATATTCTAATTACACAGAACAGCAGAGTGAGCTGGGCGTGAGTGCTGTGAGCACCTGGAATGCTCACATTAGGGGCTTATTTTTTCCACCTCATAATGGCCAGATCCAGCCCAAATTGTCCAGACCCCACTTTCAAAGCATGTTAAATGTGCATGGAGAGGCAGGTACGTCTTCTGGTCCCTCCTCTGCACGGAGGCAGAGCTGGACATTGTGTTTTCCTCTCAGAGGACATGGAGGGCTCTCCCTGATCAAGATTCCAGCTACAATTGCCCTCCTCCCTTGTCGTTGCCACGCCTCCTCACCCAAGGGTGTCAGAGATAACCAGGTGCTCTCGGCAGCGAAAGACTTTCCCCTGGAAAAATGGAGCCAAGGTCCATGAAGAGGAAAATCCTGTGATGGTTGATAGAAAGCCCTTGGCTGGCTGTCCCTGTCATCCATGCAGGGCACAGCTGAGTGGGCTCTGCTCCCACAACGCCGCTGGCTTTAGCAGCACCAGGCACCAGCCTGCTCGTGTGGCCTGCAATGATAATTCAAACACAATTTTACATTTATGAGCTTATTTTTCCCAGCTCTTAATGACCAGATCCAGCCCAAATTGTCCAGATCCCACTTTCAAAGCATGTAAATGTGCAAATGGTATCTGCACATGAAACACTGCAGAAAGGCTGAAGGAAATGCTGGGACAGGCCCTGAGGTGAAGTCCCTCAGACACCACTTTGCACAAACAGGGATGTCCAGATGCTCTGTCCGAGCACGGCAGTGTCGCCTGGCCTTGGCTTTTGGCTGGTGTTGAGGGATGAAAACCTGAAGAACTGGGGCTTTGTCTCAGGTTTTATTCTGAAATGAGCCTCAGCATCTCCCTGCATCACATCTGTTATGATGCAATAGAACAATTTTTCCCTATCAGGCTATTTTTTGGATTAAATTTAACACATAAAATATTGTAGTTACAGTTTCTTTTTCATGTTTTGCTCTTGATGTTTCTGCTGTCATCCTATTCTTTAAAGAACACCAAGTATTTGGGGTCATTAAAGTTCTTCAGGAATGGTCTTTTAACACATAGAGATGGAAAGCAAGAGATTTCACAGGGAAAATATTTATTGCATTCAGAAGTAATGGAAACAATATCTGCTTTTGACCCCAGCAAGGCCTCTGAAATCCAATTCTCAGAAGAAAACCGCAATCAAAATAGAAAAGCCTTAATTCAGAGACATGAGTCTTCTGAACTAGGCCCCAGAGTCCTCTGCCCATGCCATAACCATAGGTCAATGCCACTTAAAACAGACTCAGGAACTATTTAGAGGCAGGCAAAGGATGGGTTTGGTCCATCTGTCTTTTTAATCAGTCTTTCTTCGCTACTGATGGAGCCCCTGCTCCTAACCCCCAGCCCCCGGAGAGCCACCCACGCCGGCTGTTCCCAGGTCTCTGGGGGGCTGATGTGTCTGGAGGCTGTGGCACCCGGCTGGCCTGAACTGCCTCCCGTCCTCGGGCTCACACGGCCTCCAAATTACACCAAGCCCCTTCGGCTGTGTGGCAGGGGGGGTGGGTTTAATATTCATCCTAATTGCAGCGAGGACTGGGTCATCCATTGGAAATTTCTCTGGAGATGCAATTTAGACTCAAAAGTATTTTGTGTTATATCTCTTAAACTTCAAAATGCTTCAATTTCCCTGCCAAAAGGCCGAAAGAGACAGGAGAATGATCCTAGTTTTTGATGAAATATTTCTCAGAGCCCACTGTGACGTGAGGATGAGGGAAGTCAGCCACGGAGAATCCTGAGTTCCCCCATTGATTTGAGCTCTACGGGGTCAACGAGCTCCTCTCCCTCCTTCCTTCGTTACCTCTTGCTTCCACTAATGGTTTCTCTGCTCAAACACTGGAGGCTGTTGCTGCTTTGCAGGTTTCTGAATATTTCTCTGTCATTTGAGCTGCACCAGTAGGTTTTCACTCAGACCTTGAAGTTCTCCAGTGTGTCATCTCACCAGGCTCATTGATCTTACCCATTCCCTTTCTTTTTCATAGTCTTTCATTGGCAGCCCAAGAAAGTTTTAATCTAATTCCTGAACTCTGGCTTTATCCGACAGAAAGGACTGAGACACCATCCTTTATCCACCTCTGGTGTGGATTTATAGCAAGTTACAAGGAATAAGCAGCATATAAAGAAAGCCAGGTCTGAGTTCAGCCTGGTTCTTGTTTCCTTGCTGATTTGCTCTGATTTAGAGAGCAGAGGAGGGTGAGCAACAAGGACAGCCCAACCATCACCTGCATGAACAAGCAGGAATGTCAGGGTGCAGCTTGAGCAAGACCTGTGGTTCCACACCCCAAACTCAGCCCAGGGAACAGTCCCTGCCTCAGGAAGGTGAGATAACCAGGGAGGAAAGGAGAGCTCATCAGAGTGTACCTTGAAGGTGGAAAACAGAAGCAAAAAGTGGGACAGCTGTGCCCAGGGTAATCTTTTCTAAAGCCACAAGAGCCGTGGGCTGTGCCTTGTCCATCCTCTGTGATGGTTTTCCCCATGGACCCCTCCCATGCTTGGCACTGCTCTGGTCACATGCCGGGGCCACAGCTCCACATTGGCATATGCCCAGGGCAGGTTTCAGTGCCAGGAGGGACCTGGCAGAGAGCTGGGGCCCTTCTCCAAACACATCCAACTGTCTGAGTGAGGGCACCCCTGGAATTGTGCCACAAACCATCTCCTTGGGTGGTGGCGCATCTGGCAGAGAATTACAGAGGGAAACATCTCCTGATACAGGCTGTGGGCTGGGCTTTGAGAAGGGGCTGTTGTGAATCTCCAGGGATTCCAGAAGGAAGCGGAGATGATAATTAATGCCTGGTTCAAAAGCAATTATACCAATTATGTTTTTAATTTAATCTCTGCAAAATTTGGGACTCTCAGAAAATGTAAATAAACAGCTCTAAAAATATTAACATCTCTCCTGTTGAGCATCCTCCCCAGATCCTGGCTAAACGAGCTCATTCCCGGCAGTGCTTGCCTGCCAATCTTGGGCAGAATTTGCAGAGATATGCCTAGAAAATTCCATCAGTCTTGCTCAAGAACTACAGGGCTATCCATGGAAATACATCCCCACAGGGAATAAGTTTCTCCCACTACCCACCACAGGGCCAAGTGACACAGCAATTCACAGCGAACTGTCCCCACATTCCAGTGTTCTGCCAGTGCCCTGACTGGGCCAAATTCCTGCTTGTCAGGATAGTGGAAAGTTCTACTTTTCAGTGACCTAAATCCCACCCTGATTCCCGTGCACATTGGTGGGGGAATCTCCTGAAATACCACAGTTTGTCCCTGCTGTTGCTGCAGAATGACTGAGGCGTCTCCCATTTTCCCCCATTTTTTCAAACTGCTGCATACGAGAGGTAACGTGTCTGCACCCCACCCCATCCCACCCCATCCCACCCCATCCCATCCCATCCCATCCCATCCCATCCCATCCCATCCCACCCCACCCCACCCCACCCCACCCCACCCCATCCCATCCCATCCCACCCCACCCCACCCCACCCCACCCCACCC
>NW_024582087.1:3278131-3410588 GCF_017639235.1 Corvus kubaryi | reverse complement strand
CCATCCCATCCCATCCCATCCCATCCCATCCCATCCCATCCCACTCTCACGAGCTCCGGGTGCTGTTGTAGGATGCAGTATTGAAGAGATGATCCAAAGTGACCAAAGGCTCTGGAGAACCTGAGACACCTCAGGAGAACTTGGCTTCCCAGGTCTCTCTGCTCTCCGGAATGCAGGACATGGACTTATGGCCATGTGGGTGACTTGGGCTGAATTTGCCTTTTTCTGTATAAAGCTGCTCACCAGAGGGTGGGCAGCCCCTGCACAGCAGCACCAGAGGCATTGAGACTCCTTTTTTCCAGTTCCTTTAGGGTCTTGTCCTGCCACATCCCAACTAACAAACTCTGCTTTCCGTGCGTGCCGCAGGTTCAGCCCGTACGAGTGGTACGATGCCCATCCCTGCAACCCGGGCTCGGACATCGTGGAGAACAACTTCACCCTCTTGAACAGCTTCTGGTTCGGGATGGGAGCGCTGATGCAGCAAGGTAGGGCAGCACCCACCTGCTGTTAGGGTTTTTTAAATTTAAAATTTGTTTTGGCTGCAGCCTCCTGGTACCTCCTGGCCCCTGCAGTGCTGAGCACACACCCAGCCTGCTCCAAGGAGGTATGCTGCCTTCATCTCCCTCAGCTGCTTCATTCCCCACATCCCAGAGACTCTGTAGATTCCTATTTCTGTTTATTCAAATCATTTGTTCAGTTTCAGGATCTCTGACGTGGCTCTCTCTGTTCTAAATCAACTTTTCCAGCAGACAGGGTGTTTTGCCCTCTGCTCCATCCCCATTTTTCCCCTCCCCTGGTCATTCTGAGCAGTGTGAGACGCCCTGAAGCTCCCCCAGCCCAGGACAGAGGTGAGGAGCTGCCCTGGGAGCCTCTGCCCAGCAGCCCTTCAGGAGTGCTGTCAGTGGCACTGGTGAGCCACCATGACAGGGACCTCAAAAACGGGATATGGATGGGATTACATTCCTGTGTGTGAATGGAATAGAGCAATGGAATGAGTAGAATAAATCTGTTCAGAAGGCAGCAGGGGGGGAGCTGGGGAGCAGCTCTGAATAAGGAACAAAATTCAGCTGTGATCTAATTGCAGAAAATCCAGGAATAGAAATAAGTGGAAAATGTCAAACATTTGTCACACTTTAATTTACCGTGTATCACTGGTTATATCCAGAGAGCAAAAGAAGCACAGCCTTGGCTCAGTGGCAGGCACAGAGCTCCTGCTCCGAGCTCCACTGCCACCGCTGCCGCCTGTAATAGAGATTCCTCCTGGATCTCGGCTGCCCTCATGGACAGTGACAGTTCCCAGCAAGATGGTTTAGCAGGATGAATCATCCCTCTTATCAGATGCTGATAAATGAAAAGAGCTATATTCTTTTTAACTCAATTCTGCATCTAACAAGAAAAATATTTCAAAGCCAGACTGATGTCACAGCATCCGATGCATCAAAGGGCCGGAGATGGAAGAGGGAAGAAACAGGATCTTGAGGAGAACCAAAGCACCCTCAATATCCAGGACTTCTCCTCTTCCTGGTGTCTCCTTGCTGCACTCTGAAGGGAGCAAAACTACGCCCCATGCTCCGCTTTGATGCCATGCTGCCTAAAATTGCTTTGCAAAGCCCAATCTTTGTTGCACATTCCAGGCTGATAAATCCTCTGAGCACAGCTGTTTCAAACCCAAAGCTCTTGCCTGGCTTTAAAAGGTGTTTTGGGTGATTACAAAAATAGCACAGCCCATTCAGCCCTTCATGTCTGCTCAATAAAAGTCATTCCAGACCCACTACACCTTTTATGCTGTAACATCTCCTGCTTCTCCACTTCTAACTGGCATTCAAAGCCCTGCACCCTGATAGTTCCTTTCTCTCGCTGTTTGATTTTTTTAAAACCTTGTGTATTTGAACACACTCCCCGGAGTGAGTCTTTTGAAAATAATCTGTTTAAAAGCAAAGCCCTTTTTAAATGGCAGAACAAAACACTTATAAAAGTTCATAAATAGCTTGCTATTTAAATCTCATAAAAGCAGCCCAGTTAATTACTTCAGTTTGGATGTTTCCTGTAAATTGGGCACTGTACCCAAGGTCAGTAATCAAGGGAGCGGGTTTTTCTGCAAATGCTACAAAAACCCCACTGATGTCATCGCATGTAAGATGTCTGGATAATTTGCCTCAAAACCAGTTGGCTTTAATTACATAGCTGGAACAGTTTTGATAGCGAAATCTGATCCCATATATATATATATATGTATATGAAATGTACATATGGATATATGAAATGGGTCCTTTCCCTCTATTTCCTCTCCCCTCCTTCCCCTCTCCCACCCCAGGCTCGGAGCTGATGCCCAAAGCCCTGTCTACACGGATCATTGGTGGCATATGGTGGTTCTTCACCCTAATTATCATCTCGTCCTACACGGCCAACCTTGCGGCTTTCCTGACGGTGGAGAGGATGGAATCCCCCATCGACTCGGCAGATGACTTGGCAAAGCAGACAAAAATAGAGTATGGAGCAGTGAAGGATGGAGCTACCATGACCTTCTTCAAGGTGAGACCGGGCAGAGGCTTTCTACCTTCTGGGCAGAGATGCAACATGCTGAGGCCATCAGGAGCCAGAACAAAGATCCAAAGACAGACAGCTTCCCAAGCCGCCCCTGCTGCTCCTTCCACACAGCTTCTTTCAGTCTCACATCTTGCCCACTGAGAGTGTCACTTACCTGAGTCCCACCAAGGCTAAATTCCCCTTTTCTATTGTTAACTGAGCTCACAGTTACAAAATTAAACTGATTTTACAGTTTTGGAGGCTCTACCCAATATTGGCTCAGTCACCCTAAAACGTAGGACATACCAAAGTGTAGCTTGCATTAAAGTCTTACAGAATAATCTTACATTCCCTAAAGCATCTTCCCAATTTCCACATTTGACCCACCCAGCTCCTTCCTTGCCTCTGCCAGCACAGCCCCATGGAGCCCCCAAAGTGATCCAGCCAGCCTTCAGGGACAGAGGAGAGCCCAAATGAAACCCACAGCTGGACAGATGGTGCAAAGTGCCCTTCCTGACCAGTATCTTGTATAGCTGAAATATCTTTTTTGTCCTTCAGGTATTCATATCAAGGTAATCCAGTTTTATTAACCTTTGAGATCCAGGGCAAGGTAACACTACCCGTGCATCACAATCCAATTGCATTAACTTCTTCTATTTAAAGCATAATTAAATTCAGAAGTCAGTCAGATTCCACCGTTGCCTCAAAAATAGAAAGAAACTAAGAGATGTAAAATGACCTTTAAAACCACTACTGGCCTGTAAAAACCCAGCTTAAAAAGAGAGAGAATAAAGGGATAGAAATGAGGGGTGATTAAGGAATTATCACCCTGGCAAGGAAAGAGGCCCCAGGCAGATCCCAGGCTTTGGCTCAGGAATGGGGGCTGGCTCCCCTGCACTTCTGGCTCCTTCCCCCTCCGCCACCCTAATGCAGAAGGACACACATGGGACAAACACAGTTCAGGTTTTACCAAGCAGGTTGTGCCTGCTGCTGCAATATTTGAGCGGGCGCGGGGTGATGGCAGCTTGACGAGGCCTTAGCAGTTTAATTGCCAAGACTCATTAAAGGAAATCAATATGCTGGATTTTAATAATAGAGAGAGCATTGTTCCTGTGCAACTTCTCTTGGCTCTGCTCTGGCTGAGAAGCCACTGTCCTCCCTGAATCCTTGTGCTGACTCTGACAGGCAGCAGCAGAGGTTGATAAAGAACCACGGAGGGGTTAGTTTGATCTTTAATGATTCTGGGAATGCCCAGTTGCTGCTGCGGGCCCATTTGCCTCCTGCAGTGGAGCTGGTCCATGCAGTTCTGTCCATGGCACAGCCAGATGCGTGGTGGTATCTTCCAAAGCCATATAAACCTGGAACAGCCAGCAGGGAAAGGCAGGCTATAACTGTGTGCTTTAACTGCGCTTTCCAATATGAATTTTATATGGGAATAAAAGGAAACTATCTCTTTTAACAATCACCAGGACACAGTATATTTATTGCTTCATATCATTATCCATCAGAATCATACTTCAGGCTTCTAACAGCGTTGGCATGGTTTATTGATGCAGCATATTTTCCTTTTCCTTTTTATTATCATTGTTGTATGGAGATGAATTCTCAGGAATGTCCCTTCTGACAAGTGTTTCCATTACTGGAGCAGTGGGAGCGACCATGTGGGATGCTCTGTGCACTTGTCCTTCGAGTACAGAGGGACGTGGGAGAGATAGGATTTCTGCCAGCCCCCAGCAAGGTCTTTGTCCTCAACTGGGTAATTCCTGAAGTAGTTTTGGTTCAGCTGCTCTGTCAGTGCCACCTCCATGGGGACACCTGTCACAGCACAGAGCTCCGGGCACCAGGTGTCAGCTGAGGATCCACAGTCCCTCAGATGAGTGGCACTGGAGGAAGAGCACATGGCTTCCCTCCCCTTCCTCTGCTCTGCTCCTGGGATCACCAGCAGAGACAGCCCACGCCAGCCACGGCTCCTAGAGCACTCCTGGACATCCAGAGCCTGAGCACTCCAGCAGCTCTGAACACGCTGTCACTGCTGGGACAAAAGGCTGATGGCAGCACACAAATGAGGATCTCACCTGCTCCGTGGATTACCTGCTGTACTTGGCCCAAATTACTGCCTGGCTCCTTGTATGGCTGTTCCCCAAAGTCATTCCCCTCATAGCAGGAACGCGCTCCTTCATCTCTCTGTGTTAAATCAGCTGCAAACCGCACACACCAACCCTGAGCACACCCGGGCCCTGCAGCCTCTGTCAGTGCCCATCACAGTCCATGCTGGATCCCCCCCAGGAATGCAGGAGGAGAGCACCATCCTGGCAGCTGATCTTAGGGAGCAATGGGCAATGGGAGGAAGATGAAGGCAGATGCCTTTCCATGCTGTTCCATGAGACGGTTCCCAAAGCATTGACCAGTTCGACCTCTGTTCAGGCTGCCCGAGAGCTCGTGCAGAGCTCACCAGGGACACTGCAGAAGGTCCCAATGGAACCAAGACACCTCTGGGACAGCTGCACAGCGAGGGATGCTTTTCCCACAAAATTTGGCCCCATGCAGCTGAGCAAACCAGCCATGGCAAATGGGAAGAAGAGAGAGTTTTACGAACCATACTGGCAGATTTGGACTTCATGAAAAGAACTTTTGAGAAGGTGTTTACTCCCTGGCAATGCAGATTGAGTTACAGGAATAAACACAGATCACTCAATTTAGGAACAGCATCTAGAGTTCATTATAACTCATGCCAGAAATCCTTCCCATCCCACAGAGGATGCTGCCTCTCTGAATGGAAGGCCAGGTCTCACGTGCAGTTTGGAGTCTGGGTGTGAGTGTGCGTATGTGTGTACAGATACTCACTCATACAGAAATGTTAAATCCTCAAGGCTAAGTATCTTCAGTTGGTGGAAATCAATTTATTTTTTCATACAGGATGGAATTGAAAATCTTAAGCCTGAAAGTTCCTTTCGTGCCAATTTGGCTGTTAAAAAAGCGTGTATGTCTTGGCAAGGTGCCTCATAGGGGCTCCTCTAAACGATTCCATTAATTGATTTGGGTGACTGGCCCTGCAGAACTGCTTATTAAAGGTGGCTTCTGAGCTGTGACTCTGAAGAATGAACTCGGAGGCGTTCTCAGTGTCGCTGTGATCGCTGCGTTCGGAGGGGCTGGCACTCGGCTTTCACACACACATCTCATTTAGCACTAACACGAGGTGATTAAGATGCAGAGCACAGCAGACCAGATTCTGGTGTTATTTATCCTGAACAAATCAAGGAGAAGCTCCACTCACATGTGTCGGAGGGAGAGATGTGAGCAGGAATGAGACTCGACCCCCCCGTGTGAGCCATGGCTGCAGCACCAGCCCTTGATAATTAGTAATATCTCCATCAGTCCTAACATCCCGGAGCTCCTGACACAAGATCTTCTGTGCCAGGAAGAAGCCAGTGTCAGACCATTTATCTTAATGCTTCAGAGCACCCAAGCAGTCCCTCCTCATCTACCTTTGGCAGCAAAGTTGTCACTGAAGGGGACCTGGAGACCCTCTAGAAAATGTGGGGGCACAGGAGGGTCTCTTTATCCACAACAAACTGAGATATGCTTCTTTTAAGAAGCCCATAAAAGTAAATGGGGAATGTCTCAAGAAGAAATTAGCACCCAGCTACAGCACAGCAAATACCAGATCAGACCAGTAACTAACCCCAGCAAGGATCTTTTAAGGTAAACAGTGGTAAAAGCAGGAGTCCAGCAAAATCAAATGCACATACAAATAAAGAACACAGAAAAAAACATCAGCAAAATAAACACAATTTAAGGCATTCTTTATTACTGAATTACGACTAAGATTGTTTTGCTTTTTTCCATGGTGCAGTCCTGGCTGACGACATCCAAATTCCCATCGATAAGCAACGCCTTTGCAGCGTGACCCAAGTATTTGAGAGGAGGACAGGGAGAAATGAACTTTTCCCTCAACTATAAAACATGTTCTTTGGCTTAACTGAGTGTGAGCTGGAGCAGGGACGCTCCTGCCCTTGCTGTTCCTGCGATTTGGGATAGATGACTGACATCACTCTCACAATGACTGACAGCTGCTTCCAGGTTTTTAGCAAACTATCAGCCTGTGAGGGCTGTGCTGGAAATTCCAGCTGGGGAATTTTCCCTTGGAAAAGCAGTGTTCTTATTAGGTTTTAGAGCCTGAGATTGCCCTGACCAGGGCTGTGTGTGAGCTGCACCAATGGCCTGACCTCCCTCCTGGAGGGACCCCCCACCTCATCTTCCCTGCCGGGGTCTTGGCCCTGTGCCCGGATCTCTGTTCCAGCTGTTCATTAGGCACAAATGAGCAGTGACCAGCAGCTCCATTCTCGTGGCCAGCCCTTACCCAGGTGTGCCCCAGCTGGAGGAGTGCTCGACCCCTGGCACGGCCGGAGCTGGGCTCAAAGGAGCACAGCCAGCACTGAGAAATCTGGACTCTTCCTGGCATCCCAAACACAATTAAATCCTTTCAAGCTGGTCAGGAGCAGTGATTTAAGAGAAGAAGAGAAAAGTGGTTTTTCTCTTCCAGGGAACCCTGTCTCATGTAATTTCAGTCGCCTGAAGAGGTCCACTGCCTCATGCAAGTCCCATTTGCTTCACTAAATGCAGCCTATTGATTTTTTGCCAGTTTATTTTGCTCTCTGCTCTAAACTGGGAGAACACTGATGTTAAAAGCTCTGTGTCAACACCCAGGGAGCATTAAATGCAGAACGAGAAGAAGAGAGAGGGACAGCCAAGGAACCAAGAGGCCTCTGATGTGAACTATATAAATGTTAAACAAGTCCTTATCAGCCAGCCGAGCACACGATTCATTTCAATTACCCATTGTAATGTACAGATATTTAATAATCCTTTTGGAGGCTACATTTCTTGCTGCTCTTTGAGGTTTGATAGATGCCACAAATCTACCTTACAGGCACTGGTCCAGATTTTCAAGCGAGGGAGATTATCCTGCCTCTTGAATGAAGTTTGCTCCGGCACATCCACTGTTGTGCATTCATCAAGTGGATTATAACAAGCATGAGCTTTAATGGAGAAGAAATGAATCCCTGGGTATTTCAGTCAGGAGAAGGGGCCCACAGGGTTAAAGGCAGAGGAACAGCCTTTGTTTGAACAGCACTGCACTACCCAGCTCTGGGGTGATGAGCTCTTGTTTAACTTTTGCTAAACACGCTGGAATAAAGGAGGTGGATGGGCAAAGCATTTGGAATACGAAGCATTACAAGGGACTTTTAGCTACCTCACCTTTATTTATTATGGTTTTATCAGAAGAACCTATGCTGGCACATTTTGGGTGATACTGAAGAAATGGAGGGGAGCTGTGGCAGCAGCAGTTGGGCTGGGCTGGGGCTCCATCTCCTGCTTTCTCATGGAAGGACAGAGACCAGTAGAGAGATAAACGACGGCTGAAGTCACAGCTCTGCAGCAGCGATTCCCCGTGCAGCGGCTGCTGAGCGGCCGCCCTTATTCCAGGCAAAGCACAGGGACTTATCAGCTCTCTGACTTATCAGCCAGCTCCAGGCTCGCTGAGGAGCACAGTGGAGGAGGAGGTTTGGCTGACTAAGCTGCCTCTTATGAAATAAGAAGGCAAAAAGAGATCTAGGAAAAACAAGAAATTGGGCAGAAAAGAAGAACGGTGCATAAAGGAGCCAGCAGCGGTGGAAACACAAGCCTCAATATCCAAGTGCTGTTCCAGAGCCCACTGGAGGAACAGGGCTGGTCTGAGGCAGAAGCACTGACCCACAGGAGCACTGGGACCAGCGAAGGGGCAAGAGGACACTGCTCTGCCTGTCTGGGGAATCCTCCTAAACTAAAGCCAGTTCTGACCAGTAGTCTGGGATAGTGGAAGGTGTCCCTGCCCATGGCAGGAGGTGGAACTGGATGAGCTTTAAGGTCTGTCCCAACCCAAACCATTCTGGGACTCTGTGATTCTGTGACTTTTGTGATAACTGACAGAGACAACTCAGAAGGTGCTCGTAGACAAATGGTACATTTCAAATGTTATGGCAAGACGTAAAATAACCATATTTCTTCTCACTCAACACATTTTTCTAGAAGAAAAAAAACATTCACACGAATAGCAAGCTAGGAAACATACTCCTTCCTTTGCAACAGAATGTCTGCTGATAGTGAAAGAATATCCATGTTTATTTTTAGCCATAAGACAATCTTCTTGAATATCTCTGTGCTTCTGTTTACATGGATGCGTTAAATCTGTTTGGCAGTTGCACATATCTCAGAGGAGACATGTTTCCTTGCCATGCTTGAGGAAAGACAAAAATATCATAGAGTGTAGAGAAAACCACGTCCTCCAAAACCCTCCCTGTTCTCGCTGCATGTAGAAACATTACAGGGTAAACAAATCCTGGTTAGGAAATGAACACATTTAAGCAGATCTAACAATGGCCTGTGAGACAAGGGGGCCTCCAGGGCATTGGGCAGGGTCTCAGTTCCACCTCAGGACCAGAAGCACATGCACAGTGGGATGTTTGCTGCAACCTATGTCTCACTTTATGGCAACATAAATCCAAACAATGTTGGACAGTGAAGGAAAAGAGGTATTTAAGACAAAGTCAAATTTATGGTTGCTCCATTGTGTGATCTGTTCTCAACTATTATTATTATTTACTGAAAAGATACCAGCTTTCAGCAAATGGATATTCATTCTTATTTTGGGGCTGGGGCATATCATTTTTCCAGAAATCCAAAATTTCCACCTTTGAAAAAATGTGGGCTTTCATGAGCAGCAAACCCACGGCACTGGTTAAAAACAACGAGGAGGGGATCCAGCGAACCCTGACGGCCGATTACGCGCTGCTGATGGAGTCCACCACCATCGAGTACATCACCCAGAGGAACTGCAACCTCACCCAGATCGGGGGGCTCATTGACACCAAAGGCTATGGGATTGGGACACCCATGGGTAAGTGACAGCTCTGCAGGTACCCCGAGGGGGGCCGGTTACCGCAAACACAACAGGGGTGATTAAGATAATCCACTCCCAGTGGCAAAATTCCAAATACCAGACTTTACACTGTCTGCCTGCTGAAGAGAGGTCTGAACTGCTCTGCTTAGCACAGACACCTTCCCTACTTGGTGGGATTTTAGTCCCACTTTCCCTCTGTGTATAATGGTGTTCCCATCCCCAGGGTCACCGTACAGGGACAAGATCACCATTGCCATCCTGCAGCTCCAGGAGGAGGACAAGCTCCACGTCATGAAGGAGAAGTGGTGGCGGGGGAACGGCTGCCCTGAGGATGAGAACAAGGAGGCCAGTGCTCTGGGCATCCAGAACATCGGAGGGATCTTCATCGTCCTGGCAGCCGGCCTGGTGCTGTCTGTTTTCGTGGCCATGGTGGAGTTCATCTACAAGCTGCGCAAAACGGCCGAGCGTGAGCAGGTACTGATTCCCTCTGATTCCCTCAGCCCCCTTAGCCCAGCATGCTGACCCCAGAGACAGGCAGGGAGGGGGCAGAGGGATCCAGCCTGGCACCCCTAAAACATCATCCCCAGGGGCTCACTGGTCTGTCCCTCTGACAGCCTCCACTCGGGGGAAAGTCATGTCTGCTCTGATCAGGGTCATCTGCTGCTGCAGCAGCCAGACCAGGACACGTTTGTAGGGTAGTTTAGAGCAAGCTGACAAATAAATCATTAAAATATAGGCAGAAGTCCCTAGGAGGGGCCTTTCTCAGCTGTTACATCCACTTGAAATCACTTGCACCTTCCAGGTGTGACTATACATGCCTTCTCCCCACTCCCATTCAAAGAGCAACGAGTCAGGGCCCACCAGGAAGCCTCACACTGTCTTACCAACTCTTTGCCACACTCTCAGACGCAGCCCATCAGTGGCTGATCTGTTCAGGAAACAACAGAACTGCTTTTATGCTCTTCCTCTTCCGTGGGTGTCCCGATGCAGTAAGTGGAACGTGCATTTGTGTGCATGACCAGAAATCAAAGCGATCTGCCCTCACGGTGGACTAGACAGAGAAATGAGAGCTGCCCAGTAGCAGGAGGGTCAGACCCGGCCCCGCCTCCCCCCAGGGATCACATAGAGCCAGAGCTCCAGCAGCCGCCTGCAGCTCTGCCCTTGTGCAGGATTTAGCCTGTCAAAGGTACAGCCCTTGCCAAGGTGCCCACGCAGCCCCGCGGTCCCGCAGAGCTCAGCCGATGCCTGAAACAGCCCCAAACCTCATGCTCACCCTCTGCTGAGCCCTTCCAGCCCCCCTGCTCGCAGAGGGGGAGCAGAACATTGCAGCAGTAACGGAGCGCTTTGTCCCCGCTGTCCCCAGCGTTCCTTCTGCAGCGCCGTGGCCGACGAGATCCGGCTGTCGCTCACCTGCCAGCGCCGGGTCAAGCACAAGCCCCAGCCCCCCGTGATGGTGAAGACGGACGCGGTGATCAACATGCACACCTTCAACGACCGACGGCTGCCCGGCAAGGACAACATGACCTGCAACACCGGATTGGCACCTGTGTTTCCCTAGGGAATGGGAGTGGGGGGGTGGGAGGGAAGGAATTGTGGCAGACAAGGCTGGATGCACCCTTAACTAGGGAAGAATGGATTAAAAAACAAGAAAAAAAAAAGAAAATAAAAGAAAAAAAAGCCTGGTTTGTTCATTTCAAGAACAAGGCCTTTGCAACCCAGCTGCATCCATCACCGCAGAGGAGCCAGAACTTCCAAGCACGGACAGTAACGTGGGTCTTGGGGCTTTTTGCGCTGGTTTTGTTACTTTTCATTCCTTTTTTTTAATGCTTCGATCCTCCAGGCCTCATGGAGTCCAACCACCACCCAGGAGTCTGATGTTTACACACTGAAAACACGCGGAGGTGAAGCAGAATTGAGCCAACCCTGAGTGGGTGAGGAGGAGCCCTGAGCGTGGCTCCATCAGCACGGCAATAAACAGGAACACTCGGTCAGGTGTCAGCACCTGATCCACACCGACACACACAGCACATTTTGGATACACTGTCCCGGAAAGGAAGAGGCATCTGGGAAGCACTGGGATGGTCGAGGCTGTGCCTGCCCTCAAAGCAGCTCGCGGTGGCCCCTCACCTCGCGGCTGTGCTGGCCGCAGCCATCCGGAGTGGGATGTCCACCTGGGAACATGGTGGCAGAAGGTGACACACGTTCCTCAGCAGATCCAGGGCAGCCGACTGGGAAGGGGGGAGTGAGCCTGAATGGACCCAAGTTCCGGGCCAGGGAGGGCACAGCGTGGCATGCCCAGGACCTTCTGCACCTCCGAGTGACACCACTCACACTCCCCGTGCCAAGCTCCAGCCCAAGCCCAGGGTGACACCGTGATCTCCAGGTCCTCAGCTCCGTCTCTGCTCTTTCTGCAAAGCTCAGTCTATCCTGCAGAGAAGCATGGGAAGCACCCAGGTCCACGGGCTCCAGCAGCAGCAGGAGCAGAGCTGCTTCCAAGAGCCAAAACTACCGATTTCCATGAAATTCAGCACCACTGAAATGCAACTCAAGACTGGGAGGGGACTGTGGGCCTGGTTTAGGACTGAGTGCTGTCCATTGCATCAAGGACCTGAAAGATGGATCTCAGCCTGCGGGGCCAGGGCTGGCCTGGGAGGAGCAGAGCTGCCAGAGCCAAGCCTGGGGTCCCTCCTGCTCTGACCACAAACTGCCATCCCTCAGGCAGCCTGTCCATGGGATTTCAGCAAACACACACTAAAATGTTTTTAGGAAATCCTCCATGAATTGTGTTCTTATTTTCAGGTTGCTTAACCCAGAAGGTTGGTCCTGCAGATGAATTTAGGCAGAATTACCAAAGACCCCTCTGCTGACCTAAGGTAACACTCGAGTAGCGTCCCTCAGCTCCATCCCTGCCAGGGGACCCGCAGGCAGCCAGTGGGACACTGTGGATTCATTCACAAAATTAAACAAATGGAAATTCCTCTGCCCACTGTAACCCAGAGTGTCACACGTGATGCAAAGGTGCTTAAAAGCTCTGATTTAAACACTGGTGGTGTAGAAAACAGCAGCGCCCTTCCTCTGCAGGGGTAAGAGGGACAGTGACCTGCTGCAGGACCCCAGCTGTGCCCACCTGTGTGGAAGGCAGGCGGGGCAGGGATGGAGCAGCCAGTGCCCAAGCTCTGCACCCAGAGCCTTGCTCTGTGCCATGGCTGCAGCGGGTGCTGTGGCCACTGCAGGAACTGGCCGCTGAACTGACCCCGTTTGCCCTCCCAAGCAGCACGGCCATTCTGGAAAGTTTCTCCTCGCCCCAAGGAACAAACCCATCTGTAGCTGATTTTGGATTTTTCCCCACCTGTTCCTCTCCATGCTCAGTCAGGAAGGTTGTCTCGAGCTGAGCAGAATTAGTAAATTAGCTCGAGGGGGAAGAGCTGCTCCCCCACCCCATCATGGAACACAGTTTCTCCCTATTTTGCTTTTCCATGATGTAAAGAAACAACAGAGTGACTCCAAACAAAACCAGGTGATTTGTCATACTTTGACTAAAGTAAAGATATGCAAAGAAGTTACATTCATTTCCACCTTTTCACAAAAACCATGAAAAATTAGGGGTGAAAGCTGCCAATGCAATGGGTATCAGATTCTTAATAGTTTGCTGCCCAAGTACCTTGAGCAGAGGACAGACTGAAGTGTGGGGCAGCTTCCAAAAGCTAATGACATACTTTCTGTACTCCTCTGCAAATTGTTAGGCTTGTCAGAATAGTAGATTTTACATTTTCCTTGTGAATTTCTAAGCTCTAAAAAAAAGCAGAGATGAAAACAAAACCTGAAACTGGCTTTAAATGTCCAGAGAGTAAAATACCACAGAAATCAGCATTCGTTTTGCTTCTTCGCAGATTTTTAAAAAATAAATAATTACTGTTAATACCACAAACCCCATTTATTTATTGACACCAGCCTGATTTGATTTTACTCACAAATGTGACAGGTGAGCATCTGGAATTACTGGTGTACTGCCAGCCAGATCAAACCCTGCAGATGAACCCTTTCCTTCCGTCCCTACACTCCTAAATCAGCCACGAACTGCAGCCAAATTCCTGCATCTACATTATGGCTTTGTGTTGAAGTTTTGATCCTTGAAACACTTGACATTCGATAAGGGAACGTTCTGCAGCGCCCAAAACAATGCAGAGGAGCTGCTGGGACCCCAGCCCAGCACAGACCCTTCCCCCTGGCCCCCGCTCACTGTGACCTGAGGGAACGTGGACGATCTCAGCCCTCAGCCTTCCTGTGGGACCCGGGGGCAGCTCACCCAGGAGAGCTCCCGGAGCCTCTCCCGTGCCTCCGTGTGTGCTCCTGGTCCTGGAGCCCAAAGCCATGTGTGTTCATCCCAGAGGAGGAGCAGCGAGCCCCACGCCTCACAACTATGTGCTGGGAGAATTGGGAAGGGACAGACCCCATGACAAAGCCTCGAAGCCTTCTGTGAGCGTCCGTGACCTGGTTGGGACTAGCAACAACTCACGTCTGAAATCACCCGACTTCCAACGCTGTTTAACTTGGTTCCTTTCTTCACTTAGGCAGAGGGACTGGAAAACTGAGGAGGAAATACAGAAAAAGCAGGTTTGGGTTATTAAATTGTATCTAAACTGTTGTCACCTTGGCTCACCGTCCCCTTATCACTTGCTTTTTCCCTTCAACTCTCCTGTGAGACAGAGCAGGGACATCCAGCAGCTTCCCTGGGGTGGATTTTCTGTTTGGAGTCAACCAACAGCATGTGTCAGGTCTGATGTCGAGGGGACAAACCCACAGAGAGAGAGAATATGCAAAGAGGAACCAGCTCCAGCTCTGGGCACCCACTGCTCCACCTCGGTGGCGGCTGCTGGGAGCAGGATTCAGCCAGGTGCTGGCACAGAGGCTCTCTGGGGGGGTCACAGCAAAGGGACATCGTGGATCCTGGTGGCTTCACCCAGTGTTTACCCCAGCACCCAGTGACCGTGGGGCACGACAGTCCACAGAGTGCTCGGGGCTGGCAGGGCAGGAGAATTCCCAGGCATTGGCATCACGAGCCCTCTGCTCTGTACCTTACTTTGACATGTTTCTCAAAAAAAGAAAAAGACAAAAAAAAAAAAAAAGAACAAACAACAAAACAGAAAAGAGTGGGAAAAAGGAAAAAATAGTCTCCGTGACATTCAGGGGATTTTCCTTTGTGGACATGCAGAATTTCTATGAATATAGTTTTTTGTAAACATTTTGTAACAATTTTGGTTTCATAGTAACTGTGTTACTTGCTGATCATTCTAGGCTGATGTAAATACAATTTCCAAAAAATAAAAAAAAAAAAAAGAAAAAGTTCTGATTATTTTCCTTTTTAAGACACTGTGATATATCAAAGTGCACAGTTTGCTGTATGAAGTAATATGGTTTTAAATTTTAAATAAATAATTTCTAGAAAATAATGACGTTTATGCCTGTTTATACTCAACATCTTCCCTTTTGCTTAGATTCTATCCTAAACTCTCATTGTTTAACGACATCCCAGCTTTTTCAGTCACAAAGCTGGTGATGATAAAACCAGTTCCCAACTGAACCCAAACACCTGGGAATTGCTGCTGGTGCTGCTCACCAAGGGGGTTGTGGCACGTTTGGGGTGGTGGTCATGGTCTCAAGCACAACACATAGAGGGGAAGGGGAGGTAGAATTTTGGCCAGAGAGATGGAAGAGACAATGAGGCTCAGACAGTGCAGCTCTCCTTGCCCTCACACACCTCCCACAGTTTGATATCAGACAGGTAATTAAGCCTGGATATTCCATGAAGAGCTATCCACAGGAGCTCTCTCCCACCGTGGTTTGCCTGGAGGCTTCCTGAGCTTTTCATCACAGAGAGGTGCCGGAGCCTGAGAGCCCCGACAAGGCCATCGGGTTCATAAAAGCTCTGTTTGCCTCTTCCCTTCCATGTAAGTCAAGAATCTTATTAGCTCGATAAAAGCTGAGAGCACCCTAAAGGCCAGCGTTTATTAGTCTGAAATCTTTATGACTCTGCTTTATTATATCAAGGCAGGGAGTTCTGCAGTTTCTGGGATGGGAGCAGTGAGTGTGGTCGGAGCTGTGCCCTTCCAGCAGCGATAAAACAAACCCCAAAAGTGGAGGCAGAGCCCCAGGGGTGGCTCTGGGCTTCAGTGGCACAGCCCACCCTGCACACTGGGAAATAAAGAAAATTCCTTCCCATTTTAATTATTTTTAAGGGTCACCCTCAAAAGTCTTTCACATCTCTATTCACTTGAGCCCCCAGAAAACCAAAGCTTTGACGCTGGCGCCAAGGGGGGATCGGCAGAGCTGAGCCCAGCCTCACTTTTATGCTCTGAACCCTAATCAATATGCAGAGAACATGGCAAAAAGAAGAAGGAAAAAAGACAAAAGCAACGGATGCCTTTGCAAAGCTGCTTCTGCATCACTTAGCATGAGAGACCTTCTCTGGGAACAAAATCCCTTCCCACGTGCCAAGGGAACGGCCGCTCCCAGCTGCTGAGGACAGCAGGGGCAGGATGGGGCAGCGCCGGCTGACCCTGCGTGACAAACCTCCGGCTGCGCCAGGAATACCAGGAATTGTCAACATAAATCGTTATCAGCAATAACGCGAGGCAGCAATTAACCTTGTCAGTCAGCAGCTCACCCTTTACTGACTGTGACCCACCGCCTCTAAGCTGCCAATCACCTCCGAATGAATAATGAATGAGACAACAGATTTCACTCATAAAACAGCAGTTTGGTTCCCTTTGAGCACCAATTAATCCCTCTGGGCAAAATATGGAGAAAATCAGGAAATGGTGAGAGGCATCTTCCCACCCTCCCACCTCCCAATCCCAGCCAGGCACCTTCAGACATTTTAGATTTTCAGCTCAGCAGAGAACAATTTTTAACCCAGATTTCATCCAGCAAAATCGCATTTCAAAGCGGTAATTGTACATCTGCGAGTAGGTGCTCTCCTGACCCTGGATGCCAGTGCTGTGATGCATCCCTGTGCCCCCTCGCAGGGACAGGCAGCTGACACTGGCCACCATGTCCACGAAGTCTTGCTCTCTACGAACACCAACTCTTTCCTTCTCCCCAAAACAAACCAGACAAAGTCTCTGCCACTTGGGGAGGACTCAGGCAAGTTTGGACCTGAATGTTTTCACAGGTAAAATACACCTGATTTCCTTAATGGAAATTTGGGGATGGAACAGAGGGAATGATGGCAGCAGGAAATCCTTTATCTCCTCTGGTGCCTGCCAGAGTGGGTTGGGCAGGACAGTCCCTGCACGGTACAAGAACTGTGTTTGCAACACTAAGACAGGGTCCAAACAACCATGGAAACAGGGAGCAGCACCTGCATGTAATAACTTTCCATTTAATAACACTGTTGTCTGTCCGGCATCAGGAGCCTTTCAGGATATTCCTGAGATTTCCACAAGTGGCATTATCTCATCCCAACCCAGCTTACTGAGCATGACAGGTTGATCCCAGTTCATGCCACCTGCATCTCCAGCTCCACAGATGAGAAATTGAAGTGACTTGCAGCACAACCAGGAGCTGGGGAGCCTCCTCCAGAGACCCCTCCATTATTCCCCTTTCCAGGGGGAACAGAATGGGAACAGGGTCAGCTGAGGCCTGCAGAACCAGGGGGTGATGCCAGTGAGAAGTGGAGCCCAGCAGAAAGGTGAATAGCACAAAAAGAAACCTGCCCTGAGCCTCCAGACACACAGCCTGGATCCAAACTGGATTGTGACATTTGGAAGAATTTGGTGACATTTCCCTTCAAGAATTTCTGTGCAACTTCTGCATCTGATGTTTTCCACCAGAAACTGAAATATCCCACCAACCATAGGACTGGAGTTGTGCACTAACATTATGCTTATAACTAGAAAAAACAGAGCCTCTGGCTTAGAGAGCTGTGCTCAGGTGAACAGGGAAAGAAAGAAAGCAGAAAACACCAAAAAAAAATGAAAGACCTTGTCCTACACAGAAGGGCAAGGAAAGGGAGGAGAGCAGGAGTCTGGCCCATCAGCAGAAGGGCCACATCAGCTCAGGACTGCACTGGGAAGACCCTAGGGAGGCAGCTGCGCTGGGTGACAGGGACAGGCTCTGTGCGGGCTCTGCACGCCCCAGGAGCTGCTCCTCTGCCAGAGCTGGGCAGCACCGGCAGCTGCAGACACGTGCCCTGGCTTTCCTTGGTAACTGCAGACAATAAGAGCATTAAAAACCTAAAAGTGTGTCATCCTGCCCCAAACCAAGAACTGCCTTCTTGTCACAGCCGCCGTGGTGCCCAAGAACTGCTCGTGGGGAGATGGGGCACAGGAGAGCAGCAGGGATGGGTCTGGACCAGAGCAGGATCAGGCCCCGGTGCTGGAGGGAGTGGCAGGAGCAGCTCCGCTGGAGGTGTTGGTGCTCAGGGACATTTGAGAGCTGAGAGCGCTGAGCAATCTGCAGGGGCAGACAAGGTGCTGACACCTTTTATTTTAAGTAGTATCGATGGTGCTATTTAGCACACTCTGAGCACGCTGAAAGCATCAGCTTAGTAAACAAGAACTCTTTTGGCAGCGGTGAGGTAACATATGGGCTCTGGATATAATGTGCCTTGAAATGACTGTCGTAAATTAGCGAAGTGACTGTGACACAGGTAACACCTCGGAGCCCAGAGACTGCACGGGTTGAGAGGAGGAGCAGGTCTGGAGAGGTGTTTTTTCATGGGCTTGAAAGGGAGGCAGGAGGAACCAGAGCATGGTCCCCAGCAGAAGGGAAAAGGGCACCATTAGAGGAGGGAAGGGGGCACACAGCAGAGCACAGGGTTGGAGAATCACTGCAGAAAATACAAAAACATGCTGCAGAAAGATTTCAGGCACAGACCGTTCCAGTCTCTCAGGCTTTTTACCCTTCAGCACTAGGTGTCTTATTTTCATCCTCCCCTGCTGCCCAGAATCTCTCTGCCTGTTCTCCATGCATGCTGTGTGCTCGCATAATGGCTTTTTTTTCCATTAATGTGTTTATCTTGCTCCCTGTGCTTTGTTGGATGCACCATTCGCTGCTTCTTTATAGCAAAGTACCCAGTACCTCGGGAGCCAGTTTTGCTCGGGGAACTTGAGGCTGGTACAGACACTGTGTCACTGCAGGGTCTTGATGAACCATGGAGATTGGCACCATTTTTACAATTCCCATAGGACAGCACAAGGAATGGTGGATCCCAGCACCCCAGGGCCTACAGCCCACACCACCCCACCTCTGGAAGGTTGACCTGCCTGGGAGCGCTCACCTGTCCCCTCTCAGGACCTGAAACAGGCATGCCCTGAGCCAGGAAAAAGCCAAATGCTTTCATTTGAACAAACGGAAAAGTTTTCAGTTGGAGATGTTGTGGAAAGGGAACGAGGTTTATTCCGAGTACTTCAGGAATACTGCTCTCCCTTTCGGTGGCCTTGCTAAAACAGCTCAGAGAGACATAATTGAAGTGCTTAAGAAGCATCTGTCATTATTAAAACAAAGTTGCTTTGCAATTTTACTATTTCACTGCAGTTTCATTATCTCATGCAAATGAGCTGCTCTTCCCCTCTGTGGCGGGGCTGGAGGGAGAGGAGCCCCAGTGAGGGAATTTATTACCAGTTCTCACTCTTGAGATTATCAATTGCAAATGAAGGAGCATAAATACGTCTTCTTTAGCTGCTTATGCCACATTAAGGAATGTGCTGCAAGCTAATGGCTTTGCCACTCTTGTTTCAGACAGGAGCAGAGCATGGGAACACACGACTCCCTTGCTTCACAGCAGCATTAGAGAGGCTGGAGGAGCCAGGGCTTGGTCAGCAGGTTGTTACTACAACACTAATCCCAATCCATCCTGCAGGTCATGCAGCTACCATAGGTAATACAACTGGGATAGTTTGTCTTCTAGCAAGAATTCCGGTCCCTGATGATCAGCAACATAACTACCCCTCCACCCCTGCTCACACTTCAGGCTTCACAGTCTGTCCATACACACGTCTAATTTCCAGTTTCCCTTGCTGTCCCACTACTTTCATGGCTCAGAACTCACCTTGTCTCTACCCCAAACCTCCCTGAAGCTGCCCCTGGCTGCTCCTGCATGGGGAGAGACTCCCAAGCCCACAGAGTGAGCCCGTGGGGAGCTCCTGTGGCTGGAGCAGAGAGAGGCCCTGCTCCCCTCCTGGCTGGAAATCCAGTGGGAACATGAGCAGGGCCCCTGTGTCTGTGGGGCTGGCAGAGTCCAGCAGCTCTGGCCAGGGGTCCTCAGATACCCAAGCCCCAGGAACCATCACCCAGCCTGCTGCTGGGCTGAGCAACCCTGGGGAAGCTGGAACCAAGAGGTGTGGCTGCTGCAGTCTTTCCCCCGCACAGAGCTGGGGAGCACCAATTACCCACATTTTGGATCCCTCCCCAGCACCAGGACTGGGCTCGAGTACAACATGGCTTAACCACCACCTACACTCACACCTACAAACCACAGCCACCACTTGTCATCCACCTCCCCAGCCTCACCCTGGAGATCCAGGTGGGGAACAGCCTCTGAGGTGCTTCACAAACCATTATAGGTGCTCCTGCTCCTGTCACCACAGCTCTGGCAGTGCCTGACTCCAGCAATGCCCATGGAACACCAGCAAAGAGGCAATTACTGAGTGGCCTGGCACAGACGTGCAGCAGAACACTGTCACCAATGGGTGCTTGGCCAGGCTGCCACTGCCCGGGACCCCCAGACACTAAGGGGGTGCCAGGCTGTCCTTGTCCCCAGCATTGTGGGGGTCCCTCCACGTGCACAGGTCTACACCAATTCTGGAATTACATTTTCTTCAGAGCATTTCTACCAGAGAGAAATAGTAGCTGATCCTGTGCAGTCCAAAGCTGGCAGGCTGCACGCAGCCATCCATCAGGAGTGGGTAATTGATGCTATCAAGGGCCAGTTTATTCCAATCCATGCAGCACTCGGCACATCGGCATTCACCGCAGCCCGCTCCCCTGCCAGAGGGTGAGAAAACGTTATTATCTAGACAAACCCCTAATTCCAACAAATTGGATTACCCAGGCAAATGAAAATAACACAAACAAAACCGTCTGAGGTTCTGAGGGCTGAGTCACTTGTTTGTGGGCTCAGTTTTTCATTTCCAAGAGGATTTACAGCATACCGTGGTCTGCAGTAGGGGCAGTTTGGACAGAGCAGCCTCTGGCACCGGCTCACCCAAACACAAGCCCTAATTATCCCAAAGCCTGTGCTCCAAATGCTCCTCGGAGGACCTGGCCCTTCCAGACCGGCTGCACAAGGCTTTTCCTCTCACTCTCATTTCCTCCAGCTCAGCTGCAATTCAGGGCTGTTCTGCATGTCCAAGTGCTCCAGCTGGGACCTAAGGAACTATTAAAATGATAGTGAATGTTAAATACAAGAGTTGGAAACCTTTTGAGTTTATTCTTACTCCTTTGAGGCTTTTTTCCCAGGAGATGCTGATCACTAGAAAGGCCCTGTAAACAAGTGCAATCCTGAATGTTTTCCATCACAGTGTGATTGAGGTGAATGCTGCAGAACAGTCTCAGAAAATAAAGGTGAAATTTTTATTCCCCTGCAAATTGAGGTCTGATGAGACAGTCTGGACTAGCTCACCGATGGGCACAGGCTAGGCGACTTCTGTAGGCAAGGACAAGAACTGAAATTTCAATTTTCACACCCAAGCAAGCAGTCAGGGCACTCCTATGAATTGAGCTCCTGAGCAAGGATGATGGATGAAGTAAACAACAGAGCTGCGTGGAAAGGGCAGTGTTCTTGCTTGGGGGGAATAATTTTCATTACAAACCCTCCAAAGAAAATTTCAAAACAATCTCAAATTGTTTAGATTTTCTCCAAATGTAGTAGTGAGAGAAGTGCCACTTTCACTGGCAGGGCTGCGGGGACCCACACACCCACAGCTCAGCCTCCCAACACAATCTCCTATCCCAAAAAGACACAGATCCCACAGGAAATCGTGGAACAGCATTCCTGCCAGCCAGCCAGGGCCCGGCACACTGCCCTTGCCCTCTGGCTTTCCCTGCACTCGCCAGTTCCATCTCCCCAGGCCTCCTGTCTGAGCTCCTGCAATCGCAGCTATCAATCCCAGCCACCGGGGCTCCCAGCCTTTAAGCAGGACCATCTGGAAACGCCCAGTTTATGTTCCACACTGGGATATGTACAAAGTCCCTCCTGGGCCAGTGGCAGTGCTCTAATGAGCCCACCAATAAACCAGAGCAGCTGCTCTGAAAGGATTCAGCTGTTCCAAGATGGAAAAGTCCATTAAGTTTATTGCATGAAATGCTGGACAGGGTTTAGATGGAGAATCGCTGCCAGATTATATAAACTCCCAAAGACCTGCCAAATGCAGGAAGTGGAGGCAGGAGGGAGTTTCATTACCCCCGGAGGGAAGGGAACATCCTTTTATCTCCAGTTGCTACCAAGAAGCAACAAGTTTGATGAGATTTGTGGAGCCAGTGCTGCTATTCTTTGGCTGGGTTAGAAGAATGGAGCTTTGAGGGGAGAAGGGCTGGAGTAAAGACTTCTTAAAAGGTCACCCATGTGGGCAAAGGGACCTCAGAGAGCAGCCTCACAGGGACCATGGCTCAGAGGCAAATACGGAAATTGGAGTTAATTTGCCATATGACATGAAAATACATGAAGTAAAGCAGGACTAGAAAACCAACATGCAGTTACCTCGTCCCACTGGGATATCAATAAATTACTGTCTCCTTTGGTAACTGGGAAGTTTGAAATATAACTGGGAAGTTTGATATAACAAGCCACACAAAAGGCTTAAATGTTCTCAAGGCGTTGATGAAGGAAAGTTCTACTTCATCTGTTCATAAACATGAGAAACCATACAGAGGATTAATTAGCAGCAATTAGCAATTAATGAGTTCCTCTGTTAATGCTTCAGGAAAGGAACATGTGTGTTTAAAGGATCTCAGCCCATGTCTGGGTTGGAGTGGAACAGCCCAAACCACTATCCCAGGAATAATTCCCACGATCTGCATCAATGCCTCAATCCTTCAGGAGACCAGTGAGCAGGAGACACGCTGAGAGATGCTTGGTTAACTCAAAAACAAGTGGAAAACTCAGTGGGAAAGCTGATGCACATTCCAAGCTCAGAGACAGCGCCCAGCACAGAGCTGACCCAGCAGCGGGGAGCACCCAAACATCCCCAAAATGGATCTGGCCAGGACCAGGAGTCCAGCCTGCACTGGACCATGTCTGCTCACACCTCCAGCCTCCCCAGCCTCACCGAGGCACAGGTGGCAAATCCTAGAGACCACCTGCTCTCTGAAATCTGGCATCCCAGGGAACAGGGAGCAGTGAGTCAAGGGAGCACTTGGGGCAAGGAGCCTTGGGAGGAAGAGGAGGAGGAGGAGGAAGAGGGTAAAAAGGAGGAGAGTGAGGAGGAGGTTGTTCCAGCCACTGAGGCACATCATCCATCTGCAGGAACAGACGAGCAGCTCTGCAGGACTGCCAGGATGCCGAGAGGAGCAGGAGGTGCTGCAGGCATCCGAAGGCGCGGCACCGGCAACGGAACAGCAGCTGCAGGGAGGTACCCGAGCACAAGACTCGGCTGCCCCAGCAGCTGCTCGATGATGGCAGAAAGGCAGGAATAAAGGAAAAAAACTTAAAACGCCTCAAAGAAGTCCTATTTTTAGGAAAAGCTGAGCACTCGCCCTTGGAGCTGCCTTTGGAGCTGCCTGCCTGGCGATGCTGGTGGCTGGGCACTCAGACCACCGGGTGTTTCAGCTCCAGAACAGCCCGTCCTGTGCTGGGAAACCCGCCCTGCACCGGCAGCTCCAGCTCCAGCACCACTGCAGGAAGGAGCCGGGTGTTCTCAGCAACTACTTTTTATAACTAGCAAGATTCATCCATGGGGTAAAGATTCCCATCAAAACTAATAAATAAAAATCAAGCCTACATCTTATAAAAAAATCCTTTTCTTTCCACTCTGGGCCTGTAAATTCCCACAAAGCTGAGAAAAGAGACAGCAATTTTTAAACGCTGCTCTGGCAATAAAATCCTGATCTCTCGCAAATGGAATTCGGAACACACAACATGGGGCTATACATTATCCTGCCCAAAAACTCCCTCAGGGGAAATGAGGTTATCAAAATTTGGAGAACCTAATGCAAACGCTGATCCTTCTCCAGTGCAAATGAACACCATGGCAGGTATTGGAATGGTATTTTCCTCTGCTGCAAGGAGGTTGGTTGGAATTTGAACTTGGTGAAATAGCCCCATCGCCTCTGATTTTTCATTCCTGCTGCAGGTGCTCCCCAGCACTCAGCATTTATTTATGGAAAGGTTCTTTCCGTGCCGTGCTGCCCTCCCCATTACAATACAAATTACTGCAGAGTTCATGGGCAAGGTTCACAGAAACACTCGACTTAAATTTGAAAATAATTCATAATACTGCAGGGGATTGGGAAGGATAATCCAAAACCTGAAAACTTGCAAATGAAATTCCCTCTCAAGGGGGGCTGTGTTTTCAGGAACACGGCAGGGAGGGCATGTGGCAGCGTGGGGATGTCCTGGATCCGTACCCAATGGAGGATGAGCTGGCATCGCATGGGCAGGATGCTCTCAAGAGCCACAGCCAGTCCAGGCAACACTGCAAAGCAACAACTTCATATATTTTAGAATTTAGAATTATGCTTCTTCTGCAAGTTCTTATTGGGTTTCCCACTCAATTCCCACCCAAGGAGGCTGACCTTGGTCTGACCAGAGTCTCTCCAGAGGACACCCGAGCCCTGTCACGTACCATCACTCCTGCCACTGCCATGCAGCCGCTGACCCCCCACATTTCCATGTCTCCAGTGGCTGCTGGGACCACATCAGGACCGTCCTCATCCAGCTGTATTTTCAGTCAGGGTCTGTTTTGCTTCTCCCTGCTCAGATGTCTGCTGCAAATGCCAGTCTCTCTCCAGGGTGCCACAGCAGACTGACACAACGCTGGAGTATTTCTTTTCATCAGCCGAGACAGGATTTTACCACATTCAGCAAGAGGAAACTTGGAGAAACAAAACTAAATGAGCAGAAGCCGAGCTGTAATTCGAGAAGGAGGTTTCACCTCACTACGCAGCCAGGTGCACCCAGGGTTTCACTGACAGGGGCTGCTGGATTTGCACTAAATCACTGAGCTCTGCTTTCTGCAAAGGGAAAGACCCAGCAATCAGAGGTGCTTATTCTCAGATAATTGTCGTGGAAATCATCAGTTATAAGACACTCAAATGATTTTTCTTTTTCCACTAAAAAATGCTGAGGAGAAAATTTGAGAACGCTGGAAACACTAGAAAAATGAAAAAGAATGAAAAATACTTACCAAAGGAAATTGTTAAATCCTTGTGTTCTGCAGCAAAAGGAGACGCAAGAATTGTCTGATATGACATTTCTAGACTGAAACATTATCAGGATGTTTCCCAGGCTCAAAGACTGATTCCAGCATTAAGCTGGTCTGGATTTAATCAGAGAAAGCTGAGAAACCTCCGTAAATGGGTTCCATGTAACCAAAAGGGTTCAGTAACTCCTCCACCCCCAGGAACGACTTATTTTGTAGATTGACTTGTCAACAGTTTGTAACCCAACCAAAAACCTGGAGAGTATTTACACAGCTTCCCTTCCCCAGAATCTCGTGAAAGAGATTTTATAGACATACTAAATATCCACTTTAAATTATTATGAAGTGCAGTAAAGCACCCAAAACCATCAGTCACCAGTGGGAAATGAACTAAATTAAAGCTGGTTATGATTTACAGTCCAAGTTCCTGTCCAGCTGTTTAGGGTTTGTTGTATACCAAAATTAACTGTGGAGGAAAGCCAAATTTCAGGTGTAAGAGAAGGAATACCAGTAGCACCGATTCCTTGAGCAACAGAAACAGCACAGGGGAGTCCCCATGGTAGTGCCAGGAGAAAAAAATGCAGATGAGAGAGGGTTTTAAGGATCCTGGTTAAAAGCCAGTCCATTCCTAAACTTTTCTTGAATTTATTTTAGCCAGGAAACATACACAGATTTTTTTTAGGAGCCCCATGGAAACACTCATGAAAATCTGTGTTCCAGAAGAAATTAATAGCAAATTACATTTGTCAGGTTTTACTTCTTCTTGTTCACAATTAACGAGGCCTCATGTTAGCCCTAAAATGTGGAATGATTTCTTCTGAGATCTCATGAGACACATGAGACTTTCGGAATATCAATCCAATTCATGCCTTCCTGAGACTTTAAATTAATCACACTGATTACAGCTTTATTTACTCACCGAGGCCTGCTTAGTCTCTCCTTTGTTGCTGTAAAAAGCTTGTTACTCTCTTTAATTGAGCTGCTTTAGTAAACCACGAGCATTCACACTAATTATTTTCCTTGATGAGAGTGGAGTTCCTAATTACTAAAGCTCCCCGAAATCTGTCATCTGGCAAGGAACATTACAGTGGAACGTGGGACAGTTCTGGGGTAGGAGACACGGAGCAGATGGTGGAGATGGGAATGAGGAGCCGGCCCAGAGCCGCAAGAAACCAAGAACAAGAACTCCACCAAACCTGTTCTGCATTTCCAGAATACACAAATGTGAATGTTACTATATTTATAGTCTTCAAATGAAAGATTAATTTGATAAAATGTTTCATGTGGATCAAAATTATTTAATCGCTCACGTTGCTTTGTTGAAGACATTTGCCTTTTAAATTTAAATTTAGAGTAAAAACTTTTTCAATTAACATTTTTTATTTCAGTGAGATACTTTTGAGCTTATATCTTGCAATCCAATTCTAATGCAGCATTAAAAGAAAAGTCAGAAACATTTGTTTTAACTAACAGAAACTAAAGTGCCATTTGGTCAAAAAGTCTGGGTTGTCATTTGGGCTAGAAATAAGTGGTTTAAGTGGAGCATTCCAAGTGGATACACATAGTTTTTAAGTTCAACCAGTAAAATATAAACACTTATTTGCATGAAAATAATTTTATTAAAAACAGAATAAACAGGAATCTGTTTCTTGCTGAACATCCCACAGCCCAAGAAGGAGGTAGTGGACAGACAGAAGGACATCACGAAGAAGCCTGGGCGTGGAACTCTCATCAATCCGGAGGCACAAAAAAACTCCCCGGTTGTTTGCAATTCAAACCGGTAACAATTAAATCCAGGGGGCAGAGGGAAGGTGCACTGGGGCCTGAAATGACAGCGATACAGGCAGGGCGAGAGTTAGGAGCACGGGGAGCTCCTGGATTTCTCATCCAGGTACAGACTCAGCCCAGTCTTGTTTAACTCAGGAGAACAGGCAAGTTCCCAGTTTGCAGCGACTCCGATGCACTGTCAGGAGCTGTAAATACGTTGTACTTGCTTGTTCCCATTATTTGTGTGTTTATTCTTCTTCCTGGCAGTTCCACGGGGTTGGGGTCAGTCAGAGTGCTGTAAGTGCTTGGTGAATGGGATAAAACAGCTTCTGTCGCTAGTCACATGCATAAAATACCAATATCTCATCTTTAGCTGAACACATTACCCAGGTCTCTTGCGGAATGGATCTGCTAACCAGATTAGATACCATTTGAAATCTCCGGAGAGCACTCCTAAATACATTACAGGATTTGCATAACAACAGCCAGTTTAAGTAGCACATAGAAGGAACAGATGATGATCCACAAAACAAATATGCATGTCTGAAATCTCCCTGCTCGCGGTATTCATCCTGCACAGCATCACCCTCAGTGCGTATTCATCCTGCACAACACCATCCCACATCCCAGCAAGCCAACAGCATCCTCTGACTTCATCTCAGTGGTGCAACAATAACCTTAAATAATGTCTCTTCCAGATTAATCAGCAGGGATGGGAGCCCACACCTCCTCTCCACAGCCCAGGCTGACACCACAAGCGTGTGCAGTGTTTGGTGATGGACAAGGAGGTGGGACCCATCAGCATGACACACTGCCCTGTGCTGATGGAGAGGGCAGGGGTGCAGACAGCAGCAGAACAGCACAGCTGGTGGGTGACTCTGAAGAGCTGATGCCTTTGGATGATCCTAGGACAGTTGACGTGATCAGGCTGTAACAGCCTGGAGATTCAGGAGGAACTCACTATGCCCTGTGCAAGAAACGCAGAGAAGTGTCAGGGTTTCCATCAGCTCTGGTCCGTTCTGCATCTTCTCTGTGTTGAATGTTTTTAAAAGACTTACGGAAGGTTCATTTTGTTGGTTCAGAGAAAGCCGTGATCCCCTGACAGTCACTTAAATAAACCTTATGTTGGTTCTGGAGACAGACACTGAGCTGCCACGAGCGTTGTGCCATGGACAAGTGCCAGGGTGCAGAAGGTCCCGAGCCAGCAGCAGGTCCCAGCACAGAGCAGCGGGTGAGCAGCAGATCTGGGCATAGGCACAGCTGGAAAATGCCTGGGGAAACAAGGGTCAGGCATGAGACAGGGGCCCCAGGGCAGCGGCACGGGTGTGCCAGGCTGAGAATGAGCAGAATTTGAACAGAGCTGGGGAAAGTGCCCCAGATTTTATCTGGCTGTCGCTCAGTTCCACAAACACTGCAATTATCTCCTCATCCAAAGGTACAGTCTTCTTTTCAAGGATAATGTACTGGAAAAGACAGTTTCACTGTGACAAATGACCATTTGCATGCAATTACACATCTGCCCCTTTCCAGATGTGGCTGGAAAATCATACACTCAGCTCGGGGACACAGCTGGGTGCCGTCTCCAGCCCCACGTCCTCCAGGACTAACGAGAGCTGTGAAGAGTGAGGCTTTGATAGCTCAGCACATCCCACAAAGAGGCTCAGGTCATGCCTACAGCCGAGAACATGTAAATGAGACGACTCCCGTTTCAGTACACGGCTGCCTAAGTGGAGAGTTGCTATTTTGGGTAGACCCAGAGGAGTCCCTGGTGTATTGAGAGCTTTAAGAGGACTGTCGTGACGGGCAGTTCTAACGAAGCCTCATCTGCAGAGCTCTTTACACAGATGTTTCACCAGCACAGAGAGCTGCAGGCTCCACATCAGGACCTTCTGATGGATCCAGGCCCAATTATCTGCCAAATGTTCTTCAGCTTTCCTCTGACTAGCACTAATGGACCCACTTACAGCTACGCATAAAAATTGGTCAGTGTTAAATTGGAAAAAATACTTCTCGGTGCATTCATGGGTGGGGGAGAGGCTGGGCTGGAATAGCAGAGGAACAAAAGGAGCAGCAGGACTCGGCTGGATTGGCAGAGCATAAAGGAATGAAATGTGAGAACCCTGCAAAAGCCCCACTTGAAGTGACTATCAAATTGTGTTTACCAGGAAAACTGTGCAAGGGCTCTGGAACGCCCTTCTTCAACAAGCACCCACGCAGCGCTGCAGGCGAACAAAGCAGAGACAGAAAACAGATGGAGAAATCAGCAATGAAAGGGAACATTTCCATCTCCCCTCCCAGTCTGAATAAGCACGTACAGGGACACGGTTCTTTGTGCCAAGCAGCCCAAACCGAAGCTAAAGCCTGCTAGTGCTCTCTGTGGTTATTCTAACACTGCCTCGGGCTAGAACAGCGAGCAGAGTTGTTGGATGACGTGGGATGCATTCACAGCCCTCTGCGGGAAGTTTCCTGCTGGCAGCTTGGATCTCACTGCTCACAGGTATTTGGACTCACTTCGAGGGCCGGCGTGGAAAACACCACATCCGCCCACACATCACAGTCCTGAGTGCAGGCCCCTGACTGAATCTTTATTTTCCTTCCTCTGAATTTTGTTTGGGATCTTCTTTGTGAACATTTTGCTCAGTTCTGATTTTACATAAACTGGTTCATTGTTTTCTGTTCCACCTCTGTGTCTCCCCTCACCTGGGCACGGGGGCTCTGCCATTCCCTTTCTGCTGCTGCACTTCTTTGCATCCAACTCTTTGCTCTTGCACAATGTTCTGGAGTTTCAGATTTCCCTGTTTGCCTCCTCACTCACATGACTGGAACACTTCCAGGACAGTATGTCAAACTCTACAAAATCATCAGGATTTTGTGCACGTTGTTCCTCTAGTGCCAGGCCCAAAGGGGCCGAGTCTGTACCAGCCCCTGCAGGAGCTGTAATGGTGAGGAAAGAGGCTGCTAAAGAGAAAGTGCTCGTTCTGACAGTGCTTTAGACAACTGCCTCCTGCCAAATAATCCCACGTTGTTTTCCTGAAGTGCTTTTAAAACTGAAATAGCATTGAGTTAGAAAGCTCACAAATGGTATTTGAGACGTAAGGGGATGGAAATTAGCAGCTGATACAAATTTCCTGTGAGCAGTTCACAGAATCGGGTTTGACAGAACTTCTAATCCGTAAGATAAGTGTGTTCATGAACATTTCAGCTGCCAGGTCATGTCACAGCAGAGAAATAGGAGTGCAGCAGGGTTTGAAACAAGCCAACTTTTGTTCAGGAGTCAGGGCAAGTGCAATAAGCAGCCAGAGCTGAGTGAATAATGAATCATTTACTCAGGAACTGTCAGTTCGCTTTCTTCTCCAAATTGTCCTGGCTTCCTCCAGTCTATTCCTTACCAGAATAATGTGTGTGATGAAGTATCAGCTGTAATTCACTGGAGAGCCATCCCCTGACATCACAAACAGCTGCAGTTGGGTCCAAAGGCCACGAGATCCGTCATGTCTCTGGGTGAACGAACACAACCTCATGGCCCTTGGTTTCAAGGCCAGGACTCGTCCTCTGCTCTGTGTGGGAGGAGGATCTCACTCACTGGACCCCTCATCACATCTCTGGAGCCCAAATCCCCAGGGGGCAGGGGGAACAGAGGAACCCAGTGAGCCACCCCTTCAAAAAGCCAATTCACCACCACTCTCCCTTGCATGGGAATCACAGAATCCCAGAATCACTGAGGCTGGAAAAGACCTCCAGGATCACTGAGTCCAACCTGTGCCCGATGCCCACCTTGTCACCCAGCCCAGAGCATTGAGTGCCATGTCCAGTCATTCCTCGGACACCTCCAGGGATGGGGACTCCAAACCTCCCTGGGCAATCCATTCCAATGCCTGACGACCTTTTCTGTGAAGAAATGCTGGTGGGAGCCTCTCAGTGGAAGTGACCTACCAGTAACAGCCTTGGTCCAGCACTCAGCCACAGCTTGGAGCCCAGAGGAACTGACCCATGGCAGCTGACCTGCCATTAACAGCGAATGCTTCCTCCCACCACTGCTGCTGTACCTGAGGTGCTCACTGATCTGATCACTTTATTATCTCCGGGTGCCCTACGAGTTCAATGTAGAATTCCACCCCACGTATTTATAGCTGGCTAATCACAGCTTAATTACCAAGGCTCAGCAGGCTCTTGTATGAACACCGAGGCTGAGGTGGTTCCACCAGGAAACTTTTTATGAGATAAGCAGAAGCATCAAATTATTCAAAATGTGTGAGAAAAACCTATTTAGTGCTAATTGGGACAATTACCTTTTTCCTAATTTGCATGTGTCATGAATATTAAAATCATACTAAAAAGAAACCCCTGTCTCTGGCTAACTGCTGCCCAAAGAGATGGGCTGTGGGGAGGAGGGGACGGTGCCAGGCTGAGCGGAGGACAGAGGGGCAGTGATGGCCTTACTGCAGCTGCCAGCAGCCTCCAGCAGCCTCAGGGCATCACTGCTGGGCAGGGAAAGGGGAAACTTCATGAGAACAAAAAAACCAGGGAAAAACAGCAGCACCCACAAGGTGTTGGAGATGTTGATGGGACCAGAGGGTCTCTACTGGAGCAACTGGTCTAATAGAAGGTGTCCCTGCCAACGGCAGGGGGTTAGAACAAGATGGGCTTTAAGGTCTGTTCCAGCCCAAAAGCCATTCTATGGTTCTATGCTGTGCAGCTTCCATGCCAGAGGGAGCTCCATGAGCCCCAGCCGCTCACGCAGAAAGGGACAGATGCCTTGAGAGCCTGCTGCTCCTCGAGCTGCAGCCCTGCCTGGTGACTGGCCCGTGCACCAGTGAAAGGCTCATCCCCTGAAATTCAGCTCCCTCTTCCCTGCACAGCCCCAGCAACCCATTCTGGGTTAGCAGTCCTGGCTGTTGGGGTGGAGAGGAGGAGGAGCCTCCCACAGCCCTCAGCTGCAAGCAGAGCTGGGGTGCTCCCCCAGCACTCTGCTCCTCAGTCAGGAACCCCTTCCCCACAGAACCAGGCAGCTCCTGCACTTGCAGGAACTTGGCTGACATTCGGCAGATATTAAGTTCTGTTAAGCCAAACATCAAGCTGTATTGACCCAGAGTTAAATATTGACAGAGGCGATGCCGGCACGATCCCACAGGCTGCAGCAGGACTTCAGGGAAAACTCTTTATCAGCTTCTGTGAGCCCTCAGATGCTGGAGTTTGCACATGTGATTGGATTGAGCAATGCCTGCCTGACCTTCAAGGAGCGATGCAGAGCAGGATTTTCTAATTCCTTCTGACTTTCAAGCAAAGAATCTTGCAATATTATTTTCTTCTTACTGATAGTGATTACTGTTTCTGCTGGAAACACAGCTGGGTTACTCCAATAACCCCAGCCCAGACCTCAGGCCTTTCCAGAAAGAGGGGAAAAGGCCAGTGCTTTCCAAAATACCTGAATACATTCTAGAAAGAACTTCTCCTGCAGATAATTGCACTCAATGACATGGAAACAAATCATAAAAATGATAGGTATTTAAACAGTTTTAAAAGCCTCATTTATAAGCCTCAGTGATGTTTCTAAACACGTCTTACAAAAGGAGAAGGGGAGAAGAAACACGTGAGGCACTGGCACAGGTTGTCCAGAAAAGTTATGGATGCCCCACCCCAGGGGCATCCCTGTTCCCTATCCCTGTTCCAGGCCAGGTTGGACAGGGCTTGGAACAACCTGGTCTAGTGGAAAGTGTCCCTGCATGTGGCATCTGTGATTCTATTAAATTCATTCCCATGACCCCATGAACTAAGGTATCACAGAATCATAGAAAGGTTTGGGTTGGAAGACACCTTAGAGCCCATCTCATTCTAGCCCCTGCCATGGGCAGGGACACCTTCCACTACCCCAGGTTGCTCCAAACCCCATCCAACCTGGCCTTGGGCATCCAGGGGCAGCCACAGCTTCTCTGGGCACCCTGTGCCAGGGCATCACCACCCTCACAGGGAAGAATTTGTTCCCAATATCCCCTCTAACCGTGCCCTCTGGCAGTGGGAAGCCACTCCCCCTGTTCTGTCACACACTCCTGTCAGCTCCCCCAGGACCAGGTGGGCTGGCTGGGCTCGTGGGGCTCTGGGCTGCAAACCAGCCCACCCCACTGTCCCCCCACCCTGTGTCATAATTCACTGCTCCTAAAGAAGCATAACAGAGCTATTTACAGCAGCCATTAAATAAGACAATATTTCAGCATTGATTTTGTGTCCTTCCCACTAGTGCGCACAGCTCTTGATAACTCAAACCTTATGGATTTTTCTATAAACAAAAAATTATCCCCTGCAGCAGGCACAAACGTTGGCTGGTTACAGCAGGGACAGGCCCTGCCCGTGGGGCTCAGTGGGGCAGGACAGACACAACTCCTGCACTTGTGGCTTCTCTGTCCGGGGATCAACAAGAAGCCAGAAGAAGATGCTTGAGAATCAGCAGTGATACGCTGTGATCTCTGCCGACCTTTCAACTACCCAAGAAACACTCTTTGTTTACTTTATTTATTTCTATTAATTTTTTTTACAAGAGAATGTAGTGACAGGACAAGGGGAAATGGCTTCACACTGAGAGAGCAGGTTTAGATGGGATATTAGAAAGAAATTCTTCCCTCTGAGGGTGGAGAGGCCCTGGCACAGGGTGCCCAGAGAAGCTGTGGCTGCCCCTGGATCCCTGGAAGTGTCCAAGGCCAGGTTGGATGGGGCTTGGAGCAGCCTGGGGCAGTGAATGGTATCCCTGCCGTGAACAAAATGAGCTTTAAGGTCCTTCCAACCCAAACCATTCCATGATTCCGTGATTCTGTGAAATTCTAACTCTACACAGGAGATAGCAGCTCAGTGTCCAAGGGCCCAGGCACTCCGAGCTGAGGGGCTCTGCTTGGGCAGGAGGAGGCTGTGGATAAAGAGGGAAGCAAAGATCCTCCTTTAATGGGAAATGTCCTGCCTCCCTCCATCCCTCCCCTGCTGTAAGCCACAATGTGTCAGCACCTATTTCCACAGTGTGCAAGGGTTGCAGGAGCCTTGTTCTGACTTCCTACACAAAACACTCCGGGGTTCCCCACAAATACACAACCGGAGCATGAAAAAAGGGGTTGCAAATCGAAAAACTCAAGTACAGCCAAGGGAGGGAGGCTGTGGTTTGTAGGGGGGCTCTCTGGGGCTCAGCTTTGCCGTGACTCCATGTGGTGACAGACCAAACCAGAGGTGGCATCTGAAGGCACCCTCCATCCCTCTGCATCAACCCACAGTCCCTCAGCTTTTTGCTGCATTACACCGAGAACACACATGAGAAAATGCCCTTTTTTGTGCCTAGCTGGAGTCTGCCCATTTTAATCACCTGAGCTCCTGAACAGCATCATTCGCTTCAGGGGGGGCAGAAACCAGCTCCCAGTCCATGGGCACTGGTGCAGGAAATTAAGACGAATTCAGTGGCTGCGCACAGGGAGTGGGAAGAAAATTATACATCTTGGCCTCATCTCATGTGTCTGTGGAATATTAAATAAATAAATAAATCTGAACACACACACCCTCCAGCCAGAAATATTAGAGAAACCCTTGATGCACAGAGCAAGGGGAGGATTGGTGGGAGGGGCAGCGATTTTGTTATGCTGGCAGTGGGCTCCTTTCCTCTCTTCCCCAAGGCAGCATCCCCTAACCATCCCCTCATGGGACCCTTTATGTCTCATTCACAGTAAATCAGAGGCTCTGAGGGGTGATTCAGCCGTGTCCAGCCCTGCAGGACCCTCAGCATCCAAGGATGTCTCCCCACCACAGGGCTGGCAGGAGAGCCAAGACACCAACACTTCATGTACAGCATTGAACCCTGGCCTATTAATGTTCTTGTTTGGGTGTTTGCAAACTGGTTTGGGTTTTTGGCTGGCTGGCTTGGATCACAAATCCCTGACTGTGACAGGAATGATTGCTGAAAGAATAGTGAGATAAAATTAATAAAACAATAGTAAATTATAAAGCAGCCTTGCTGGGTGATTTTATAAAAACAAAGAGGTCAGGGAAGTGATTGTGCTGGTCACAATAAATATTTTCCTGGGTGATGACATTTGTGTACTGAATTTATTCCAAAACAAAAATTACTTTTTTTTTTTTAGCAAAGAAGCCAGCTCATGGATCAGTCATTGAACGAACAAACCTTTAAGCCCACTCAGACTTCCCGTTCCTTAACAAGGCCAAGTAGAGGCAATACAGGCTTCTACAGCCCCCCAAATTCAGTGTCAGTTTGTCTGATTCTTTGTCATTTTATTCTAGTCCAAGTCCATTAGAAGGAGTTCCAGGAGAAACAATGGGAAATATCCAGCCAAAATCTAATGGGGAAAGCAGGCTCCTTCCAAAGGCCAGGTGTGAGACAGGCAGTAATGGATTTCACACCTGACTCATGTGCAGTTTGTGTCAGGCTGAGGATAATTCAGTGATAACAGTTTATCAACGTGAAAGGTAACGGCAACCACCAGAGCCAGGCTGTGTCTCTGCATGTTGCTCCAGGGCACGGCACCTCCTGATTCCAGCCCATTCCAGCCCATTCCAGGCCAGCCTCTCCCTGCCTTGATCCCCATCTGCACAATCTGCTGCAGGCACGAGTCACGGTCCTGCACTAGCACAACACGTTTTACTGCTCCACACACATGAGCCTTCTGCAATCCCCATCCCAGGAAACTGCAGGACTCAGCAGCAATGGCCCCCTGTTTCAGGCAGCTTGGAAGGAAGGTTTCATACCAGCTCACTCCCAGGAAACCCCTCCAGAGAAGCAAAAGTCACCCCCAATTTCAACTGCACTCTTGATATAAATAATACAAATTTCCTTTTACACATGGAAAGGAATCTGGGAAACTGCTCAGAGATCTGCAAGACCTGTGCAGCAGCTGGATTAGCAGTTCATGCCTTTGTGAAAGGATTAGCAGGATTGCACTGAGCTGAGGGTTAATTTGAAAATAAATTTGCATCTCTGAGATGCATAACGCAAAGTCCACTATGCACATCCCGCAGCTTCCCGACTCCCTCTGTCAGACATGTGCTTCAAGCACTGCAAAACATCAGGGATTACCTCCACCAGGGCCTTGTTCCAACAATACAGAGCTCTCAAAATTACGGATTTCAATCTTCACAGCACTGTGGGCTTCAGGAAACAAAGGGATCCAGCCCAGACAGCATCATCTGGAAAAGCTCTTCTCTGATGTCTCTCTGTGGAACCCAGTCCTTGCCTGCTGTGACCATACACAGTGAAAACCAGCCAAAACTCACCCTGACCAAAGCCCTTTGCAGCAGCAGTGACACGTGACACGACGCTGTTCCTCCTGCTCACACCCATATGCAAACCCAGCGAAGTGTATAAATAAATAGCTGGTGTCACACGATTTATCTCCATTTGTCAGGAGTGACAGGATAACTCACTCGTGACTCCCCTGTTCCATCTTCTCCTTATTCATGAAGATTGATGCTCCTACAGATATTCCCCATCATGGATTTTTATAGCCTGCAGGATGCAGGAGTTCCGTGTTTGCTGGGGCTGCGGCAGCTGCTGGGGACCCAGGGCAGCCACGGGAGCAGCACCCACAGGGTCCCAGCTCGTGGCTCCAGGGCACTCGCCCCACCTGCACCTCCCAGGGCTTGGTTTATTTTCCCTCTGCATTACAGTGATTTCCAGAGCTTTGCTGCAGCAACTTGTCCTACATATCAGCACGTGTTCTCCGTCCCACTGTCCAGCCCTGCCTCAGCCCGGCCCCTGATCAGGGCTGGGATAGAACTGCCCGAGGTGCCGTTGGCAGGACAGAACTCCCAGGGATGCTGGAAGCAGGGCAGAACTGCCAGGGATTGCTCAGGGCAGGACAGGGCAGGCAGATTTCACCCGGAGCTCCGTGCCTCCTGTCCCAGCCCTCCAGTTAGCACAAGACTTCACTGGATCAAGGCCAAAAGAACCAGCATTCCCAATGAGTTCCTCGAGCTGTCTTGGCTCTGCAGGCTCCAAGGTCTCACCCTGCGTCTGCTTGGTCCAGTGGGTTTGGAAATTACTACAAAATCTCCTTATTTCAAACACAGCCAGTGGTAAGGAAGCACATTTCAAGACTTCCTTATGGTCTGACCATATCCCCGGGGCTTTCCATGCCCGGCGTTATGATTGCCAGGGACACAATGGAATTAACAAGCAGCCTGATCTAACACGCACCTGTGGAACAACAGCAGCAGGTGCTAGGTGGCACGAGGGGCACAGCACCTTCTGCAGCCTCACAGGGGTTCCATGGGCTCCGAATGACACCAGGGCCCCCGATCTCCCCCAGGGCTCTGTGCCAGCCAGAACGCAGAGTTCCAGCGCTGCTACCTGGCAAGAAACATTTGAAACTCCCTGGAGAACAGAATGATCTTAAGGCTGGCATAAAGGATAATGACAAGATTACAACTCACATAGTGAAAATAATAATGAATTAAGGTGATGGTATTTCCCGATCTTATTTCCAGCCTGAATGAATTGAATTGGTGCCAATTTCTTTCCCTGCTGCTGGGCTGGTAGATGGGATTCTGCTAGGGATGGAGAGTGCTGCCTGCAGCTCTGAAATGGGACAAGGTGGCAATATTTATATTACTAAGCTGGATACAGGATCCTTGGAATTATAAATAAACCAAAAGTTCAAGTGTCAGTGTTGTAAATATCACCAGGAAACTCACCTAAATATTGATTTATTCATTACATTAAAAATCTAACAAAGAGAACTTTCTTCCTCTCCCTTGAAAACTTTCTGCAGGCCTCAAAACATGCCATCATCACTTACTGTGTTATTTTTTTAAGCAGATAGATATTTTTAATGCCACATAAACAGGGATTGGCACAGTCATCTGGCTCTTCCCAGGCCTGGTTCATGAGCTGCTCCCACTGCTCAGTCTGGAATTTTACCCATTCTCTGCTTCACCCTTACCCTCCTCCTCAATATTTTAGATTCAGATTTTCTCTATTGCTAGATCTGTACATACAGCATGCTCACTCTTTTCTGGAGATGATGGACTGGGACGACAGTGATGGGTACAAAGTCAGGACAACCCCCTCCAAGGGAAAACCAGGATTGGGAAAATACACATTTCCAATAAGATTGCTGCACCCGACCTAGGTAATAAACATCCCAACGGTAAATGTTGGGCGTTAATTTGGCGGTGAGGATTGATGGTCATTAACAGCGCCTGAAGAAGTGCTGTGAGCAGCTGGAGCTGCCACCCCGAGCTGGCTCACCCAGGCCTGGCTTCACACTCCTGCTGATAGCAAAATGTCTTACAGTTAGTTTTATTTAAAGACCACTGTGGACCAATTCAGAATCAGTCCTAAACCCATGTAACAAAACAGATGATAACTATTGTTTTATCTTTGCTGCAAACTTGGAGACACCCATTTCAATCCCAAAAAATAACACCCCAGGACACGGGATCACGAGCGGGTAAAGTTCAGCGTGAACACTCAGTAACTGTGGGCATGATGAGCTACCAGATCTCTCCTCAGGGCCACAGACAACTGTTTCAAACTATGGGAGTATTTTCCACACCTCCTGGGCCAGGGATTCAATCCGAGCTTCCACGCCCATGATGTCAAAGAGGACACCCTGCTCTCCCGAGCCCCCACGCAGCCTCCCCTCACACGGTCTGCGGTGGCTTCACACTGTGATTCTTTTGCAAATGACATAATTCTCTGAACAACAGTATAATAACGTTGTTCTTTATTGCCAACAGCCACCCACAAATGGAAAAGACCTTGAGCTGCAAGAGGTGGGAGGCAGCGAGAGCTCCCTCCTAAAGAAAATAAGGCATTTACCTTATAAATATAAAATGATCAAATAAAGCAATTAGTGCAGAATTGCACATATAGAGAGTGATTCACCTCTAATTGGGTTGTTCTCAAAGCAAATTAACTTTGAAATGAGGAATGTTAAAAAGATTTTAAAAAAATATGGAATCCTAATTACTGCAGGGGAAGGAGCTGGGGGAAGTTTAGCCCAACAGCAGCACAAAAGTTCAGGGAAACAGCGACACAGTGCCCATACCTTCACTCCTTTATTGTTAAAAACAAGATGATCAGAGGGCTGGAGCACCTCTGCCATGAGGAAAGGCTGAGAGAGTTGGGATTGTTCAGCCTGGAGAAGAGAAGCTTTGCAGTGACTTAATTGTGGCCTTCCAGTGGCTGAAGGGAGCTGTAGGAAAGATGGAGAGACGCTGTTTACGAAGGCCTGGAGTGACAGGACAAGGGATAGTGGCTTCCCACTGCCAGAGGGCAGGGTTAGATGAGATACTGGGGTGAAATTCTTGGCTGTGAGGCTGGTGAAGCCCTGGAACAGGTTGCCCAGAGAAGCTGTGGCTGTCCTATCCCTTGAAGTGTCCAAGGCAAGGTTGGAACCTGGGATAGTGGAAGGTGTCCCTGCCCATGGCAGGGGCTGGAACTGGATGATCTTTCAGGTGCCTTCCAACCCAAACCATTCCATGATTCTATAGTTCTATGAATGACTTAAAACCTACTTCTTCCTCCATGAAAATGTGCCTCACTCCCAGCTCACTGGTCTAAAGCAGTTTCTGGCACACAGTTTTAAGCTGGACACCTCTTGTGCCCCGCGGGGTCCCTGTGATGTGCCAACCCCAGCTGTGCCCCCATGTTGGGGTTTTAGGAGTTCTCCTAGTTTTTTTCTGTTAAAGGAATTTTCCCCATATGTGTTTCTAGGGGGACAAATTGCTGGGTACTTCAGAGAAACAAAGAGCTACCCATTGAGGGTGGGGTGCATCTGGCTACTCTTTTGTTTCACCTGGGTGTGTGGGCAGTCCGTCCTGAACGCCGGAGAGGGAGGCTGTTTTTCGTTGGCTGCTTTTCCTTCTGCGGAGAAAGACCCCAGGATCCCTGGCCCACCTTCCCTGCCCCGCTGGAGGCCGAGCTGTGGCCGCCCTGCCCCGCCACTGCTTCGAGCCTTCGCTGCGTTGTAGCCCTGCTCGCCCTGCCTGCCCAGACCTCTGGGGGGTTCCCCATTTGGATACCCCTCATCTGCCACCCGGGATTTGTGCTCGTCCCTCCCGATCCAGCCTGCTGTTCCCGAGGATCCAGCCGGACACCGGGATCGGCTGCCCAGCGGTTTGTGAAGCCTTTGTTCCATCCCTTCCCGGGATCCCAGGCCGCCAGTGCCACGTGCTCCCCGAGCTCGCTCCAGAGCGCCCCCTGCAGCCGCGGGGGAACCATCGCACCTGCCCTGCTCACCGGGAGCCGCCAGCGCCCCTGCCGGCTGCGAGCGGAACTGCACCCGAGGGGAAAGGGCCCGACAGCCGAGAAGGCTGGGACTGGCTTTGTGATTGTTTGCTGTTACTGCCATAGTTATTGTTGTTTGTTTGACTGGTTATACACATATAGATATATAATAGTATGAACTGTTATTCCTATTTTCCACATCTTTGCCTAAAAGCCCCTTCATTTCAAAATTATAATAACTCAGAGGGAAGGGGGGTCGCATCTGCCATTCCAAGGGAGGCTCCTGCCTTCCTTAGCAGACACCTGTCTTTCAAACCAAGACACCCCACAGCAGTCCTGGCCCGGGTGACCCAGGACAGCCCCTCAGTGGGCACCAGGAGGGGGACACAGCTGAGATTCCGTGTGCTTGGGACAGGGCCGGAGGTCCCGAACCCCACCTCATCCCCAGCCCCACATCCATTCACATTCCCCAGCATCAGTGCCAGGTATTGGATTTGATCCAATCCATACCTGCAGCAATTCTGCTCCTTGACTGTTCCGAGTGCAGTTTATACATCTGCTCGCTGCTGAAATTACATTGCCTACGGCTCTTTATTGATGGACTGGCGAGGTAATTAAAAAGGAGGCTTTTCAGAAAAATCCTGTCTAAACATTGGGAGAAAAATCCATATGAATACTCTTTCAGCTCGGAGAAGGACAGAGGAGAACATCCTCACAGTTACAATGATGTTCTCAAAAAAAGTCCATTAAACTGGGTAGTGCCACATATCTGATGTATCATGAATGTATTAATATGGAATCAGTTTTTTATAAATATTAGTAAGAGCTAACATCTAAAGAAGGTGCCTGGGACTTACATTCTTAATTAATCCAAAATTCATATCACCTCTAAAAATACATATGCATTTCATTATTTTAGACCAATGCCTAAGAGCAGATAGTTGTAAAAACACCCATCAGAAATGAAGGTACAGAGACTCCCCACTAATTCCTTCAGTCCCTGTCTTAGCTTTTGCCGTGGTCCAAGGAGCATCATTGCTCCAAGGAGAGACACAAGCAGGTTTGGCTCTTGGGGAAAATGATTCTCAGGTGAGGAGAGGACAATTACTCGGCTTTTGTTTAAATCATTGTCCCGATTCCTGTTTCATTCCTTCCACTGAAGTTTTCTTCAGGTAGCTCACCCCCTAACAAAGCTTGGGGAAGGTTCAAACCTCTCTTTTCAAATATTTTCCAGACATAAAACATTTTCCTGCCAGTTGATGCTGGCCATTGTCTAGAATTTGTGCTCATTTCTCAAGGATGCTTTTAAAAACCTTGTGAGAATGAGTTGCTCTGGATAATGCAGAAGCCCAAGCACAATGGCAAAAATTCCACCTTTAGTCACCGTCTGCAATTTGGAATTCTCCAGCTCAGAAGAGCTATTCCCATTAAACTGGGGCACGACTTCATGTGAATGCTTTATACTCTCTTTAAAACAGGACGATGTGGGCTTAACTCAGCTCAGTTGGGACCAAAATATAAAAAGGCACTTCGTGTGTGACCAAAAGTGGAGCATCCTGCCTTCAGTGCACACTGTTTGGGAACAGCTCATCCTGGCAAAGGGCTCCGGGCACTCTCCAGACTCCTGTGGGCAGGGCTTTCCCTTCCCCAGCCTGAGAGTCTGGTTCAGACCCTCTGCTAATATTCAGCAAAGACAGCAATTAAAAATAATACTATAGAAAAAATTTTGCTCTGTGGAAAGTTGGTGGGCATGAAACAGGGTGATGTTTTTCCACTAACACAAAAGTGTAGCAGATGAAAGAAGACAGTGGGGCTAAGTATTATAAATTAGTGGTTTATGAGCATTTATTAAACCCTCTGAGCCTTGGCTGCACACAGCTCAGCTGCTCAGGTCTGGGACTCCAGAACTGCAGCCTGTGACCAGACTGATACACAAGGAATTTCCCTCTCATTAACGTAAATCCAGTGGGGACACCTGAGAAGAAATAATAACTTCTTTGTGTCATTATTAAAAGGATTACAAAGACACTATTATGGCACAGTGTTTTACCGCTAAATGATTTTAAGACTGGCCTTATAGATCTTTCTCCATTAATCAATAAGATAAAATACTAATTACAACCACAGGAAGGGGTTTGAGTGAATGTGGAGCTGCTCTTGGAGGAACAGCAACATGTTAAATTATGGGCTGTTCATGGAGAGCAAATATGCTGGGAAAGCCTTGATCTGAATTATGTCTCTTTGCTCACATTTTATACAGCCCTGGAGTTACATAAAGGATACACCAATAGCAGCTGCTTTCTCAAAGGTTTGGCATCTCATGCTTTTCGTACCCACACATATATTTTTATGTTATTTCTGTGAACAGACAGGACACAAAGAACTTGAATCTATCAACTTCCCATAGCATAAGTGCAGGTAATGCACAGCTTTATTCATGCACCACCCCAACAACCACCATCATTCAACAGCTCCTGGTTCATGGGAGTCCCGAGCTGCAGGAGCAGCAGCAACACTGAGGAGTCACATCTAATCAACACTTAAATGTTAAAAGTTATTAAATCATTATATAAGAAAATTTAATAAAAACTGAACACAGCAGAATGAAGCATAAATACTTTTTTCTTATTTGGCCAGCTGCTAAATTTCTATATAGGTTTTATTTCAAGTAAATGCAGGATTCGGTGTTTAAAAATTAAATTCTCCCTCTGCATGAGTCAGTGCCTCGTTAACGGGTGACCTACTTCGCCGGCAGCCCCGCATTGTTTCGCTCTCCGGTCCCCATTGATCACATTTTTGCTGCAAGCACAATCTTCAAGACCTTCCTCCTGGGTTCACATTTAACTCATCTCCTGCATTTTTCACGGGTTATTCTAAAAGGCACTTTCACACTCTCACCCCACACAGAAACTGATGCCTTTCAGATGCCGATTGAAACGTTCTCCCCGTGCTGTCCCTGTCCCTGTCCTATTATGCCTAATCCTTGTTAGAAGTGCATTCAAAGCCATTTATGAGGCAGGAATACATAAAGATCAGTTCATCAAACCGGATGCTTGGAATTTACAGGCACTTAAACATTGTACTTTCTATCAAAACCTGCCACATAATTAAACATGCACATCAGAGGTGGAACGAGCTCCATGGCAGCACTGTAATTCATTATCTCCGTAGATCCTGGCATTTCCTGAACACTTGAACGTGCATTTGCCTTCATACCAGATTGCCCACATCAAACAAGGTAGCAAGGAGAGCAGGAGGAACTGGGGAAAAATGCTCTTAACAAGCTTTCCTCCCAGCTGGTCAGAACATCAGCAGCAGGGAATAATCCTTTGTGGGGTCTATTTCCCCCTGGATAGAGAGCCTGGACTTGGTGAGGGGTGGGGTGTGTTCATGATAAAACATTAATTAAAAACAACAACAACAACAAAACCAGACAAAAAACCAACTAAATTCCTTTTAATACCTGTTTGGCTTCTTTACAAAAAGATCAACAGTGAGATTATTCTGAAAGCAAGTAAACAAAGCCCAGGAACCAGCAAATATCCATTCTTGCAGGAACTGCCCCATCCCTAGGAGCTCTCGGCAAGGCCAGGCTGGACAGGGGTCTCAGCAACCTGTTCTGGTGGAAGGTGTCCCTGTCCACATCAGAGGAGTGGAATTACACGATCCTTAATTTTCCTTCCAACCAGGCCATTCTACAACTCAATGATTCCACTGCAGGCAATGCCCAGCTTTTCACTCTTTCAAGAGGTGAGGAACAGGGTGGGACTCCACGATCCCACTGAGACTGCCCAAAATTGAGCTGGGAGATACAACCTGTCCGTGTTTGCAGTTTGTAACTTCAAGGAGATCACTAACTCCAGTGATCCTGCAGTGAAGAGGGATGTGTTGCTTTCTGTTTCACTCCATCAACAGCACCTTAGTGAAGTCTATTTACAAATGAGACTTGGAACATTTCTCTGAGATTCCTCTGAAAACCATTCCTGGTGATCTTTCTGAGCCACAATTAGTGTGAAGGCCAGCACTGCAGCCATCACGGGGCTGTTACATCTGCTAAATGCCACTTTCTTAAATTTTTCTAAGGACCTTTTTATGTCCTTCTACCTTTCTCTCCTTGGTATTTCAACAAGATGCCCAGAGTCTCTTAGGAGAAAAGAGAACTGAATACTTATTCTGTAGCACTTCAGAGAAGTGGTCTCCAGAACCCCTCACCTCTACACCTCTGGAGACAGAACTAAATGTCACCAAGGAATCTCACCTCTCTTGAGGCAAATTAAACAGAGGTTGGTCTCAGTTGCACATCTGACAGCTGCCATTCAAACTTCCAAGGGGTCTTTTCTCTCCAGCTTCATGTGACCCTTCATACTCTGCTGAGTTCCCCACAGGTCGATGCCACCCACTGCTGTGACACCAACAGGGTTGGAGAGGAAATGTCCCAAATCCTGAAGGAATGTCACAGTCATGCTGGGACCAGACTCTGCATGGGCAAGACTGAGGGAAGGATGCCCTGGACCTGCTGCTGCCCAGTTCATCAGGTCACAGGTGCTGATTCTTGTACAAAATTCCATTTCCATTACCACACAGTAAGTTTTCCTTCTCTTAAAATGTTCGTTTCCAAAAAAATCACTTTCCAGAGCCACTGTAAAACCCATCCTTTTTAAGTTACAATTGCTATTTACAATTTCCTAACTTTGCAGGTGTTAAGACCATTGTTTTACTGAGCTTTTTTTCCTTCTTTTTTGCACGGAATGATTGCAAGGCAGAACAAGATACACCCTCTCACCACTGAATGTGTCCTGTTTACTCTGTACTGTGCCTGTTCTTACCAAAGGAAATTACCTCACACTTAAAGCCCTTGAAATTCAGGAAGCTCAGCCCTGAGGGGTGACACAGTGGGCTTTTTCCTGCTTGACTTTTGCACAAGACAGCACCAAGAACACGCAGCTCCTCCAACAGTTCCTCCAGCAAAACGAAGGAGGCAGCTTCATCTGGTGCCCACATTTACTCTGGAACAGAAGCTACACTTAGCACCTGATTGGCACTAATTGATAGGGCCTTGCTCTCCTGCCTACTGTCATTAGGAATTATCTGTGTCCTGAATAAAATGATTGAATTTGCCATGCTCTGTCCCACTTCTGCAATGTATCTTCATCTTTTTTGCATTCATTTCCAAAAATTAATTTAAAGAAAAATTACGAAACACAGCTCACACCACATTCTTCGTGTCCTTCCTTTATGTCCTTACAGATGTGTTGAAATAATATCAGCAGAGGTTTTTAACCGGCTGGTTGGTAGCACCTCTGAAAAGTTAATGCCCACTGAAGAAGTTAAGTGATGTGACTGGGGCTGGAAGCTGCAGGAGCATTTCCTCTGGGCTCTGTGCTTGTCCTTGAAAACAATTTCTGTTAGTGACATTCTGTGCCTGTTAGTTTACAAACCAAATTCATATATTTGCAAATGATGCAAAGGTTTCTTCCGGTGATTACTCCATCCTAGTAGTGTCCTTGGCAATCTCCCCTTGCAGGATATATAGCTCAGCCTGCAAGTGCCAGGGTGACAAAGCTGGAGCTCACACTAATGTGGCAGATCAATCACTTGACTGAAAGATACACAGACACAGAAAAGGTGGTTTATATCTGTCATATTCAAGGGTAAACTTGCAGCACTTGAGAAGGCTGCTCAGATAACTCTGCACAGCCGACAGTGTTGCTGGCCTCGGTGTCTAATCAAAAGAAAAATATGTTGTCTATTTAACAATACCAACAGTTTTGAGACTCCTCAGAGCAGTTAACCCGTGGGCAGCGATCAAAGGCATTTGAAGTTTGGCTAAGAACTAACTCAGATGATTGAAACCCCACGATGTAAATTTTAGTCATTGATAAGTCAAGCTGAGCCATCAAACAAAAAATAGTGTCTCTATCCTGACATATCAGGGAATAGACATTGTACTTTCCAGGTGATAAACTACTGGGGAGCACAAGCTTCTGAGCAGGAGAAACCTTCAGGCTTTATCCTGCAGCCTGCATACATCAAAGGGAAAGTTCAGACAAACTTTATTTTAGGGTGTTTGGAGTTGAAGGTCATGCTGCATTTCACCAGGATGAAAAATTCTTATTTCTCCTGGAAAGTTCCCAAATAACATCTTGTGAGTGATGCTGCAATTGTCTACCCTGAAATAAAGACACAACACAGAGCTGATCTGAGCACCCACTTCTACCAGCAAGGACTAAGAACCTGTTGAACAGAAACCAATGGAAACGGCTCCATCAGGATCTTTCTTTCAAACAAAAGATGTTTTAAATTGTAGCATTAACAGAAGATCTCTTTGTAGGAATTTTTCTATTTTTTTTCCAAAATTCAGGCCATTTCAGTGTTAGCAGCAGAGACATGAGAGCCAGGGCTGGGTGGCTCCTTGCACCGGTACCCAAGGGCATGTAGGGTCCTCTGTACTACTTTTTTCCACTAAGGGAAAAGGGGAACAAGGTAACACTGCTTCATGGGAGTCTGTTTTCATTCCCTCTTCCTGCAGTAACCCCTTCATTCCCTGTCCTGTTTCTGCCACATCTGGCAGAGTGCAGATGTCAAACTCTTGTTGCAACTGACTCTTCGAGAAGAGTCAGGAGAGAGAGGAGAGAGAACAGCAGTACTACAGGGTGGAAGCCTTTAGCTTGTGCTCTGAGCTTTCAGCAAACACCAGAGAACCTCCAGGGAACCGGGACTGAGTAAGGAGGGATGCAGGATGGAGTAAGGAGGGATGCAGGATGGAGTAAGGAGGGATGTGGGACAGAGTAAGGAGGGATGCTCCAAGAGCAGGCTGAAGTCCAAGCCCACACCTCATTGCCCAGCAGAAAATCCAAACACAAGATGTACCTCCCTGACAGGGATCGATGGGCAGCCCCAGTTAATTCAGCTGAACGTGGCACAACACCTTTCCCTTACAGCTGGGAAAGCAGCTTTTGTTCCATTATCCGAGGGCACACAGGGAGCTTCTGAAATATAATTACGCCAGAGCCAAAGTCGAGGCTCCAGGAAGGTTGTCAATAATGTGAAGGTCTGAGTTTGTTTCTCAGAACAGTGTTGACACCTGGCTGACACACCCTGGGTGGCTCCTACTCCTCTGTTGCTGAAGTTATTTTTGACCACTCTACAGTTTAAACAAGCATTAAAGAAACTGAATACTGAGAGAATTGGGTCCTTTCCTGGTTTGGTGCTTTGTGGTGGTGCAAGTGGGTGCAACCACCCTGACCACTGAGGGCACCGCCAGCAACATAACATGGTGGTCAGGCACTGAGGTTTAACAACTCACTCTGCAGTCAGGGTGAGAAACCATAATCCCCCAGTTCTGTGATCTACAGGTTCTTATGTGGTTGGTTCATATTTTCCCCTCCCTATTTTACGTAAAAAGTTGTAAATAGTCATTTCCTTTAGTCAATATGTATAAGTTCTAGAAGCTTCTATGATACTCGACACCCCATTGGTTCCTTCCCTAAATCCTTCCTACGTGTTAATCCCATTGGTTTTCTCAACCTCAACCCCGCCTCCTTCCCTTAATCTCATTGCCTGTATCCCTTATCCCCGTCTTTCCATCCCCACTATAAAATCCCTGGACACCCTGAGATTTTTTGCTCCTTGTTCCTGGTCCCTTCGTGGGTCTTTGTTCCTGGTATCTTCCCAATAAACCTTCTCTGTGGAATCCATACGAGGAGTCCCCTCCCTCCTTCTTTGCCTCCGCCTGAGCTCAGAGACAGCTCCCTCGGGTGAGGCGCTCACCTGCTCCGTGTATTTTTGTGAGTCAGCCACCTTGAACCAGAGGGGTGCAGCTAGATCTCCAGGCTCCTCCGTGCCTAGGGCACAACCCTCAGTGCTTATCACAAGAAAAAAGACAATTAGCAGCTGTTAAATTCTACTGCAGTTTGTCAGCTTTATTATTCATTATTTAATAAATCTTTTTGCGTTATTAAGAAGGAGCAGCTGATACCTCAGTGTTGAAGCATGACCTACTGGACATGTGATTAGGTGCTGCCTGAGTTAATTTGCCTTAAAACTATTCCCATTTAAAGCTATGTCTCTTAAGAGCCCCATCCTGCAGTTCTGGCACCAGTGTACAAAACATTAAATTGCATCAAACTTTCCTCACACCTCAGGGAAAGCCCAGAGTCCCTGGGAGCTCCACATAGATTATCGGGAGGTGGAGTGCCAGGTTAGATCTTCCATTTCTGGCCAGTGGTAAAGTCTTCAAACTGGGAAGGCACAGTGGGTGATGATTTCTGCAGGTAACGGGAAGGACAGACAGAAGAATCAAAATCCTGCAGGATCAAGAACTTTCTACACAGAAATTAATTAAAACGCCTGCATGAATTGATCAAATTTCACACACGCACATGCTGTAACACAGAAAATAACTTCGAGAGCAAATAGTCGAATAAAAACCTTTAAAACCTCTTCCAGTATCTGTATTTTTCTTTGTTACAGTGACCTCCAGAGGTACCAGGTAACAACTGAACTTCCCAAGTCGGAAGCAGGAGTTCACTCCCCCAGGATCATCCCTGCAGCTCTGGGCTGTTCGAGATAACGGGTTTTATATGGGAAGGGCAAGATGGAAATTCCACTGGGGAGCGCGGAGAGAACCAGCTGCCTGCAATTTGTGTCGGCTTTAATCAATACCTGAAGGTTCCTCCCTGAGGGCCCGCAGAGCATCGCTCGTCCCACCCACGGCCGGCAGCGCTGCCCTGTGCCGGTGACCCCCGCTCCCCATGGCAGCAGCCCCTGGATCGATGCCTTGTGAGCCGTTTTCTCAGTTCCTCAGATAAATCCGGGCTGTGTCATCACATTTCCCTCCAGCCTGAATCCTCACCAGCTTCACAGCCAGGTACTAAGCAGGCTGCCAGCAGCCCATGATGAACACACAGCCTCTGAGCGTGGTGGACAGATTTGTATGAGACAACAACAGACAGAGATAGAACAGGGTTCTGTCTCTGCATCACCCTCGCAGCTGAGACCCTTTCCTGACAATTCTGCACAAAACGTTGCGGTGGTTTAGGACAAACTTTCCAGACCCACAAGGGATGAAGTTATCTGCAAGGCTTTCCCCTGTCACGGAGCAGGCCTGATCCCACGGTGTGTCGGAGCTGGTGTGCCTTCGCCACCGTCACCGCCGGCCACAGGAGCGGTGCTGCAGCGCACAGACGGGATAACGAGCGCGAGGGATTCTCACTCCAGCTCCTGCCACAGCCACACAATTCCATCCACGTTAACTGAATGGCATTAACAGCCTCCGTGGGCAGGAGGATATGGCAGGCTGGATTTGGGTGCGCTTACTAACCCAGTTTTATTTCCTAATCTAATTCCCCATCCGGGATGGTGTTTACACAACAACTCATTAAATCCTCCATAACTGCATTACTTTACTCCAGTTTAAATTGCAGACATAGCCTGGTTTTATGCAAACAAATACTTTTTGAGTAACTTCGAGCTCCCAAGTACACTAATTAAATCTGTCACATGCCCAGTGGAACTTTAAATTATATTTGCTCGATCCTTTAGCAGTAAATGGTGCTCTGAACTGAGTATGCAATGAATGAAATCACATTCCTTGGCCTGTTCAGGGGAAAGGAAGTGGGAATTCTGAATCATCTTCAATTCAATTCTTCGCTGTTTTCTGTTGAATCAAAGTCAGCATGCTGGACAAGCACCACCCAGGCTCAGTGTTTGCAGAGGATATTCTACTTCATGTGAGCATTCCTGAACATGTTGGGGACAGGTAGAGGCTGGAAAGGACAGCAATTGTGCAGGACATGTTCTGTCTTCTGCACGAGGTGGGCAGAGAGCTCAGCAGGTATTCCTGAAGCAATCCCACCATTTCTATTTCCAAGATGCCACTTCTCCAAAGTCCATGCAGATCTATTCCACACACTGCAGCTGACTGAAAAGCCACGTTGTGGTGGATTTGGTCTCAGAGGCTACAAAATCAGAGAATCACAGAACCATTTAGGTTGGAAAAGACCTCCAAGATCACCAAGTCCAAATTTTGCTGGACTTTGTTTGAAATGGACAAAAACAAGAGAAGTGAAACAGAGGCAGAGAGGAGTGATGCAGCCCCTGAGCTCACCCCACCAGGCTGTGGCACCTGCCCCTGCAGCACCAGCACGTGGGACACGCACACATCCTCTTCTGGGATTGATCCCCACTCCCTGCCAGCCTGGCTGAGCATGGGGGACTCAGGGGACTGGGAGTTCCTTGGTTGTAGAGTTAATCCGCTCTGTGAGTGAACCCTCAGGGGAGGAGCTCGCCAGGGAACCCACCAGGTGCCTGTACTGGCTCCAAATCCTGCAGCCACAGGAATAACCGTCTCACAGTCGGATCCAGCAGCCTTTCCTCTGCATGCAGAAGCTCTTGCTCACTCTAAACATTTTATTAGTGTTTGGGGAATAGCAAAGCATTGGAGTTAAAATGGTGGCTGAGTGGGAAAACACAGCGCATTTCTTAGCTTTAATAGTAAGAGTGGCTGGGAATGGTGTTTAGCTCTATTACAGCAATGTGCATTGTGTTTACCATGGACACAGGGTATTCCTGATTACCCCGTGTTTCTGGGAGGCCAGCTTGCATAATTCATGGGGGAGACTGACTTAGGACAGAAATATCCCTTCAGTTTATCACTGAGCTACAAAAGACTTTTCCCTCCTGGTGCTTGCGCTACTCTTTAAACCCCTCACATGCTTTACTGTGTTCTCTGCAAAGCACTTGGCACGGTTTGATCAAAATAAATAATAAATACCTGTACTCATGTTGGACAGGACATCCCTCACTCCTCGTTCCCCTTCCGCACCGTGTGTTGTCTCCTCCTGGCAGGGAGCAGCTGAGGCCATGCTCACACTTTCTCCCCTCCTCCTGCTCCTTCCCAGCCTGAGCACAAGGGCCATCCTCAGGCTGGAGATCGGGGAGCAGGACAGATATGAAACAGCAACACTGAGTTTGCTTCCCAGGTCCTCAAAGAGGGTGCCACAGGCACAACCAGGCCTTAACCTGTAATTTTTTGATATTTCCTCTCTCAGACTCCCATTCCTGCACTCAGTGGAACCCCAGCAAGGCAGAACTGGGTCAGGTGTGAACTGCTTGGCTCTTCCTACACCAGCAGGGTCCCGGGACACCCACAGCTCCTGATTCTTCCCCAGGGCCAGGGCGGGGGGCAATCTATTTCCTTGCTGAGGAGCTGATCAGTCTCTGCCGGGACTGGTTTCCTTTAATGAATTATCAAAGGAGCTAAAGGATCACAGAATCCCAGAATGGTCTGGGTTGGAAGGACCTATTAAAGCCCATCCCATTCCACCCCTGCCATGGGCAGGGACACCTTCCACTCTCCTAGGTCACTCCAAGCCCTGGCCAACATGGCCTGGAACACTTCCAGGGATGGGACAGCCACAGCTTCTCTGGGCAACCTGTGCCAGGGCCTCCCCACCCTCACAGGGAAGGATTTCTCCCACAGCCCAGCTTTCCACACACCCCTGGGCTCTCCCAGACCCCATTCCTGCTGGAGAGGGCACAGCCAGAGCTGCTTCGTCAGACAGCAATCCCACGGAACTGGTGATGCTCAAACACAGCTTTCCCCTCTAGGCCTTAGAACTCCGCAATCCCGTATCCAAATAATCCTTTCAGCTCATAACATATTTTTAGACAACCCATTAATATTTAACAAGACAGCCCACAGCAAGTTAGATCGCACAGCAATTAATTTTTAAATGCTGACATTTATTACAGCATGTAAGAGCTACCTAACTTGCTGTGGGCTATCTGGATAAATGTCAGTTAAATATCTAATAATTCCTTACAATTTAATATGAACATTAAAAAAAAAAAAAAGCCCTGTAATTATCCATTATTTTTAAAGTTTGATCGAGATTTTAATTTTGGCATTTAGGTTTCTCTCTCACCCATCCCTTCTTCAGCCTCTGAGGCGAAGTCATTTGTGGTAATTAATTTATACATTGATTAATTTAATTTCATCTAATGTTTAAATCCATGCTTGGAAGGCCCAAGATACAGCAGAAAAAAAACTTGATTAATGTTGCAACAGGCTGGCAGGACACCCAGCAGCCCAAAAGACGGACCTGGCATTCCCAAAGGGAAGAGACAGGGAGGATCAACTCGCAATGTGCAGGAATGAGCTGTGGGAACCACCCGAGCATGGACAGGCTGATCCTACCCCACATCCTACCAGCTGCCAGCCCAGGTAAATTCCTCACACCTTGATCACATCAGAGGCATTGAGAATTCATTAACAGCTTTGGCAATCAAAAGAATTCTGAACAAAAGATTTTTGCTTTGACAGAATATTTTAAGGTTATTTTAAATAGAAGGAAGAAAAACTTCAAAATTGTAACTCTGAAAACCTCCCTTCACAGTAGTTCGGGCAGCCTCTTCCCAACCCTGTAAGAAGGGGTTTCCCTGTCACAATATGGGAGTAGAAAAGATCATCTCTGCACAGCAACTGCAGCTCAGAAGCAGCATCTTTTCCTCCCTGCATGGTTCTCCTATTCCATGAGCAGCAGATGCAGCCACTTGCCCCATCCCACTGCTCCCCAAGCCTGATCCTGTGCAGCACCTTGTCCCCAACACAGCCCAGGGTGTAAGGAGCCACTGAGGCTTCGTGGGAAACACACTGCTCTGGAAACAGTTCTGCTTGTACCTCATACATTTTCCTGTCATTTTTATTCCCTGGGTATTTTATTACTGAGGGATATTTGCATGAAAATAGAATCTTTGTTTCATAAGAATTCATCTGCTCCCGTAACGCGGTCCTGGAGGAACTGACAGTGAATGAACACGCTGCATTTCTCATGTTCTCACATACGCACAAAAAATTGCCAATTATTTAAATTATTGTATCTTTTGGAGGCTTAATTTTCCTCTATGAATTTCCTGTTCAATCAATGCCACAGTAATCTTGAGCCCTGAATGGGAGGAAGGTGCCAAGCAGTGGCTGCATGAACCTGACAGGAGATTTTCCAAAGGGCTCAGGTGTTGGGAATTGCTGTGTTTACATTCTGCACAGCAGTAATGACAGGACAGGGGTGACAGGATCAGCTGGAGCTTCAAGATGGGACATAAAGAAGAGAAATTTGGGGGTTGAGTTTCCTGTCTGTATCAAAACCTCTGGAAACATCCTTCCCCCCTCCCAAGAGAGGTCTGTGCCCTCGGGGCAACGGGTGTAAATGAGCACATTCAAGTTTTTCATAAAGATAGATTACTTTGGGGAGGTTGCCTGTAACAACACACTTCTCACATGCTTCAGTTTGCAGGGTTTTAATCAAAATTTTCTTTGAGATGCTTCCCAAAACCTTCACAGAAATATTGTGTTTTCCAAAGGCTGCAGGAAGAACACTTGTAATTGGAAAAAAAGCGATACCAGCTTTGGAAATGAACCTGGTAAAGTTCCCAATTAAAATTCATTTTACAAACCAAATAGAACTTTACAGAGAAGAAACTAAGCCTCATAGCAAGGGGGAAGGTTCAGATTCACTAAAAACAACTTATCAGAAGGGTTTTCCATGTCACCTTGGTTTGCCATCTCTTCCCTTCTCGAGGACATGTGAGGGAGGCTTTAACCAGCACCATGGGGCTTTCCAGCTACAGGACCTTTCCCATTAATTTTTCTTGCAGGAATCAGGGTAAATAAGATGAAAACCTCCATCTGTGATGCTTCTGAACAGGCATTCTGTTACCTTACCCTTATTTAATTGGAACAAATGTACCCATTTAGATCTACATATCTTCCAAATTTCCAATGTCTCCTGCAATTCACACCAATCTTTTATCACTTGATAAACAATCGGGTTCTTTACTTGCCTAATTCTGCCTCACTTGCTCCCAGGCCTTCCAGCTCCTGAGCCATCCAGCCTGTGCACATGTTCATTAGCTCCATCTATTTCAGCTGTACTACCTAATGGAGCTGAAAAAGCTGCAGGAATGTTCCCTCCCGGTGCAGGCTGTGGAGGGGGAACCTGCACAATTCCCTGCTGCAGACACAGTTCACCGGGGACGGGGTGGTGACAGAGCCCAGCTCATCTCCCTGGATGAGGCTGCAGATTCTGCACTTTCCCTGTTCAGGTTTCCCCTTTTCCTTGTGTGGGCTGCTGTGAGGCTTCAGTTCTCCTCATTTGAAAGAAAACTGAGTACATGGAAACAGGAACAAACAGAATTAATCCAAAAACACAGACTAAAACCAGTTTCACAATTGTGGTGTAATGGAGGCGCTTGGGGGCAGCAATAATGAAGATATTAAGTTTACAATGCTGGAGTATAAACTTTCAATAGCTAAATATCAGCTCCAGTTCTCATTCCTTCCAGCTGCCCAGAATATGGCTGTGCCCTGTTTCACTCCCAAATGCAGAATTATGCATATCCAGGAAGAATTTCTCCATGGAGAGGATGGTCAGGCATTGGCAGGGGCTGCCCAGGGTGGAGTCCCCACCCCGGAGGTGTCCAAGGAAGGACTGAATGTGGCACTCAGTGCTCTGGGCTGGGTGGCAAGGTGGACATCAGTCACAGGTTGGACTCGATGACCTTGGAGGTCTTTTCCAACTTCAACAATTCCGTGATTTTCTGCTTTAAAAAGAACCACGAAACCAAGCACAGCCACTGGTATGGAAAGAGCATTTGGCTGGTTGGTTACCAGCAGGGCAGAGCCAAAACCAGCACCACCCCACTGGTGCTGGGGGGCTGGAGAAGCTCCTACCGCAATGACATTGCATCCCCTCGCCGAGACACTGCCGAGGAGCTGAAATGCAGCAGTGGCAGTGGCAGGGTTCATCCGATCCCGCTCATCCGAATTCCACACATGCATCCCCCTGACCGGCCAGCCCCGCTCGCTCCCGTCAGCAGAGCTCGGCTGCCTCCCTCTGATTTCCCACCGGCCTCTTCCCTGCTCACAGGGCCGCGTGATAAACCGGCAGCAGGCTTAACCTTTTCCAAAGGGCATCCCCCTCATCATGCACCATTTCCACCACTTCACAGAGCACGTCCCAGAGGGTTGGGAGACGAGGCTGTGCGAGCAATAACCTTTGAAAGCCTCTGAGTCTGCCAGGCCCACAAATTACTAAATTAATGGTTGGCCTTACCTTTGGAAAAGGCAAATAGAGGAAGCAAGGAACCTGAGCAGTCAGCTTAAAGGGAATGAGAGCCATTTCCTGCATCTCTCCTGTCACTGGACTGTTTAATTTAAGCAAAGGATTCCCTGAACTCTGATGAAGAGCAGCAGCTGCCTTGGGATTTGTAAAATGGATCTAACAGGAAAACATGTTTCCTGCCATAATCCAGATTAATCACCCTGTCCATGTCTGAGGTCTCCTTTGCGACTTGCTGACAAAGACTCCACAGCCCTGCAGCTGCAGCTGCCTGCTCCTGAGAGAGCCTCCCTCTTACTCCAGAGAGGACCAGCAACAATGGGTAGATGTTGGTATGCACTGAAAGCCTTAATAATGAAACTCCAGCCTAAGAGAAACTACTGCATGTGCTGCCACACCCTGCATGTGCTCACCCACTGCCTTTGGGAAACGTGGAGCACGTGGAATAGGAAGAGGAAACAATCTGGAGTGTCTGTATCTTACACAGCAGAGCACGACCAGGAAAAACCTGCTTCCAGCCACCCAGAGATGAAAACCTCTGGTTAGATATCAAGGAATCCCAGGGGACAGTCACCCCCAGCCAGCAATGCTTCAGCAGAGCATGGGCTGCAGGTACGAGAGGAAATGGCCCCAAGTTGTGCCAGGAGAGGTTTAGATTAGATATTAGAAAACATTTTTTCACAGAAAGGGTTGTAAAGCATTGGCACAGGCTGCCCCAGGGCAGTGGTGGAGTCTCCATCCCTGGAAGTGTTCAAAAAGTACATGGACATGGCACTTGAGGATTTGGTTTAGTGGTGAACATGGGTTGATGGTTGGACTTGATGTTGATGCCACGATGATTTTTTGCCTTTTCTTTTATACTCCTTTTATATACCTTTTTATAGCTTTTGTATTCTTAGTGGGTTTTGCCTCCATTCTTGGACTTGTTCATCAAGCTAAGAGACTCAACATTTTAGAAGCTTCGTAGCCGGGGATCAGTGTGCCCCAGAGCCCAAGGTCCTCTCCAGAACACATTCCGTAAACCAAAATAGAACCATCCAGGGGAAGGTTTCTTGGGGAGGGGGGCTCACTCGAGCCTCTCATTGGGGAATCTTTGATAGATCTGCTAATTAGTAAAACCTATAATGATATACTTGATCTATTGTGTGGGTGAACTGCAGGGTGCATTATGGTGTATTCCACCTGGATGCGTGCACCTAAGGATCCTTAAAATAAATACCAAGGTAAAATCCTTTTTCCCCTTCTAACCGTGTTTGGCTCTTGATTTTAAGACCAGGAAAAGGCATCAATGTGTTAAAGGTACTTTCCAACATTAATGATGCTATGATTCCACCCCAGATGTTCACTGCCAGGCCCCTCTGCTGCCAGCCCAGCTTTGGGAATGTGTAAAAAAGCTTCATGGTGGCACAGGGTAAGAGAATAAGCACAGTTCAAGGTATTTCCCATTGTTTCCAAGTTGTTCTGTTATTTTCAGTGATTCTGAAGGCTGCCCACCTCACCTGGCTCAAAGGAAACCTGTCCCTCTCCATGGCCTGAGATGGTAACTCATCAGTACGTTTCTCCAAAGGAAACGCAGCACCATGGGAATGGATAAATACGTGAACATCTGAAAAATGTATGTTGTAATTCACCAACAGATTCAAATCATTGTCGGGAGCCCCTTAATTCCGACAGTGGTTCCCTAAGGCTGTTCAATTATACACCACGAGCTACAACCACTAAAATCCTGAGCCTGAGTGTCTGTGTGACACAGAAACAGACCCAGAGCTGCAGTTTAAAAACTGCACATGCACACTGTGGCTACAGGATGAATTCTGAAGGTGAGGACAGGACAGAAGCTGTGGCACTGATGGCAGAGCTACGTGGGAGGACTGTCACATCACCTGGCACCGCAGTGACGGGTACAACCGGCTTCTTCAGGGCTCTTCAGAGCAACTGCTGGGAACTGAGCCACATAAAATATTCACTAGCATGTTAGAGTCTTTTAGTCAAAGAGCAGGCAGTGGAAAGCCAATATAAACAGCAAAAAGAGGAAAAGTATCTTTAAAGAATATATTTTTAGGCAGTATTTTGGGACTTGTGGAACTTTCTGAGTTTTTCCCATGGGTGCGCAAACACAGGTACTTGCGAGTAGCTCACGTGAGTCACTTGGCCATCCCAGATTCCCTGAGTGGGGCACCTGGTTCCATATTTGGGGTATTTTCTCCCGGATGCCCTTTAATCTACCTTTGTCCCCAGCACTGGTCCCCCCAAGCAGGGGCACAATCGAGTGCCAAGGGTCTTCTCTCACAAGACACAGAAAACTCCTTGGTTTCAAACAAAACTTTCTCTGCCCAAATCCAGTGCCAGTCCTTCCCTGCACTTGATTAATTGTGCTGATCACTTCACGTGGTGCTAATCAGAGCAGTGAAATGTTCCTCATTGTTAAATGGAGTGATTAATTACCAGGATTGCCAGGGAAGTCTGCCACCAGCAGCATAAATTCACAGAGCATGTTTGGAAGCATTTGCCAGTGGCAGAGCCTGAAGAGTAAAATATTGCCTCATTATTTATCTTCCCCCATCACATGGCAAGAGCAGCAACCACTGGAGAGGGAGCTCAGGCCTTTGTTGATTTAAATTATTGTGAAACCAGCAGTCTAACACAAGGATTTATTTTTATAGATTTGATTCAATGAGAACATGCCAAAAGCTCTCCCTGAGGCCACTGTGACCTGTGGTGACTCCTCAGGCCCAGCACTGTGTGATGGGCCCTTCCAGCACACTCAGGCTCCAGCTCTCCCACCCTGAGCAGCCAAGTGTGCAAAAGATTTGAAATGCAAGTGAGGTTCAAAGTCCAACTCAGAGGGCAGCTACAACACAGTCACCAGTGAGGAAAACCACTGTAAAGCTGTGGTTTGAGCCCATTTTTGTGCCCTGGTTTGGGAATCAAGCAAAGAAATTATGGAGAAAATTATTTTTCCAAATCTCTACCTAACAGAAACATTCCCTTAAATTTGAATTTTTTTATTTCATTTGAAGTGGCAGATTTGCCTTTGCTCATCCTTGGTTATTTTTTACATCTATATGCACACAACAGGATAAAATCCTTGTTCCATGAGCAGGCACCCTAAGAGGAGGAGGAGGAGGAGGTGTCTGTTGGCAGCTGTTGGAGCATCTGGCCCTTTTTAACCAAAGGGTTCCTTCTCATTCTGTGAGATGGTGGAGGCAACAACATGTGTTTCTGGCTGCTGCCTCTGAACTTCTGCATAAAACCATCAAAGCAATTTTCTTACCTACACCTGGAAGAGATATGTGAGATCTTCCAGCCATGCTCCCATCCTGACTTGACCCAAAGCATTCCCAGAGGTGCCTTTGTCCTTTGCAATCACTCAGGCCTGAGCACAGACTGACAGATAGAGAATCCCAGAATGGTTTGTGGTGGAAGGGACATTAAAGCTCATCCTGTTCCACCCCCTCCCGTGGGGAGGGACACCTTCCACTATCCCAGGTTGCTCTAAGCCCTGTCCAACCTGATCTTGAATGCTTCCAGGGATGGGGCAGCCACAGCTTCTCTGGGCACCCTGTGCCGGGGCTCACAGGGAAGAATTTCTTCCTAATATTCAATCTAAACCTGCTCTCTGTCTGTTTGAAATGCCTGCTTTTCCATGGAGCCCAAAAACCTGTCACCAGCAGTGCCCACCATGCCAGTCCTTGGGGACAGCAGTGAAACTGAGCCCTGCCAGTGACAGTCTCAGAAGTACCAGGGAATCACTGGATGGTATTTCCGGAAGGCCACTAAAAACCAGTGTCAGGAAAGACTAACCCTGCCTGCAAGAGCAGGCTCACAGTTCCCTAAGAAAAGCTCAATTCCAGCATTCTCCCTGGGGGAACAGTGTCCAGCAAACATGTTGTTTCTAAGCCTGAGTGTGTTCTGAGCAAACAGGCTCTGCCTCGTGCCCAGCTGTCTCTGCCTGCCGAGATGATGCACTGCTGCTTGCACACTTGAGGGAACACTGCTCGTCCATCACCTGCCTGTCCCCACCAGAGCTGTGTCTGGGTAAAAAAAGCCAGCAGGCTCTGAGAGCCTTCTTGGGGGAATGACAGGTCCCACAGCCTGGGAGAAACCAGCCAAGGTTGTTTTGCTGCCTGTGTCAGGAAAATTATTGAAAGCACTGCAGTCAGAGCAGCTGGAGCCCAGCAGAGCTGCCAAGCATCCAGCTAGGTAGCAGTAACGGGTTTATTAAAACCCAGGCAGAAAAGCTGAAGTCCAGAGGCTGAGTAAGATCTTCAGAAACTTCCTGGGACACGGCCAGAAAGGCATCTTCAGGACCAGCTGGAAACAGAAGATGACATCTGGTGTGAGATCAGCCCTTTGAGAACCCCTGCATGCCCAAGGATGCAGTGCCTGCTGTGGAGAGCTGGTGTGGCTGCTGGACCACTGCCCCAAGCCCCCGGAGCCCTCTGAGCCAGATCAGCCTGGAGCAGCCCAGAATCCAGCTCTGCATCTTGGACAGGAAGGCAGCGGGCTGGAATTCTCTGTGAGGCTTTAGGAAGGAGCTGTCCTGCACACAACTCGTTTGAGGATTTCAAGAATTCACAGATTAAATGGTTGTGACTAAGAATAAACACAAAATACTGCTTTGGTTCTGTAGTTAGATGGGAAATGGCTTGTACACCAGTGCCAGGAAACCGTGGTAATTAAGTGGTTGTTCAGGCTGGAGCTCACCCAAGCCATGAGCAGGGTTTTTGGAGAGAACATGCCCGTTTTCCCAAAGCACCATCAGGATGTGAATATGCCTTGATTACAACCCAAGCCAGACAGGGAACCCCAGATTCTCCACAGGCTCCGGAGCCACTCCACTGGGATGGGTCCAAGAGGGAGTAGGAAAGATGACACTGATGGCCTTGGTCACATCCCCACATCACAGAAGGATCTGAATTATTCAAATGCAGGGTGGCACTCCTACCTGTGACAGAGTGAGGAGCCATTTAAATGTCTCCGTGCTTCAACTGTACAATGCAAAGTTCAAGCCATCTAAGTATTTTACAGAACATTCATTTTCATCTCCTCTCAGAAAGCTGAGGAGCTGGGACATGCTTACAGGGCAGGCACAGCTGGAGGGACATCCCCAACCAGACTTTTAATGGGAAAGCACATCCCTTCCTGCCAGCTCCTCCTGACTGTTCTTCAGAGGCTGAGCTCACAATTTGCACAACACAATTCGTGGTAAGACTCGATGATCCTTGAGGTCTTTGGTTCTGTGAGGACTTCAGGCTGGGCACTTACAGTGGGGCTATGCCCTGAGCAAGTGTCACAAGTAAAAAGGACAATGGTTTCATAGATCACCAGGTAAGAGTTAATTCAGATTTGCCCAAATCGTGAACCCAGTGTCAAATCTTCTGTTAAACTACATCTGGGGTCAGAAAAATGTGTTTTCTACATCTCTCATCACCAGGGATGCTGCTCTAGTTGAGTCAAATCTGTTTCAGCAGACTGGGATACCCCTCGTTCATGCCAGGATCCACCAAGTCCAGCGTAAGAAGGATCAAAGCTTTCAGAGCGATGGTGGTCAGTCCCACCTGTGGGACATGGCCAGATCTGACACAGATGGAGCGAGTTTTAGATGGCATTTGCATCTTTCTTTCTTTTGTTTGTGACAGCAAAAGGACTTCCTGCTGTCAAAAAGAATTTCAACTCATTTAAATCCACAGAAGAATTGAGGATTAAAAGATAGAAGTTGTCTGCCTGGTGTTTTAATCTCATCCTGCCTATCCCCTCCTGAGCCTCCCATACAGTGCCTGAAATGCCTCCAGTGATTATGTTTGTAAGCACGGAAGACACAGCAAAAAAAAATTGATTACATAGTGATAATAGGAATATGCTAGATGTTTAGGTGTCCAATGAAACATAATTCTGAAGAATATTTTTGCCTTTAGAATAATACATCATCTTCCCAAACCACCACAAGCTCCCCTGTTATTAATACTCTTCTGAACGACTACAATTGAAATGATAATGCGTTTCTAAATTAATATTGCATCTTCCCATTTCAGTATCTGATGAGCTGTATCAAAACTTCATTAAATCACTCCCTGTTTTGCCAGCTCCAGCATACTCGGGCCTGTGAAACACATCTGCCTCCACACCAGCGCCTGCTCCAAGCCATGCGCTGCGAATGCCAACGTGTGATGAACTGTGCTAATGGGACGAATAACAGAGCTAATGAGGTGGCTTCCCAGACGTGACAAACCCATTTTAGGCTGCTAAATAAATATCAGACACAAAATTAGGAGGTTTATCAACACATGACTTCATGATTAGCTAAGAGTTCTCTTTGGGAAGCTCCATGGTGTTCCCCCAGCAATTTCATGTTAGTAGTAGGAAAATGAAATTGTTCTTGTAGCTTTGTCGTTAGGGGTATAATCTTCCCTTTCTTTTAGGGATACAGGACACTTAAAAACATTTCCAATATTCCAGTGCACTTATTTTTACACTGACTCCCAGTATTCCAGTCACCCCACCCTGCCCCTTCACAGACAGAGCCATTCCCAGCTCCCATCCAGCCATCCTGCTCAAGGCTGCTGCCATCCCAGGCCTCCTGCCACTTTCCCCCGGGGAAAAAGCCAACTCTTACACCCCAAAACCAGCACCAGGACTGCCTCCCCTACAGCAGCGAGTTCTGCAGCCTCTCAGAATCAGCCAGGTTGGAAAAGACCTCCAAGATCGTTGAATCCAATCTGTGACCAAACCCCACCCTGTCAACCAGACCAGAGCACTAAGTGCAGTGCCTCAGCTCTGCCCCAATGGCTCAAATTTGAGTTGCAAATGACAACTCAGCTGATGGATCAAGAGAACATCCTTCAACAGGCAAACCATTAGATCAGGGTTAATTAATTAGAGAGCAATTTCAATACTTGTAAAAAACTTCAAACCCCAGAACTGCCTCAGCCAGGCTCTGCTCTCCCCTTGTTTTTGTTTGTTGTTAGAAGTGACTGCAATTAAGCTCTGTGTACCAAGCCAGGACTATACCTGGATCTTAAATTAAATCAGCTCCTGCCAAGAGATGCAGCTAATTCATTTAAATTCTCGTTTCAAGGAAGACATTTCATTTCAAGTTTGAAATATAATTACTTGGTCGGAGCCCAGGAGACCACACCATCTTCAAGTGAAGTGATTGTGATTTCCAACCTCCAGTTCAGTGTTCTTGTCCCCGAGATAACCACGAGGCATGAGGGATGTAACCAAAAAAGTCACTAAAGTGAACATTTTCACTCTAACACTTCAAGGAAAGGATTGCAGAGTACTCCAACATGGCCACTACAAATCCTTACCTTCTTTTTGCACATCTGGATATTTGGAAACATTTCTTCATCCAAAGGGTTGTCCAGCCCTGGCACAGCTGCCCAGGGCAGTGGTGGAGTCCCTGTCCCTGGGGGGAACTAAAAGCCCTGTGGATGTGGCGCTTGAGAACATGGGTCAGTTGTGGCCTTGGCAGTGGTGGAGGAACAGCTGGACTCTGTGGCCTTAGAGGGCCTTTCCAACCCTGTGGTTCTGTAAGAATTTATACCCTCTTTCAGAAAGAAATCTCAAGACTAATCTTTCTTTTAGAGACACTTCCCCCATGTCAGTGTTCCCCCTCTGCCCCACGGTGGCCATGGCATGCAGGGGAACATGCAGCCTGGCTGATCAGGGCTTGAGGCCCCAGCAGCTCCAAGCAGAAAAAGCCATAAATCAATGTGTAGCAAGGACTAAAAATTGATTTTTCCTAAGTTGCTGTATAGTGTAAGTTCAAGCGATGGGACTGAGACTCTGCAAAAATAGATCATCTGGTAATTTGCATTAATGAGACTTAACAGTGTTTGTCAGAGAGTGATTAAGAAACTGTGCACCAGTCCCCCAGTCCCCGCCTCCAGCAGCAGCACAGACATGTTATTGGGGTGCCCGAAGGCAGCAGAGCACCCACACAGCACCCACTGCAGCCTTCTGGGGAGCAGCGCACAGGAATTCCAGGCTGCTGTAATTGTGCCTTTCAAAATCCCACCCAAAGAGCCACGACCATCAGTTTTCCATTCAAAATCCCTCCTCAGGAGACATGGCCTTCAACTTCCCATTCAAAATCTCTCCCAAAGAGCCATGGCCACCACTTTCCCTTGCGACAGTCCAAAGCTAAACCCATTCCTTTCAACAAATAGGCTGTGGCAACTTTTATAGGCTTGCTGGGGAATGCTGTGCTGATTGTTTTCCTTTTGACAATTTTCTTATTGCTCAGGTTCTCAGGGCTGGCAACAAACACTGCTTTTTATTTTCCGGGGTGGAATAGTGCTGCTAAAACATGAAACACCAGAACTTGTCTTCAAAAGAAATGAGACATTTCACTTGCCCTTTATTAAGCTGTTTAGGTTGTTGAACTCTGATTTTCCCTTTTTTAAATTGAAAGGAGAAAAAGAAGAATTATTAAAATATGTGAAACAATCGAGCAAAATGCACAATGAGGAAATCTTCAGCAATGTGTGGCTGCAGCAATGTTACATAAAGAGGTTTAATGGGCTCTGTGGGAACAACATCAGAACATCAGCAATTCCACTGTAGTGCATTTCAACTCAGTTGCTCATTAAATGGGTTACTCTGGGACTTTAACTTATTTTGGAAGTTATTATGAATTGTAGCTCTACATTCTCTGGGTTTTTTCTCTCCATTTCATACACAGTCCATGACTCCAGGGTCAGGGATTGTGGTGGGTGATGAGACCTGTCAAGTGCAGATGTCAGACAATGTCAGAACATCGTCCCAAGAAGTTCCAGGATGGTTGGTCTTTAAGCATTTTTAAGTGTTGTTCACGTTTTGGCTCAAGCACCCCAGAGAACTCCAACATTTCTCACACTGAGCAATCTAATGTTCAGCAACTGATACCAGTTCAGTGACCACTGGATGCTCTGGAGAGTGGAGCTAAACAACTTGGAAAACAACTTGGAGATCAACTGGAAAGATATTAAGCAGAACTGTATTTTTTTTAAACATTAATTTTTAAATGCCACTGTATTTAAAAGGAAAAATGCACTACTATCAAAATATACACATTTCTGAAATGACAAATCTTGGTTTTAAAATGCCAAAATTACTCATTAAAAATAATTTTTCAAACAAAACAAAACAGCTTGACCTTTAAGGCATTCCACACTGTTGAGGTCAACTTTTAGCCAAATTCAGCTTGGAATTGTTTTTGCCAGGAAAGTTAGCCTGATATTAACTGAAGATAAAGTGTATTGCTCAGCTCTGAACAGAGATTAGAAGATCCATTTTCCTCTGCACTCCTATGAATAACAGCGATTTTACTGCTTTGGAGCACATAACATCTGCTGAGATGACAAAGTTTTCACTTGGATAAAAATCTAAATTTAATCCTTGCCCCGAGCATTTCCCTTCAGCTCCGTGGGTCACGGGTGGGGGAAGCAGAACCAGCAGCACCCCCACGCACAGCTCCGGGCACCATCAATGACCATCCTGTCCTGGAGCACAGGTCAGACCTGCTGCAGGTGAGCAAAGGAATTCTGATCACAAATATGAACCTTTGCAGGGCTGTCGGGAGCAGAGCCAAGGACAGGGGACAGAGGAACACGGGGCCAGGCTGTGCCTACCCTCCCTGAGGTTCAGCTGTCAGCTGCCCAACCGAGGCTGTGATTTGAGGACAAAGGGGGTGGCAATTTTCCCCCAGGTATCCAGATTATCGTTTTTACACATCCAGAATAATCTTCCCCAGCTGCATGGAGCCTGGTCAGGGGGCTGCTAGGGAAACCCAGCACAGTTCAGCTCTGCTCCTGCTTGTCCCAGGGCTGCTCCCTCACCTGCCTGCCGGTGTTTTAGAGCCAGGGGAGGAGCAGGGGACCCTGCAGCAGGGGCTGCCTGCCCTCCTTATCCATCTTGTTGCACCTCTGAGCCCCAGGAAAGATTCGTGGTGAGGTTCCATGCAGGGCCATGCCTGTGACACCAGAGCTGGGGTGTGGGCAGGAATTCCAAGTTGAGTTCATGAGCAGTAGAGCTATAGGAATTTTAAAAGATCGCAAGCATGACAATACAGTCCTGCCAACATAGAGTACAACATTCTGAAAACGTGGGCAGAGCTGGAGGGGCTGAGGCTGGAGAAAAGGAGGCTCAGGGGGGAGCTCCTCGCTCTCCACAACTCCCTGACAGGAAGGTGCAGCCAGGGGGAAGCTGGGCTCTGCTCCCAGGAGACAAGGGACAGGACATGAGCAAATGGCCGCAAGCTGCACCATCAGAAGTTCAGGTTGGATATTGGAGACAATTTCTTCACCAAAAGCATTGTCCAGCCCTGGCACAGGCTGCCCAAGGCAGTAGTGGAGTCCCGATCCCTTGAGGGATTTATGACGTGTAGATGTGGTACTTGGGGACGTGTGTTTGTGGTGGCCTTGGCAGTGCAGGGGGGAATGGTTGGACTCAATCTTGGGTGGTTTTTCCAACCAACCAACCTTCTAACTCTGACCTGCAGCTCTACATTGAGGAGAGGAGCAGCCTGAGCCAGAGCTGCTCCACTGAGCTTTCCTGGGCAGCCAGGTGGAAGGTGCTGCTCTAGCAGCCACAAGCAATGGCCCAGAAGAGAGTTCCCTGGAATCACAGCTCCAGCAAAGTCACACACTGAGCTGCAGAGCTCCCACCCGGGAGCACTGGCCAGGATTGCTGCACCAGGCAGCCGAGGCCTATGGAGCTGCACAGCCAGGCTTTGTTCAGTGATTCATTATTCTGAAGTGCTGAATAATTCAGCACACAGAATTAACGGCATATGCCACTGAAACATTCCATATGGAACATGGCTCCCTCAGGAGCTGCTCTCTCCAAAGGCAACAGCACATCTCCCCACGCACTCAGCCTGAGCTGTGGGCAGGGGCTCCTTGGCAGCATCACAGCCCAGATGCCACGGGCTCGCTGGGGTCCTTTGCCATCCCAGGGTGGAGCGACAGGGCACGGTCTAGAAACACGGGAATGCAGAGGGATGGAGAGAAAGAAGTCTCCTCTCCCACTCCTCCTGCCCAAAACACCACCCTGAAACTCTGGCCAGGGCAGCACACACAGCCTCACACGAGACACACTCAGACAAATTAGTCTCCTCATGACTTAAGTTTTCCACAGCCTTTTCGAGGAGGCGACTTTATTCTCTTCACTCCCTTCTACAGACAGATTCCCGCCCACAAGCCAGAAAACTTGTATGAGCAGAGACAGCTCTGTCCACACTGTTCTCACAGCTGTCCAAAGGCAGCCGCACATCAGTAACACACTCACGAACCACAGCCCAAAAATGTCTACGTGGGCAGCTCCTGTGAGAATCTGAACATTGCATCAGCCCTTCCTTGTCCTGGAGGAATTTTTGCCATCAGTGAAGAGAAAAAGGCTGTCTCCTGGAAGACAGAGACTGAGAAAAACACACAGCCCATGCTCCTAGGCACACTGAGCAGCCAGGGCTGCAGTGACCTATCAACTCAGACAGAACCAGTCCTGGCATCCTCCCATATTTCAATCAATAACTGAACAGAAGGTGATACCCAATCCAGAAGATAAAAATCTCACCAAATTAAATTAACTTGTACAGTGTAATCAACATTCATTAAGCCAATTTAGTCAAGCAGTGACCTCAGCAGCTTTCACTTAATCATATCCTTAAATATCAAATCCACATGCAGATCTTTTATAAGCCCTTTCCAATTACATCTTACTAAAAACTTTGAATAAATAAATGTAACTGGAGTCGTCTGTGTGCAGTGAACATAAACACAGTTATACCCATTAGCTGTGAGGGTCAGTGCCACACCCCCACCTGCACAGGGTAGCTACAGGTACCCATGTGCCCAGCTCACAGACACACAACAAGGCTCATTTCTCCCTCTGGAATCACACAGAAGTGGTTGCAAGCATTCTCCACGACCTGCTGCTTAGTTGCCTTCATAACTTTTCCATTGTCACACGCCTGCCAGCTCTCTCCAGTGACACTTGTCACTGTGGTCGATCTTGCACCGTCCTATTTCCTTCTGCATTTGCTGCCACACCACCTGTGAATCTCACCCACAGAGCTGTGAAAATTCCTCATAAAAATAGAATTTCTAAGTATGTTATTTTCTGTGTAGGAAACATGGTTTTCAGCTGCTTGAAGCCCAGTGCAGCTGGGGATCCTCGCCAGGTTCCCTCTGCACAGAGCAATTCCACACTAAAGCTCTGCCGTGCCCACGCTCCAGCCAGTGCCACAGGACAGCCACCCTCCTCTGAGGCACATGTCAGCACAGAGAGCACAAAACAGCCACTTTATTTTTCCTGACCCTTTATTTCGGGTGATTGCAGGGCCGAGCAGTCTGACAGGTAAGCACTGGCGCTGTCTCGATGGTATCACACCAGACATCAGCGGCACCGCAGCTGAGACAGGCTTGGCCTGACCCCGGCTGTTGGACACTGAACCCCTGTGACCCCCATCTGTGCCACACCAGGAGAAACCTGGCAGAGGGCACAAGGGCCCCGGAAGGCAAAAAGAGAGAGAAAAATTGTAATAAAGAAGAAAATTTGTAATAACAGCAAGGGAAAGAAGAAAGCCAGAACGGTGGAATCCAGAAAGCCCGGTGATTTTCAGGAAGATGAGTAGAAATTCACTGATGTCACTTGCCCTTTGCACTCTCTGCCGGGTCTGTGGTTGCCCCATTGTGCCAGTCCTGGTGCCAAGTGTACCTGGCTGTCCCCACACGAGCAGCAGGACAGGGCTGGCAATGGGGACACACCTGCACGTGGGCCAGCACTGTGCCAGGACACCCATGGCAGCACCAGGGCAAGGTCACACCTGCTCCTTGCACCACAGCTCACAGCTCTGGCACACCTGGCACCTTTCCTGCCTCCACACAGGCTGCCTCCCGGGAAGCAGGGGCAGGGCTGTGGAAGCGCTGGCGATCCAGAATGAATTGCACTACTAATGCCAAGCAGCCTCAGCAGACATTCCTGGTGTCAGCAGGACGCTCCAGACCCCCATTTCTATTCCTGGAAGAAACACTGGGAACAAATCCTTGCAGTTTCACCTTCTTACAACCTCTCACATCTTCAAGAATGAATTCCCCGGCCTTGCCGCTGCAGAAAAGTATCGGTAATGTTATAGCTAATTTTATTTGTGGAGCACTCCCTCAAACACAGCAAGCAGATGAGAAAGCCGAACGAGGGTAGTGGGTCAGCAGGCGAGCTGTGCTCTGTACCAGAAATCTCTGTGCTTAATTTATCAGATTTCTCATAAAAATCTCCCTCATGTGGGGAGTAAATCTGCTTTAATGTATCACACCTATTGCTAACTCACAGAACTGAAAATCTCATTTCATGGGCCCCAGGTTTACCCGATTACAGTTCCACTGTGGAGAGTTTCTTAAAGCAATACAAGCTGATAATGAAATACTTGCTGATGAAGCAGCATTCCTGTACCTGCCCCTGGCCATGGCCATGGCAAGGGGACAGCTCCCATGGGCCTGCCTGGCTGGCACTGCAGAGCCCACCGAAGGGGCACATGGGCAGACACAGCCACCTTCCTGCAGCTCAGGCAGGGGAGATTTCCACTGGCATGCTTATCTAAAGGGAAAAGCATTTCCTTCAACAATAGCTCTGAATTTATGATCAAGTCGAGATGTCAAGATTGCTGAGACACCCTTTTAAGGCAGCTGTAAATTGTTTAGACAATAGGAAATGACAGCTTCTGCTCAAGCTTACAGGGGGGAATCCAGGCTGGAGTGCAGATTTATGACTTCGAAGGTAGGAGACTGCTGAATGCATATTCTTCACGGGGAAGTGAGCATCTCCAAAGCTATACATTTGGTTATTCTTTGTATTCATACTTTGATTTACTTAAAAGCAGGAATTTAGTTCTCTTCTCTATTGCTCTTGCTTCAGTGCTGCTCAGAGGCACTGATGGCCATGTAACTGTTGGAGAGGGGCCTGGCACATCCATGGAATTCACAGCTCCTCTCTCATAGTCCCCTCTCTGCCTGCACCCACTTGTTCCCAGTGCTCTCCTTTACTGCACGAGGCCTGTGCAGTGAGGCCCTGCACTCTGGGCACTGGCACAAAGGGAGAAGTTGTCCTGCCCAGGAGCTCCCGGGGGCCATGGATGAGAGCCCTGAATCCTCCCTGTGGGAGAACTGGGGCTCAGGTGTATTTTATAGTGTGTGGGCGTTGTCTAGAGCAGGGAACCTTTACCCACTTGGAAATATAGGAGCCGACCTTCCAAAGGTAAATGCACCCAAACTGAGCTGAAAGAAGTGGAGCAAACACAGTCACAGAATAGAGGGTTGGAGGGGACCCCTGGAGATCATCCAATCCAATCCCCTGCCAGGACACAACCACAGGAACCCGGAGCAGGTGACAGGAATGTGTCCAGGTGGGGTTGGAATGTCTCTGGAAAGGCAGACTCCACACCCTCCCTGGGCACCTGTTCCAGTGCTCAGCCACCCTCCATGGAAAGAAGTTCTTCCTCATCTTGAGATGAAACATTGTGTTTTACTCTATGGCCATTGCTCCTCATCCTGTCACTGGCACCACTGAAAAGAGTCTGGCACCATCCTCTTGGCACCCCTTGGAGATATTTGTATGGATTGATGAGATTCCCTCTATCCAGCATCAGCTCAGCATTTCTGAAAACACAACCCTGAGTGCACTTTCTGAAATCCAACTGGGTTGTCTGAAAAGCTCCCCATGGAATGTTGCTCACAGCCCAATTTTTCAATTTCTACTCACACACAAAACCTGAAGCCTCTGGCTTGCCTGTACCCAAACTCACTTTATTTAGAGCCAGGCAACCAAAACAGAATCAAATTTATCAACCAGATCTCATCATGTGGAAAGCAGAGTGATGAAGCCTCAGTTGCAATCGACTGAATTTTGAATTAAGCAATCAACTGATTAATTACTTGACTTTTGTCTAATAAAGCAAAATGTAAATGACACTGGCACAAGAGTTATGTTCCATCACTGTAGCTCCTTCTTTCCTTTGCTGTATGATATGGGAATTCACTGGAATTACAGATGACTAAAGAGATGTGTGAGTCTGTCAGAAAATGCCCAGTTATCCAAGACTGCCATTAGTTTTTCTTGCCATCCAGTGTGTTGTAAAAGAGGAAAGAGCTGTTTATGTATACAGGCAAGTATTCTGCATCCCTACACAATAAATAGCAAGTGCCAGGTTATTCTGTCAGTTCTGGCATCCTCTATCAACAGTTAAGTAGATACAATCCATTGTACCTTTCAGATTGATTTCACACTGATGAATGTGAGATTGTCAGGTTGATCAGTCCTCCCAAATACATTAATCCACTCTGAGGTCATCCTGAGCTCATTTAAAATATTCTTTTTCTGTCCTGTGATACTTCTGATAAATGGCCAGTGGAAGACAGAGTCTCCTCTGCAGGATGTCAGGGCCAAACGTGAAGGCTGTCAAAAAATCAGCATTAAAACCTGCTCAATGTGCTGTTTCCCAAAAATCCTTTAAATGGCACAGTGTGTTTGCTGACATTAATCACGGGTGACATTCTAGGGAGGGCTGAGTGTGCATGTCAAGAGAAACTTCTCCAGATCCCAAAGACATGAATCACCTGGAAAGCAACTGTGTTTTTATCTCTAGCTGCTAAAACCCATCACTTCTGTGCCTTTTACTGCCTCACAGCCCTTCAATCCTTCACTTCCCCACAGTGAGCTGGGAGAGTGAGCACCAGCAGCACATTTCCAAGGATCCAGTAAGGCCCACTTCCAGGAAATGCCCCAAGAGCAGCCCCTGCCATGGCCAGCAGCTACAGCCAGAGGGGAAATACATCACGACATTCCCATAAGAAGTTCTAATTTTAGAAATCAGAAAAATAAATGGCTGCAGGCCTCTGTAATCTCCACATCAGCACAACAAGATGCTTAGTCAATAAAATAGTTCAGCTAAGTGATCTCAGCATGTAATTCCATACGGATTTTTTTTCAGGGGGAAATGCTATCATTTTCCATTTCAGTTTAATGAATCATGTGAATTATAGTAACATTACAAATGGTTCTCTCTGCAGCCTATTAGTTTGTTTCTGTATGGTTCTAATGGAAGACATGCTTCATTTCCATCCTAGCTTGCCCTCAAGCCATTACGAATAAATTGTATTATCATAAGCAGTTACCTTTTAAAATGATCTTATCAAAAGAAAGTCTTTTGCATTGTTAAGGAGTGTTTATCACCATTTTAGGCAAAGTGCTGCAGGCACTTCACTCTTTTTATAAATAGAAATAATCGTAGCAAAGAGACCAAGGGGCTGGAACTGCCTGGGCACCCTCCAGGCACAGGCATGAACATCTCCAGAGCACTGGTGCTGCCATCAGCAGCAAATTGAATCCTTCACATGTTCATGGAGTGTAAGGCCATGGGGACAGTTCAATTACTTACTCTTAACCCCTGCACACCACAGGCTGCTGCAGTTCACCCAGCTGCCCCTCCACTGAAACTGGTCACCAGTGCCTTTGGCTCCGACACAGCCAGGGTGCAGCCCGAGCAGAGCTCGCTGAGGATCGTCCTGCCTGGACTCAGACACATCAGGAGAAGTGGGACTGACCCCTTCCAGATGGTGCTCACCCAAGCGAGGGATCACCCTCCTTGTTTTCCAGACTTTTTTCCTTGACACAGCCCTGAAGCATCACAAGTTTTTCTATTTTTACTGACTCCTGTCACAATTTCACAGGAGGACAGACATTTTGACTATAAATAACTACCCAGCTATACATATCCATGTAGGAAAGAATAACTACCCTCACTGGGAAGAATTTCAAGCAAAGAGCCCCCAGTGTCAGGCACCCTGTGCTCCCCAGGCATGGGAGCTTCACTTGGTTCATCAGTGGAAAGCTTCACTTGGTTCATCAGTGGAAAGCTTTTGCAGAAGGTTAATTAAACCTCCATTCTTTGCTATTTAACACCATTCCTTCTAGCCCAGTCTAGAGCACACAAGAGAATTTCCTCCTCTATAGTTTGAGGAGTTTTTTGAGTTTGCTTGGGGTTTTTTTTGCACATTTGAAGAACAACATTCCAGGCAATCTTTTCTAGACTGAGCAATAGCAATATCCTTGACCTTTATATATAAATCAGCATTATGTCCCTCGGTAGGAAGGGGGTCAGAAGGCATCAGATACCTTAGTAACTTTTCATGTAAGCTAAATCTAAAAAGGAAAAATAAAATCCATGAGTTTTCTGAAGCCCACCAGGACACTTGGCTGGAGAATGCCAGAAAAACACCAGAATCTTGGTGGTTTTCAGTGCAGCACCTTTGATTTTAATAACCCATATCAGCACAAGTCTGTAGCTCAAATCCAGCCTAAACACTGCTCTGAATCAGAAAATAATGGTCTGGGCAAGAATGTCAACAGCAGAAGAATCACTTCTGGGTGACAATGAGTGCCTTGATGGAGTGTTCCACTTCAAGACACTTCATTTTGCCCTCTACTCTCCAGGTCACTAACTGCAGGAAGCCTCCATCTACTCAGCATCCTGTACCAAAAGTTTGTCATATGAATAAATGATGCATATTCATAGTCCAGCTGCTACTTGGATGGTCAGAGCCTGACTAGATGAGCAGCACTGACAAAACCACCAGGTAGCTCAGTCACCATGCTTCTCAGTAATAAAAATGCAAATAAAATAGGAAATAAGAATTCTTGCTACTACCATGAAAAATTAAAGTGCTGTCAATTTAATGCAGTTTTGCTTTTTCAGTAAAATAGCATCTGTTCTCCCACACTGAACAGTAATAACACCCTGCAAGGCACAAGGTCTAAAGCTTCTAATGACGTGTTATAAGCCCACTTTGGCTGTGCCCACCTTGGGAATGACATTGTTTTTTAAAAAGCAAAAGAAAAGAAATACATCTGGGAAAGAAATACATTAATTACAGAGCTCTCTCTTATAGCTCTGACACTGGATAGGGATGACAGAATTTACAGTGTTATTTCCCTCCAAGGTGCAGAAAATCACAGAATCATTAAGGTTGGAAAAGCCCTCCAATAGCATCAAGTCCAACCTGTGCCTGATCCCCAGCCCAGGGCACTGAGTGCCACCTCCAGCCCTTCCTTGGGCACCTCCAACACCTCCCTGAGCAGCCCCTGCCAATCCCTGAGCACCCTTTCCATGGGGAAATTCGTGCTGCTGCCCACCCTGCCCCTCCCCTGGCCCAGCCTGAGGCCGTTCCCTCTCCTCCTGTCCCTGTTCCCTGCCAGCAGAGCCCGACCCCCCCGGCTGCCCCCTCCTGTCAGGGACTTGTGCAGAGCCACAAGGTCCCCCCTGAGCCTCCTTTGCTCCAGCCTGAGCCCCTTTCCCAGCTCCCTCAGCCTCTCCCCATGGGACAGACTTTTTATATTGATGATGTATAAATGTGTCTCGGATCAGATACAACATAGGACACTAACTGTAGTTTTTTGCAACTTAAAAGGTTTAACAATTGTGTCAACTTGAAGTTGTCAGAGGGTGGGAGCAGACACTGGGGCGCTGCAAATTAAACCATGCTGGCAACCACTTAAAAGTGCTACTAAAAGGTTTGGCTGTAGGAGCTTATTAACTGACAGGAGAAGTCCTGCCATGGGGAAAGGAGCTTCCTTTTATGAGCTACAGAAAATAAATTAGATTTTTTTTTCCCTCTACTCTATGTAGGTAGAAAAAGCTCTTTGATATCCAGAAACATGAAACAATAAATTGTTATAAAACCCAGACAATAATTTAATTTCAAAAATGGAATCTGTTCTGTTATTTCAAGTTTCTGGCTCTCATCAGCAAGGTGAGGTCAAATATACATATATATATATATATATATATATATATGCTGAGATATGTATAGATATATAGTGCCAGGACACAGGCAATGGCTTCCCGCTGCCAGAGGGCATGGTTAGAGGGGATATGAGGAACAGGTTGTTCCCTGGGAGGCTGAGGAGGCCCTGGCACAGGGTGCCCAGAGCAGCTGTGGCTGCCCCTGGATCCCTGGCAGTGCCCAAGGCCAGGCTGGACATTGGGGCTGGGAGCAGCCTGGGACAGTGGGAGGTGTCCCTGCCCATGGCAGGGGGTGGCACTGGATGAGCTTTAATGTCCCTTCCAACCCAAACCATACCATTCTGGAATTCAATATACAGTAGTATTTTGGGGGTTTGGGGGGTTTTTTCTGATGTTGCTGTTTGAGCTTTGCTTCTTTTAAACAATAGTTGGAGAGAGACGAGAATTCCAAGCACACCATTCAGGCACTCACAGCCTGACTCTCCCACCCTTCCCTGCAAGGCTCTGGGGCAGCCAAGGGACCAGAGGTCAGCCTTTGGGCTGAGGCACTGCTGGGCCTGTGCACACCTGGGATTGCACCTGCAGCTCAGGTGAGCAGCTCACCCTCCTTGGGCTCTTAAGGGAAAGAGGTTTCAGATTTGGGCTGTAATTTCTCTGCAGATTAAAGCCAAAAATAACCATCAGCCTTGTCCTCTGCAGAACACACTTGGTCAGAGAGGCAGCTCTGCCAAGGACTGACCTGTCCCAGTCCTCACTCCCCTGGCCAAAAGCCACTCCAGGAAGCGCAAAACAGACAACAAGATAAATTAAGTGATACTAAATAAACAAACAGCAACTCCAAGTTTGCATTCAGACCACAATCAAGAAAAAAAATATTCTTGTGCTTATCTCTGCACACAGCTCCCATCCACTAATGCCGGAGGCACAAGTCTTTCCAGGACCAGACCACGATCAGTTCATAATTGCAAAAATCTCCCAAGCACCAGGCTTTTAATTGTTTCTCTAAGATTTGCCTAAGAGCTATTTTAATTCCAAGCAGCTGTCTTAAAGAACAACAAGAAAACAACTTAATATGTAGGGCTTGACTGGGATAGCTCATTATTGATTGAGAAGAGAAGAAATAATTAAGTTCCTGAAAAATACATTTTGTGACTACTTTGAGGAAAGTTTCAGAGACCAAATGAAGGACTCTGGGAGGGGGCTTGAGCATATTTTGACATAGCAAGAGAACTGCACAACCCCTGCTGAGCTGTGGGGACCTGAGGTTGGTTCTGTGGAGGTCTGTGGCACTGCGTGGTGTCTGTGCAGACCATGGGACAGACTTGTTGCTGTTGTTTGTTATTTACCCTTTGCAGCTGTGTCCAGCCCTCCATCACCCTGGAGAGGAACCTTCCACAAGGGCACAGCCTGGGACAAACCAGCCTCGGTGTCCACCTGGCCTGTGGGGCTGGGCAGGTGTGGTCAGTGCCTCCCTGGACCAGCTCTGACTATCAGGGCTACACAGATATCTGCTGTCCTTAAAAAACATTTCCCCCCCTCCCTGTGAGATATGTAGAACCTCTCCTACTTAGAGGCACTTTTCATCAATTATCTCAACCCATCTGGCTTTGTCTCCAAGTCGCATTGATTATGAGCATCCTGTGCCCTAGAGATAAACACACCAGCCCCATTTCCCCCCTGTGCCTTCTCCATATTGGCTCCTAACGTGATGAGACTGGTGATGATCAGCCTGCTGGGAAATCAATAAGAGCACAGACATGTCACAGCCCCAAGATTAATGGAACTGACTTGGCACAGAAAACTTCCCTGCGTTTGCACAGCCAGCCCACAGTGCTTGTCAGTTCAAGTTTCCTTAACCACAGGCATGGATCCAACTTCGTGGCCATCCTCAGAATTGGAGCTCACCCACTTCCACAGCTCTGGCTGCGGAGCCACCAGCGAAACAGCCCACGCCAAGCTCCATCAGAAGAGAATGTAAAGACTGAAAAAAGTACCTTTATCCCAAGTAGCCATGAGCAGAATAAAAACCAGCCTAACAAAAAGCCCCAAACCCTGTCTTCACAGATTGGTTCTGGCAGGTTAGCAGCTGCATTTTGTTAATGATAATCATTCTGGGGAAGGCCAATTAACTTTTCTATTAATCCATCAAATCAGCCCCTCATCTTGCTTTTGTTTTACATTTAATATCGCTCAGAATCACTCCTCTCCAGTGTGACTGCTGCAAATCCCATGCAGGAGTGACTGCTGGATCACCTTTTCCACACCCCTCAGTTTGCACAACGCTGGCACACGGGTCTCCCACTGCAGAAATCCCTCTGCAATCTGTACTGGCAGTGTGGGAATGGACTTCCCCATGGTACTGGTGGGTGAACCCATGAGCAAGTGTTGTAGAGATCAGGAAAAGAAGCAGGAAGGCAGAGACAAGAGGGTACTACAAATCTTACAATTTATAGAATCTATAATATGCGCCCAAGAGGTAGATAATTTAAAGTGCTTTGATGAGCTATTAGTAGTAAGTAATAGCTGCCATTAACTCCAGCACAGCAAGGTCATGCAAGCTCCCGGAATCTGTTCTGCTCAGGATTTTCAGCTCAGCATTTTCTCTCCAGATGCCATGAAGCAGTGCAGGCTGAGATTTCATTCCCATTTCCGTTTACTTACAGCCAAGTCAAAGCCACTACACATCGATTTCCCAGAGCTGGATCCCTCACCCACAGCTCAGGAAAGGACCTCTGGAGACATTTCAGGGCAAACAGCCCATGGCAGGCAGAGCTTCACCCTTAATGTTACCAATTACAAAGCACTAGAATTAAGTAATTTAATTTTCAACCTGGATCTATGGGGCTGAGAACCAAAGGATACAAAGCTGTCCCATTGTTTGCAAACGAACAGCAGCTCTAAGAGCCAGCCTGGATCCTGGAACAGAGGGAGAGGGAGGGAAATGAAAGAGCATGTGTGTAAAATATAGATAAGAAAGCAAATCCCAGCTGTCGTCCCTATCAGCCCTTCCTATTTCTCTGGCAAGAACATGTAATTTTGTGCTGTAATAGCAAAGGTTGGAGTGACTGCTGTCACATTTGAATGATACTGCTATAGCTTCCCGCTTTATATGTATCTGAAATGGGAATCTTGGAATCTGCTCGCTGGGTACTGGTGGTTTTTTCCAGCACTTGTCTCAGTCCCTCCTCTTCTGTATAAAATACCCCGTTCTGAAGCATGGATCAGAGATAAATGACAATATGTGCCATGCATGTTCAGAGACTTTTTGAAATATCCTGCCATTTCTCCTTTCATGGAGCTGTAATTTGTGCTCCCACAAACCTACGAAGAATCAGATTTACCCATGCCCAAAGCAAATCCCTTTTGAAACAAAGTTCCCTCTGCCCAGAACTGAAATGAATATTTAATTCCTGCCTTGAGGACAGGACCAAAGAATAAGCTCCCTTAGAACAAAGGGAACAGCCCAATTTTAGTGCATCAATGGAAGAAGCACAAATGACTTCAAGAAGCAGCTCCAGGTGTAAATGGGTGGGTGAGTGGGAGTAGGAACATTCAGGAAGGCATCGGATCCGGGGACGCTGCTTCAAACACGAGCTGGGAGCCAGCACCTCACGTACACAGGCTGTCACAGCTCCAGCCCACAAGTTTCCTCTCAAAGTTTGAGAAGAATCTGTTCAACACTTCCATGTTGCAGCCTCAAAACACACACTTCATTCCCATTCAGCTCGAGAATTTTACTTCTCTAATCATAAATGTTAACACTATACATAGAAAGTGTTACACATGATCAAATTCACATGAACAAGAAATATGAATTTCTAGATTATCAACAGTTTCGCAATGCAACTCTAAGCAAGAGTTGGATTAATCTTATATTTCAAACCTTAAATCTTTACTTAATGTGTACCTAAGGACAGAGCTTAAATTCTGCATATGCACACTTGTCAGGTTTTCTGCTAAATTAATGTGGTAAATAGCTGTAGAAAAAACGATTAGGTGAAATAAATTCAGAGAGTTGTGAAATTAGAGGTGCTTGGTTTTTTCTTCCCCAGAATTATGGGATGAAACAATAGCTTCCCATTCCAAGCCCCTGGAATAGACTTTAGAATTCAGATCCTCTTCCCTTGTTCTGCAGGGAGAAACATTACAGTGATTTTTTTTTTTTTAATGCACTGATATTTCATTAAAGTGGACCCAAGCCACGGGCCCCTCTCACCTGCCCTGGCAGCACTGCCTCCTCTCTGCACACTCCATTTCCCACCTGAAAAACACCTCCCAGCCCCCCTTCTCAAGCGCTGCCACTTCTGACTGATAGCACAAAATTGAACTGCACTAAGCACACATCCGAAAATCTGATAAATATTGTTTGGAAATATAATTGAGGTTTAACTGGAGCATGAATTTTTCACTTTGAAGCAAAGATTTCTGCACTTATTTATGAGAAAGATTTAGTGTTGCAAATAGCGATGACAGCTGAGATAAATGTTAACCCAAGTTATGCTTTTCCTCACAACCTGCAGAGCCTCTCTTGGCAGTGCTGCGTGTCACCAGGACACACATCACCGGGCAGAGCTGCACAAACCCCCAGATACTCCCAGCCCTGCTCTTCCCAGGCTCAGGACCGGCTGCAGAAGAGATCAGAAGCATCCAACACATTTGGGGTGCAAAATCCTGTGGAAGGTTTGAGCTACACATCGAGACTGAGCCTTGGCTTACCCTTGGATCAGGTTTTGTGTCAACATGGCTCTTGACACACCAGTTGATGGCTTGGTCATGAATATTTAAGAGCAAAGTGCTCCCCGAAGTTGTTTTACAACACCAGAACTCATCTCCCACAGCAGTTATTCTGCTTTCAGTCCCTACAGAGGAATCTGTACCAATTTGTACCCAATAGCTCGGCCATTACCGAGGCACTTGGAGATAACAGGAAGGGGCTATCAGGTTTTAATCTAAAGCTCTGTATTTTAATATCCTAGGAAATCTCTTAGGCCGGTGCTGAGAGCTGCAGGAGCTGTTGTTTGTCGGAGCACTCAGCCACATCCTGCACGTTGTGCCCAGCACTGTGCAAACACCCGAGACAAACCTTACACCCCCAAAGCCTTACAACGCTGGTACGTTAAACAGAACATCTTCTGATAGACGGTGCAAAAGCTAATTCCATTTTAATATTATCAGAGTAGTTGATATTAAACTATATTCCTCCACTTTCATTTGTGTTTTCATAGGTTTATCTCTGAATTTGAATGCAGCAAGCACTCAAACTGCTGAAACTTGCTGCTCTAATCAGAGCTTCACTAGCAAGGAGCCGCTGGTATCAAACAATGTTATATTAAATCACGGAGGAGCATTTAAAATTCGTGCATAGCACCAGGTCAGAGCCGGCGCTGGACTCGAATGCTAAAGCCGAGCCCTCCCGCTCCATCCTCCCATTAACACTCGTTTTCAACTGTGCAAACAAGATAGTAACAACACTCCAAAAGCAGCAAACGCTAAATTCAGATCCCGGCTCCGTGCCTCATAAATTTTCATCCTGGCATCACTTCTTGTTCTTTTTACAGCATTTTAAAAATGTAGGTTAGCCTTTGCATTTTAAGCAGCTGCGATTGTATCAAATGCCTGGATTTTACAGCAGCCAAGATGTTCCCAAGTTTGATGAACTGATCTCAAGTGAGATAAATTATGTCAGTTGTCGGCTTTGTCAGTAAATCACGAGTTGACATTTCCCTGATTTGTAAAGGTATAATGTAGCAGTGGAGAGAAGTGAGCTCTTGAAAACCTGCATGGAAGGTGAGATTAATAAGCAGTTCAAAGAAAATGTCCCAATGTAATGGGCTTGGAATATCCACACTCAATTCCAGTTCATTTGCTGTTTCTCAGGTTTTCTTTTTTAGGAATTCAAAAAATGCTGTATAAAACATTTTATGGAATATTCCATCTATGTGCTTCTTTGCTTTACAATAATTGACAACATTTACATATATTTCCATGTTATATTATGCCATAAATTTGCATAGATCCAGGTAAAATTGTTCTGCTTTAGACCTGCTGCCTCAATGAATTTCAGGAGCTGAATCACAGCTCCAATCTGAATTGCATTGCTCCCAGAATTCCCTCTCCTGTGCAGCACTGCAGAATATATCCCTGGTTAATAACCCTGACGGTGTCTGTGCCTGGAGCTGCACTGGTGTCTGTCTGTCCTACACCAGGCAGCTCCTGGGAGAGACACTGCTGAGATGAAACCACCCGGTGTGGCTCAGTCCCCCGAGGGGTCCCACCTGCCTTTCTCCTCCCTCCATGCTCACCTGAAAGGATCAGGGTTTGGATGACCCAGCACTGCACAAGGTGGCAACACATTCATCTTTCAGGCAGCACTGAAGAAAGGAATTCTACCAGTTTCGTATGGAAGCTAATTTAACCCGATTTAGCCCACTTTGTATGTTCACACTGCTTTCTGGAGTTATTTTTATTGCGCTGGAGCCGTGCTTGCAGGCACAGATGGTTCCCGAAATGAACAAAACCAAACCCCACTCAAGCCGGCCTGGGAACAGTTATATTAAAGTGTTACAATTTGGTTAAGAAGTAATTTGGGGCTGTGTTTTGATTTACACTAAGTAAAATGTACTGGTTCGCCACAGAGATGCCATGAATTTATACGTGGCATTTGGCACACGTACCGACCATCTGGCCCCTGTAAAGAGCACACGGGGCATCACAGCCTCGGGGGCAATGTCTGAACTATGCCTTGATCACCATCAGGAATTTTTTTATAGGACCAGTCCATCAGCAAATCTCATTGAGCAGAAGCTTTTGCATTGGTGGATAAAGCATAAAGTAAAAAACGCGGGTAGTAAAGCAATGGGAGGTTATACATGCTATTGCTAATATCCTCTTGAACACAGCCAAGAGGCTGATGAACCATAACTTGCATGTTTTAGACAAGATATTCTTTCCATATATGCACTTTTTGACCTCATTTAGTTGCTGCTTTTAAGGTAGAATTCTTCTGAAAGCAAAACTTCACAGTGGGGAGAAGGAGGATGGAAATAATTACATGAATACAAGAAATCAAACATTAAAAGCAAGAATTTAAGGATGCTAAAGGCCAACCCCTCACAGTAATACTTTCAGTAATGCATAAAAAAAGAAATTGAGAAATAGTGACAGGGTATCACAGCCTTGCAGGATTATCTGGTGGAAACAAAATGCATCCGAGCTTGCCAGCTGGTGCCAACAGCTCTTTACCTTCCCGTTCCCTTGTCTTACTGGTATTTGCATCACAATAGCCCTGAGACCGCACAGAAGCCAGCACGGCTCAGCATCCACCAGCAGCAGAGGCAGAATTCCTGCCCTGAAAGCCTGGGAGTTCACACGCAAAAAAAGAAGGAAGATAATTAACTGTTAACTAGAGAAACACTTGGGTGCGTTTGGAGAGTGACCTCAAGCCCACCAGCACCCAGCTCAGTGCTGGCACCAGGTTTCCTCTCCAGGCCACGTGTTCTCCTCAGGCTCTTGCAGCTGGGAGTAAAGGTTTGGCTCTCTGCATCCCTGCGGAAGGCAGAGGTGGCTCCGAACCAGGCTCACAGTCAGCGGTGTTGCTGCAAACTTTCATTTGAAGAACCCAAACTCCGTTTCATCCCGCGGGCCAAGGCCAAACAGCAGCAGGACATTGTCCCCCTCCAGCCCAGGGGCTGTCCCAAACCTCACCTTGCTGCCAGGGAGCAGCCAGCACTCACCTGACTGCGCTTCTCCTCTCCCCTCCCAGAACTGAGACCTTGTCCTCAGCAGCAAAGCTGCCACCAAACCCCCCCTTGCTCGGGGATGTCGCCAAGAGGAGCCTTCGGCACAGAGCAGAGCAGTAAGAGGCTGGAGGGGTGGATGGCACCAAAGACCCAACAGTCCCAACATGTCAGCACCCACGACAGCAGGACAGGCAGCTTCATTTAACAGCTCTTGGATTTCTGTGCATCCCATTTCCTGGCCAGGAGGGAGGGGAACAGAGACATCCCACCCAGGTGGCCAACACATGGCAGTTCCATGCCCAGAGCTGCCCAGGGAAGGAGTGAGTGGGGATCCCTTTTGGATCAGCTGCTTCCAAAGTAACAGGAAATGTCACTGCTCATCTTTTGGACTGGATTTGAGACCAAGCTGAACTCTGCTGGCTTAATTAGCTAACCATAAATAAACATCATTTACAAGACCTAAACATTTTAAAACACCCTGTTAAGCATCTGAAACATAAATGCTTTAATTATAGACTAGCTCAAGACTGAAGTAACACTGAGATAAATGCTATAGAGCAGCTGTCTATGAATATTTTACAATGAGATTGCTCTATGTTCTGCAGGTCCACAGGGACTAACGGGTTGGAAAGAACACATTCATTCTCTAAAATGCCTGTTCTTCTTTCCCTGGGGGTGCCGCTGCCCCCCAGTAACCCCCAGCTCTGCCAGTTTGCCAAAAGCTTTGCCGTCAGTTAAGTGCTCACAATGAACCCAGACATTTGGGGGTTCTCTGCTGCTGTGCCAAGTTCTGTTCCTCTGTGGCTCTACTCACTGCCCAGCTCAGTTACTTGAACTCAGTTACTTGACTGCAGCATGCTCTGGACCAGACCCCAAAATCCACGTGAGCATCTTTAAAATCTACAGAGAAAGCCTGGTTTTCATTTTCTCTTTAAAACCCAGTTTCATTAACAGTTGTATAAAGGAATCAACACCCTTGGAAATAAGGCCACAAATGCCCAAGGGAGACAAATTACAAAAAACAACCCACAAGTCACTGGTATAGATAATTTATCCATGTGCCCCAGCTCCAGCCCAGTATCACTCTGGTCACTAAATTTGACTCCAACTGGGACCATCTCTGCTGAGTAATTGCAGCCCCAAGGTTGGGGAACGATCAGCAATTTCCTGGCTTTGTCCAGCTGATTCCAAGATTTGAATCTCAGGGCAGCCTGGATTCTTATGAGCTGTGTACTCCTGTAAGAGCAGCTCAGGGAAGCCCAGCCAGGAGCACTCCTGCAGCTCATGCTGTACCAAAGCAATATAAAAAACCATGTCCTACTGCAAAGAGATGCAACAGAACAGCCATTGGTGCTTTGTCCACGATCAAGTCCATCTCCTGAGCTCCAACCTGTTGCTGGATGTCAGGCTTTGATATCGAGAAAATGGCAAAAGGGACTTGCATATTCCTTCTGCTGACATTCCTATTTCATCAGGAACACTCAAAATGTCTCTAATTCGAGTCAGTATAATTTACTCTAAAGATAAAAGCACTCAAAGGCTTTTGTTCTATGTATTAATATGATGGTCACAGGTCTCTAATTTACTGTAAAATATGAGCAAACAGACAAACTGAATCAGCCTCCAGAGAGCAGAAGGCAGGCAGCCAATTCGACATTCAGACAAGGAGCGCTCCATCCCCGGGATCTGTTGAACACCTGCAATACATTGATTGCACTTAAGCAGCCACCATTAGAATGTTAATGCCGTCCCTGCCTCCAAAACACAGGATTTTTCACACACAAAGCACGAGCTCTTCAGCATTTGGGGGTTTTTTGCTATATGAAGTAAATGGAGCAAGTGATTTTTTTTCTTTAACTACAGGCTGGAAACTCCGTTCCTGTTACACTGACAGCAATCTATTAGTTAAGGAAATCAAGTTTTTACTCACTACAGGAGGGGAAGAGATACTTAAGCTTTTATGTCAGTTCATTCTCCATTAATGATAAACATTGGGAGCATGGCAAGAATAGATCATCTTGCACTTATTGCTGCAAGTATATTAAGAATTAACAGCAGCAGAGCAGTAATTAAACACCAAACGCCTGTGCCCACTCTGCTGCCAGAGCACTTCACTCCACACCTGGGCTGGGCAGGAGCAGGAACCAGAGAGGGGGAACCCAGTGCCCCACAAGATGCCAACAGACAGTCTGGGAACCCTTCAGCCTCATCCCTGATCCTGGTGGGAAAATCACCAACGTCCAAGGGGATCAGCCTCCATGAAAAACAATCGCTATTGTATCACTGCTTCTAGTGCTGGAATTCAATTTTAACTTTTCCATTCTGCCATTATCACAGGTTTTTTCTTACCGGTTTCTTTTCCTAGTTATTGCCTCAAATTCAGGCTCCGACATTCCAAACATTTTTTTATGCTGCCACAAAATACGTTAAGTGTATTCTGTTTCCATCATGTTTTCCCTTTCCTCCCTTATTCAATGCTCCCAGATTTATTAAATACAAGTGCCCTAAAGCATACCAGGTTTGTTATTCCTTTGGAAGACCTCAGGACATATTTGGTTTATTAACCATCTTAGATCTTAATTTATATTAGTGTAAATAAAATACACAATTACCTTAATGAGAATCTAAAACTTAATTTGGTTTTGTGTAATACATCATCTGAAAACACAGAAGTTTTCAGCCCATATTTTCTACTCAGGTTCAACCATGCCCATGAATTCCCTTATCATCAAAAATACTTAGAAGACCACAAAGAATTTTTTAAAATAAAATACATATTTCTATTCTGTCTTTTAAGATTACTCTTCCTCCCAAAAGAGCTTTTCTAAGCAACTTTCCACAGCTCAAAGTTCTGTTCAGTTTAAGTAAGCGTCCACACATTCTGATGATTATCTGATGTTCCTCCAAACTGCTTTGGGGAAAAAAAATAAATCAGATTGAGCCTCAGTGTGCATCGTGTCTCTTAAAAGATCCAGCTCCCAGGCCCTGGGAGAAAAGCTTAAAAAGAGATTTTCAAAATTCCAATTCTTTTGCCACAGTGCAGCCAAGACACTGGGCTTTGATCCCCGTTAGTGCCCACCACCCACCTCTGGAGCTCCAGCCTGACTGTTCACAGCACGCCAAAACCTCCAGAGTCCCAGCCAAAAATTCTACTTAGCCTGATGCCAAAGCCACTTTAGAATTTTATTATGTCACACATTCAGTAAGGAGAACTTCAATGCCTTTTTTGCTTTGCTTACAGAAATCAGCTGCTTCCAGAAGGTTTTTGTTTAGGAGCCTCTCTCGGAGAGGTGACAGCAGCCCCTGGGGGAAGGTGCCACGTGCTGACACACACAGCCCCCCGGGACCACCTGATAAAACAGGCTTGGAAACCTCTGTAACAAAAGCCAAGGCTGCTCCAGCAGCCAGGCAGCCCAGCCCCAGCCCTGCGTGCCAGGTTTGCCCCGAGAGCAGCGCTGGATGTACCACAAACCCATCCCTGCTGCCGCCCTCGCGGGTAACGCTGCCAGCTCAGCGGCTGCAGGGCTTCTCCCCACTGCTGCTCACACTGACAGGGAGCAGACTGATGCTCGGAACAAAGCGCTGAGGGGAGGCGATGCGGATTGTCTGTAAGTGAACAGGACTCCTCTGCGCCAAGAATTCCAGCTCTCCTGGGTGCACTCTGCAGGAGACGCCCCAGCCCTTGGAGGAACAGCGTCTGCCAAATTACGGTCATTTCAAAAACCGAGCTGTCCTAAGAAAAGATAATCATGTTACTGATGCTCTTGCAGGAGTCCAGCCTGCAGCAGTTTTACCTGTCTTGTATGAGATCTGGACTCAGAGCACGTCTGGGGGTGAAAAGAAGCAGAGGAATGTTCGTCTGGTTCCCACTCTCAGAAAGGTATTCTTGAAAACTCCAGCCTAATCTTCACATTATTTGCTTTATGAAACACTCTGAAAGAAATCAACTTTGGAAGGACTTCTAGCAAATGTACATATTAGCAGTTTTCACTGTGACCTATTTCTCAGGCATTCTCATGTCAGAGTATTTATAGCAGTTCTGCAGAAAGGACTGAAATTAGAAAAACTCCCTGAATAGAGCAGCAGGCACATTGCGGTCCTTTTTATTATTTAAATGTGTTCCTTTCACTCCAAACAGCAAAATTAAATAAGGAAGGAAAAGAAATATTCTAGCAGTCAGAACATTTCGAGTGACTTGCATTCCTATCGATGTCCACATCTCTATATTCATGCACAGAGGCGATGGCAATGCAGCAATTCTATCTGGCAAACCGAGTTAACTCTCATCCATAAAATGTGCCATTTAAATTCCTGAAGGGCTAATGAACAGCACAGGAAAAGAGACCACAAGAAAAAAAACACAATAAGCAATTCGAAACAGCTTTCAGTGACTACAATGTACTTCTCTTCCCAAACCTGCTCTGTGGGATTTCATTTGCTGAAGGTGTGGACACCTGCCAGTTTGCTGGAGCAGGTAAGTCAGTGGAACCCATCAGCCATCTGTTCTCATCCCACACACAGTCCAAAAAGCATTATAAATATGCAAAGAACCACAGACCCCCCCGAGAGAGCGGCTGGATAACAATAGCTTTAATTTTTCATTTGTTTATTTGATTTGCTGTAATGAAGGAGCTGCTGGAGCAACATCTGAAACAAGTGAAATGCAACTTTAGGGCAAAATGCATCTCTTAGAAGCAAATCTGCACTGTCTGATTTGGTACTGGTTTGGGTTGTTTGAGTTCACACTCTTTGCTCAGTCATCAGCACCACTGTGTCATGGGCAGGGCTCTGGCTTTGGTTAAGTATGAACTCCTCGCTTTGAGGGACTCAGTTAATCCCTAATGAGATATTTCCATGGCTCTGTCACTCACCATCAAAACATCTGATTTAATGCTCGGAGCAAGCCGGAAGAGCCGCTGCCCCAGCCCCACTGAATGATGTATCGCATTTTGCTATCAAAGATGTTGTGAAAGCATTTCCCCCCGATCTTTGCAATTCAATGGCATCAAAAAGCATAATTACAACTGGAGGGCAGGGATGGATGGATTGATGCAAAATCACTTGAAAAAACCATCATAATTATAAACGACAGGAAGCCCAGGGTAGCCAGCACTGCCACGGAGAAGAGAACCAACGATGGAAAAAGGCCTTCAGAACAACTTCAAAAACTCCATTTTGTCATGGAAACAAGGGACAGAAAAGAGCCCCCAGACTCCCCACCCACCCCCAGGAGCTCCTCACAGTTACAACCAACCAACAAACATTTACTACAGGTCTTTGCCCAGAAATGACCCTCAAGGTGATGTTCTTGGATAATTGCTGCAGGACACTGAAGCTGATGGCACTTGTATTTCAATGTTGCCTGTATTTTGGTTTGGGGAAGCTGCCTTTGAGGAACAGAGCAGTGACAGGATCCCCCTGCTGGGAGGGGACTTGGAGCAGTAAGACAAAACTTCCTCTGAGCTCCACCTACTCCCAACACTCCCAATGATTCCAACGGAGCTTTAATGCATCTTACTTCAAGCAGCAATTCTGAAGAGGAAACAGCAATCTTCATTAAGGATTAGGCAAACAATTAACTTATTATGTTCAATCTTTTTAATGTGTGTCTGGGTACACAGGAACAAAAACAAACACAGCTTAAGCACACTACAAGGGGAAAACCTATGTTGGTTTCCTCGTTCCAAATGAGCTCTTAGTTTTGTCTTTGTCTCCAACTTAAAGCTCTGAAATCAACTCAGCTGAAGCAGGCTGGTTAACTGGAAAATTACAGAAGACACAAATCTTTCCAGTAAGTTTAAGGGGGCCAGGATTTAGTCCTGCATCACTATCCTTTGGTCTACACATGCTCAGAGTAGTCACCACCCTCACCCTGAGGCCAGATGGGCCTGACCAGGCTGTATCAGCTGATTTAATTGTGCTTAGGTTATTAACATGTTTATCTATTCATGTATCTGGTTTCCAAGGAGCAGGTACCACACTGCAATGCTGGTTATGAGGCATAAAACACAGGAGCCACCCTCAAGCAGCCCCCTCCTCCTCGTTCCTTGCTTCTCTGTGTAAAAAATGGCACTAAAGCAGCAGCAGCAAATGCCTGATGTTTTCAGCAAAACTTTGTCACATTCTAAGAGTCTGCTCTAAGCTTTTTTTGTCTGTTTTATTTTATGGCACTTTTAATGAGAGGTTTCAACAAACCCATCATTAAATGAAAAGGAAAGAAATAGGAAAAAGAAAAAGAATAATTAAATTTTTTAAGATTCTTTCTGAAGGAAAATGGTACTATATCATTTTAAATGTTTAAAATCCAGCTGACTCCAGCATTTCTGCTGATGACTTCAGCAACTCACAGAGCAATTTAAAGAAATTAAGGCAGCTGGGAAATACAGTCTATAGTAAAACTACATAGATTATCCTATTTCAGGGGAGAAACAGCACAACAGATGTTCTTAACTTCTGAGGATCTTCCATAAGTCACACATTTGTATGGAGTTTGACACCAATCCCCACCATTGTGGGTCCCACAGGACAGAGACACCAACACCTGGGACTTGTTCACCTGTGGAAACCAGGCACAAAGAGGGGGAAGGAGTCTCACTGCAGCAAATGCATCCAAGGAAGGGGCAGCTCATACTGAAAAGTGCAGCTGCTGTAAACACCAGAGCCCCAAAGTGTTTCATTCTTACCCTACTGCCGGACCCACGGAACCGCTCCCCTCTCCAAGTGCTGTTCCCTCAGCCTGGGCACCCGTGAGCCAGGACAGAGAGGGATGTCCTCAGTCACTGGAAATACACTTCTGAGGCCTGGGGGTCTGCTGTCTGCCTGTCCATCTCTGAGAGCATGGGAAGCACCAAACCCACGGGAACTCAAGCCATGAATCCCTGCCTCTTATTCCTGCTGCACCAGGGACCCCAGAATGACCAGTTCACAGCTCCAAAGCTTATCCTGTTAAAGTGTTCTCTGGGCATTGCTGGTGCTGTGCCAGTTCTTTGTGGCTTCTTAAAATTCCCAGTCTGAAGCTGCCAAAGGCTGGAGAGGAGCCCCAGGACCAAGAAAATTATGCACCTGTTTTAGCAACTAACAATAGTGGGTGTGGCTGCCAAACAAAACTGGCACTGTAAACTGTGAACTCCTGAAAAGTGCTGAAGTACATCACCGCCCAAGGAATGCTCCCTGACCTGAATTTACCCCTCCATTCTTGAAGGATTTTCTGCAGAAAGATGTCTCCAAAGTTGTCCAAGTTAAGAGTAAACTATGAATGTGCTCCCTTACCAAGGAGGGTGATAAAAACTTACGGTTTTATCCCAGAGGAGATTCTGAGCAGAGACCCCAGGGCTGAAGGGATCCAAGCACTCTCTCGTGCTCCAGAGTGAGCATTTAGTGTATTTATCTCCCACTGAATATCCCAGTATTGCTGCTTTCCAAGAAGGACTAGGCCTAGTAGGAACTTGCAGGGTACTGGGGCAGGTGCACAGCTGTGGACAGGGTGAGCTCACCCGAGCTGCTGCTGCTCCCTGAGCACTTTATCTAATTCTCCCCATTACAGCTGAGATTTGTTACTTGTGAGTATTGCTAATGCAGCTTTTGGACTCACTGTGGAAGGTGTAAGGAAGCTCACAGGACCCAAACCACATGGAAGCTACAGGTAGGATCAAGTGAGGATGGTGGGATTGTATCTGTTTGGGTTTCTCCCACCTGGTTTGGTTAGAGGGTGCCCTGATGCCGGCTGGAGTCCTGCTCTGCTGCTGCTGGGACTCTGCTGACATTTATTCCCATTGACCCTGCAGAAATGTTGTGGAAAGTTCTGGCAAACTTTAACACAAAGCACTTCTCCCTTTTTTTCCTTCTGAGCTTTTTAGGCACTCATCCACACTTTATTTATGGTTCTGAGTCTAATAAAGTAGAAATATTGCCAATTGCTGGTGATGGAAATGGAGATCCTCACACAACCACAAGACTCCCAGGTATTTTGAGCAAACATGAAACCCAAGTTAAGGGTCAGATGACAAAGCTGAGTGTTGGCACCTGGGCTGCCCTGGTTTCACCTGCCAGGACAGAGGGGACGGGGAAGAGGGGCAGCTTGCTTAGCAGAGGAGATTAAGCAATTAAGTTCTGCTAGGCTGAAGCTATGGGAGCTGAAACAAGGTGCTCAGCCTTGATGCTTTTTGGGCTCTGATGCTTTTCAGTCAAGAAAGAAGCCTGGGCTGGGAGAGAGAGGAGCAGAGAGAAGGGAAAATAAAAGAAGTGTGGAAGCTAATCCCAAGCACTGTGAAAAGGTCATGTGCTTCGATATGAGTAATTAATTTTCTTAGAGCAATGTTGAAAAGGTTAACCTGATTTATTGAATGCAATTTAATTTAAAATGTGTTGTGTACCTTGTTAAAAGGGTCCAATTATGGCTGCTAATTCTGTGGACTGACACAAGCGACGTGGTCTGATAATACCCCGGTGCGAGGGGGAACACGTGTCAGTCAATAATTAGACATGGCCTATCGAAATTTGAGGGGGAAGGAAAATTGGTAGAAATGCTGAGAGAACTGCTGTTCTCTATGCCCAGGGCCCACAGTGTCCCCTTGCAATTACCTGCTCCGTGGAGCGCTCAGTGATTCATTTTGAGGCAGGTTGGTGTTCAGAGTGGTTTATCATGGTGCTTTGAGACAGGAGTAAAAATGCCAGATTTATACAGGTCAGCCCACGCTGCTCCTTGACCTTCATTCTGTTAGTTCTTCTTGCAAAAACCAAACTAAACACCGCCCTCCTTCCTTGATGACCTGGTGAAGCAAGAGGCTGACAGAACTGTCCCAGTGGTGCTTCTATACAGAACTAGTAATAATCTAAATATCACAGGCCGTGGGGATCCTTGGTGAGAAGGGCTTGTGGTTGAAATTTCCAGTCTGAAAACTTTTGTCCTAATCCACTCCTTGCTCAGCTGCTCATCCTCCCTGGGCTCTATGGTGTCTCTGTCCCTGCCAGTCCTGGGGACTGTGTGCCCAGCATCCCCCACAGACCCCCTGAAGCAGCCGTGCTGCTCCAGTCCTCCAGAGCAGGAAAGCATCCCATGGGGATGCACCTCTGGAGCCACTGTCTGCCCAGGCTGCAGGGAAATATTTCATTTCTTCTGGTACGTTTTCACTTTCTGTCAATCTCCAACGCCAGCAGCCAGAGTTACTCCCTGCATGTTTTGTAGCCGCTCCTCTAGTGAGGAATTAATGGTGTGAGTGCAGTGACTAACAGCTGTGGGGGTATCGCTCAATGCCATATCCCCCAAAACGTGTGTGCAATGCCCCCCCAGTGCTCCTTCCCACAATGAGCCCCTGCTCGGTTTGGTACACTGCAGATTAACAGAGGAACTATTGCAACCCAAAAACTGCTTGACAGAACAAATATTCCTACAAGGAGCAGAATAAATCAACTAACGCAGCTCCAAGGTACCTCTCGTTCCTAGACTGGGTTGGCAAATGGCTGCCAAAATTGTGTGGCTGCAAAGGGTAGCTTTGACAGTGGTAGCTCCAGCTGCATGGAACCAGGACCTGTGTTGTTGGGAGGCTGCACCTAGCCCCAGGTGAGCAGGAGGCAGGAGATCTGCTGCTGAAATGGGGTTGTGGTTGTTCACCAAGAAGTCAGAAACACACCCTGTGTTCAGTATGGAGTTTGCCATCAGCACCGTGCCGTCAGACAGTGCCTGCCATCAGTGTTCCCACTGTCAAACACAGCGAGGTGTGTGCAGGCGGGTTTCCAAGTTATTGTCAGGCACTGTGTCTGCATCCTTCCAGGACCTCTTGTGCATCATTTGTCTACAGAGTTGGAGGAAAATCAGCTGAGCTGTACCTCAGAGGAGTTATTTGATGATGACCACGGCATTCAGCCCCTGGTCTAGTGGAAGGTGTCCCTGCCCATGGAAGGGGCATTGGAATGAGATGAGCTTTAAGGTCCTTTCCAACCCAAACCACCCCGTGATTCTTATTCTTTTGGTGTTACTTCTGCTGAGAAAAAGAACGCGTGTGTATTGGGCTTTCCTGCAAAACCTTGTGGAAGTGCACCTGGAGAAATGGAACAAGCTTCTGTTTAACACTTTGAATGGACAGAGGCAAGAGCAGCTTGTAGATATATTGATCTTTCAGATTCCTATTGCTGTGACATTGAGTACTAAAACTTTTCTGACATTTTATAAAAAAGTCTTGTCTGAAAGGGCGAGGAGGATGGAAACTCCTACCTGTCCTCTACAACCCCAACTATTCTCGTGTTCGCTTCTGCAAACAAAGCTCTTCCCAACCTTTACCCAGAGCTGGTTGATATTGCCATCACCAAATTAGCTCAGGAAGCTGCATCTTGTGATAACTTCATTATGTTCTATTGACTTCTCAGGGAGCTGAAAGGAATATAATGGCAATTTCCCATAATGGATAACTGGCTGGGGAAACCAGGCCAGGGAAATGGCCCTTCCCTCCTCTACCCTTATGCAGTCAAATCACTGTCAGACATTTCATTTTCTGATGTGCATGTTGGCCTCTTATCAAGCTTTTTTCACCCAAAGAGGATTCCTCCTCAGAAAACCATGAGGATTAGCATCAGATGGAGAAAATGCAGTTAGTATTATCAGAATATTAAAGGGGCAATTGTAAATTCTCAGCTGCAAGGGACACTTAAAGCAAATTACCTAAATTAAGAGAATAAGAATCAGGGAGCTGCTTTAAATTGAAAAAACATTCAGATAGGATGTGAGTGTCTGTTTGTCATCGGGGGCTTAATATTTACTTCTGCTGATGAGACTTCGTCATGCTCTATTACAATTCATAGACTCGTGTTCCCAAATTTTATGCACAAAAATGCTTTGATTTATAGCGTATAAGTCCCTTTTCTCTGTGAATTCCTTTAATATTGTCATAAATGTGGTCAGTGATGCTTATCTCATGGTATTAATGTGCCTCATTTAATTATATTGTCTTGCTCAAAAAGTGCACTTAGTTTGAAGGAAACTACAAATTGTTAACTTTTGGTAAATGTACATTTCTCGCTAGAGAATTCTGCTGGTGCCTTCTGCAGCCAGCAGTGGGATGGGTGTTTGGGAAGGGCCATGGGTTGGGTCAGTGGATAGAAGTGCACATAAGACTCGTATCAGCAATAATTCAGGTGCTTACAGCCTCTGCTTCATGTGGGAGACCCAGTTTCTCATCTGGCCATCAGCTCTGTGCTTTGTCCCACATTCCCTGCTCTAAGGCTCCTCCTTGGTTCTCACTCCCCTATTTTAGGTTCAGGAAGGTGTGATTCTCTATTGATTACTTGATCTGTGTAATTACAATCAAAACTGCAGGGATTTCAAGCCTGATTGACTGCAAAATAGAAATCTATTGACTTGGCTGGACTTCTAATGGCCAGGATTAGGAGAGAACATGGTTTGGGGCTGCCCTTTCTCTGCAGGATTGGTTTTGGGTAACTGGAGATTGATGAGGTTTGTGAAGGAAGGCACTGATCCCATCAGAGCAGGCTGGGGGGGCTTACCTCCTTCATCCCTGCCTGTGGCTGTGCTTGTGGCATCCTGATTTTGTGACCCTTCTGCAGTAGCCTGCTGTCTACAGGAGCCAGGAACAGAGCCTGGGAGTAACTGCAGGGCAAGCAAAGGAGCTGCAGCAAGGAGAAATCTGGCTGAAAGCTCCTCTCCTAGATGCTCTTGGCATCCTTCTCCCACTGGATGTCCCCTTGGCCAGCATGTGAGCTCCCAAAATAAGTCTAGGGCCTGGAGTTTTGTGTGTCCCCACCCTCAGAAGCTGAACAAAGGAGCACCAGCAGGCAGGGAAGGGACCTTTTTCTTTTTTTAAATAGGTTTTCATTTAAAAGATACCAGAGCCAGCAGATTAGTGTCTTGACTATATAGGTTTCCTACAGATAAGGCAGAGAAATTGATTTCAATTACCAAAGTGGATAGACAGGCTGCTGTGCTCTCCCGAGGATTGTTAACCCTCGAGAGGCAAGAAGTGAAAACCAGGAGGGGTTTGGAACCTCAAGCCATTTCCTCAGGAGCAGCTGTGCCTCTCGGAGCACAAATCCTCACAAAGGGAGAGAGCTAAAGAAAGGAGGTTTATTTAAGGATGTACAATGATCCTTGTGATACTCTGGGATTTCAGCAAGCTTTCAGATCCTTCAGCGAGGCTCTGAAGGCCAAGGGTTAAAGTGGCTGCAGGGATTAAAGGATTCGGTGCCTTTCAAGCACCAGGTTCACCTTTTCCAAGAGCAGTCTGGCTGCTGGCAAGTTTTCCTGGGAGGTTCTAGGGCTGGAGTAGGGCAAGGCTGTGCAGTGCTGGATCCCAGCTGGACTGGGAGCAGAATCCCAGGGTGTTGGTGGGCTCATGCCCTGCTGCTGGGCACCTCCAACGCTTGGGGCTCAGCCCCAGGTGACCTTTACCAGCAGTAGGGAACGGAGGGGATGGGGCTGCCAGGGTGTGGACAGAGGCAAAGGCAGGAGCTGGTGGGACTGGGCAGTGTGGAGGGACAGGAGCAGGTAGCTGGGCATTTCCTTGGCACATGTGGGGAGATGGCTTCCGGTGCATGCTCAGACCTCTCCATCTGCTGCTCCTGCATTTACACACCCAGCAATTCCTGAGCTGGCTCTGTAATTGTGTCCGCAGGGTGCCTGCTTCCCTTCCCTCCTCAGATCCAATTTGCTACTTTTTGCAGCTTCGCTGCTGCCTGATAATGGGCACCTTGCGATAGATTTTTCCGCAATTCACTTGCTGGGTCTCTTTTGTCCTACCACAGGGAAGTTTGCCCCTGTGGGTCTCACAGTTGGCTTCTCAGCTGGGCTTCACATAGGCTTTTATTGCCAGCAGCATCTGCTCTCCCCTCCAATTACTCCAGCACATTTCTTTGATTCTTTGCTTTACTGGGTTCACCAGCAGCTTTTGCCCTGGCTGAACTCCCTGGCAGACTCTCCCTGCTGCCTCCAGGTATTTGGGGGGTCTGGGTGTGGTCAGAAATCAGATGTTGCACATCGTCATGCCAGAACAGAAAGAATTCAGTGGTGTTGCATGGCAAGAAGACTGTAGATACAAAAATGCTGCTAGCGAGGATTTTCTTGCTATTTTCTAAGTCCGTGAGAGACTTTTCTCTCTCCCAGAAGAGGTAGCAGAGTATGTAAACAACCAAGCCACCTGCAACCTTGAAAAATCTTGTTTATGGTACAGTAGAAAAATATTTTGATAATGGATGTTTTAGGATTTTAGCCAATCACCCCCAAGGGGTGGCTGATCCTTTGTCCAATTAGACTATGAAGAAAAAAGTCCACAAAAGAGTTTGTAAAATAATTAAATAAATCAATCTTGCTGCACAATTCCTGCCTGCTGGATCTTCTCTCCTCTGCCTCCCTATGGCCGCAGGACCCGGTGATATACCCTAGGGCCCAGGCCTGCGGTAATAGAAGACCAGTGTGATAAGCATATTTAAGCAATCACAGGAAAACACAGCATATAAATAAGATTTTGTTTCAGGCCATGGAATACATTTATTGCTGGAAGCAGCTCAGCAACTACAGCTTTTGTGTCCTTTCAAATACAATTACATATTTCAGAGAAATTTCATATTTTTGTGGTTTGTACTTTGCATTAATGTGGACAGGACTGTCCTCTGTGTACACAGCACCCTCTTTCCTTCCCTTTTGCTTTTCCCAGAGCTGGGCGTGCTCCCAGGATGGGGGATGCTCCTGCCATGCTGGCTGAAAGCTCCTCTCCCAGATGCTCTTGGCATCCTTCTCCCACTGGATATCCCCTTGGCCAGCATGTGAGCTCCCAAAATAAGTCTAGGGCCTGGAGTTTTGTGTGTCCCCACCCTCAGAAGCTGAACAAAGGAGCAGCAGCAGGCAGGGAAGGGACCTTTTTCTTTTTTCTAAATAGGTTTTCATTTAAAAGATACCAGAGCCACATCCAGGTGTGGCCTCAGGCAGGTTCCCAGGGAGGCTGCAGCACAGCAAACGTTTCTGGAGATGCCTGGGTACCTTCTTTCCCCCTAATGAAAAATGATTTCTGACACACTGGAAATGTGAATATACATCTAGATAGAGAAATGTTTCGTTTTTATCGTGTCTTAAGCACAAAATGAATGTTTTCCTTTCCCAGAAGTGTTTTCTGCAAGGAAAACCTAATCATTCCCTTCATGGCAGTTCAGTTATTTTCCATCTCACCCTGTGGACAGCTCCTGGATTTCAGATAAGGATCTCCTGCTCGAATGCTGAGGGAGGATGTGGCAAAGAATATGTCAGTGGCAAATACCCTCATACCTGCCCAGCTTCCTCCTCTGCTCTTTGGTGGAGAACACGATGCGACCTCAGTAATATTGGAATGAACTTTCTGAAAGAGCCAGAAGTAAATTATACTGAGGTTGAGATGCTTTGAGAGGGCTGATTGGGTAAAACTGGGTTTCATTCACAACCCAGGATTTCCAATGCACTTGCAGATTTTTTCCCCCTTTCCTCTTGGCCGCTGGCATCATTAATGCTGGGATTTAAGATGACAGAACTTTAATTGTACAGGACAAAGGCGTCTGGTTCCCTGCTTCACTGATCAATTCCAGTTCATAAATTGTAGCAGGAACAAAACTCTTTAGCAATGCTGACAATTAAGTAACATCCTGATAAACATCCCCTTTTGTTTTATTTAAATGAAAATGCCTTTATTTCCACAGAGTGGTATCTTGTAACAATAAGATTCACTGTCCCTGAAGCTTGGTTAATTAAACACAGTATTTGCAACCTACCAAAACAAGCTGTTTTATGCAAGCTGATAACAGGGTTTCCGTTTCATAATGTGAACAATTGGGTTATGCAAATGCCAGGATTTTAAGCCCCTGTGATCTGTTTTTGTTGCCTTATTATCTGTTTCTGTCTACAAACGCCAAATATAGACATCCCAATTAAAGCAGCTAAATGCCATTAAATCCAACTAAAGACGTTTTTATCAGTTAAAAACTTCCCCAATTTAATTAAAAATAAGGTTTGAAATTGGCCTTTCTTAACCCAAACTCCACTCCCACTCTTCAGTTTGACTGATTCTCCCACTAATTCCAGCGTGAGCTTTATTCCTTGGAGCCCTTCAGAGACCTGGTGTGAGACAGTTACTGAGCCAAGGTGGTGCTCACCTATTGGCAGGTGCATTTACTCCTCCAGCAGCTCTGGTGGGCCTTGCTGGGTGGTTGGGTGAAGGACCAAGACCTGGATGTGAAGATTAAACCTGCCCAGGCGATGTCACTCGTGGAAGCTCATCCTGCAGAGCTGCTCTGATGCATGTCATGTACCTGCTGTGTGGAGCCCATCCCACAGCACAGGTAAGATGCAGGAAGATAATATCACCATGGAATAGAAGGGAATAAACAGAGCAGAGGCATCCTGGTACAGATTTTGGCTTCTGGTGAGGCCTCAGATTTTGTGCTCAGCAAGAGCCCCCCAGCCTGGCTCGCTGAGTTTGCACATCCTCCGGCTCGCTGGGTAAGTTCACATCCCTGTGAGCTCAGCTGTGCTGTGGACACCAGGGCCAGACATGGGAGCCTGTTTGCTCCTCCATGGACCAACTGTTGCTAACAGAGCTCTTCCCCTGCCCTTTGGCCGTTTCTGCAGCGCAGCCCCCACAGCAGGGCTGGAGGAGCCCCTTGTTCCCTGCCCTGTGACTCAGGGCTGCTCAGCCCAGGAGATGAGATAAAATGTCCCTCACTTGGAGACAGGTGCGTGCAAGGCTTTTTGTGATGACATTGGGGGAAGCCTCTCAACTCTCAGCTTTCCCCGGGAGGAGGTAACAGATCCCCCGGCGACATTCGAAGCTTTGCGCTGCTTCCAAAGTGCAGTAATTTAACTTTATATCAGCCATGTTTGCAGCAGCTGTCAGTCACCATGACAACAATATTAACACTCGTGATGGCTTTGTTGTGAGCACCAGAGAATGTAATATTCTGGAGGGAAGAAGCAGCAATTGCTTGAGCAGTTGCTCACAGCCCAAGCGACTCTATTGAACTGGGAGAGGTTCAAACTGTATTTTAAACATACAAGAAAAGACTTGCTTTTGGAGTATAAAATGACTTGAATTAACTTCAGTCTGACAAGAGGAAGCAAAGGGAATCACTGGAATAAATATGTGTGAGACTGGGAGATTAGAAAGACACATTCCAAAATCTCACAGAAATGCAAACTCCCTCTTTTTGAAGGCACTGCCTCTGGAATGGCAATTTACATTTCTTTAAACCTGGGGAGGGGGAAGGAGGGTGATCTAAAGGGGGCTTGCCAGCCTTGTGGTTCTTGTCTTAAACATAAAATAGTTACTCATGAGTACTAAGGGTAGCTCCTAGTCTGTATTTTCTCTAAGAATTAAAAGGGGGGAAAGGTGTCCTGTATTTCAAACACTGGAGTTTGTCTCTTAATCCATTTCCTTTTTTGGGGAAAACCAAATCATTCTCTCTCTCAATATTTAGTATCTTCACTGTTTCTAACCTCCCTCCTTCCCCTCCAGAGATACCCAGCATTAAGATAAGGCATTGATTGTCTACACTGGGAAATGCATTCTAGTTAATTAGTCCATTATTCCTTTTTTAACGTAAGATTGATGACTTATTAAGCTGTGGTTAATTACAGAGTTTATTACTTTGAAAATAGGGAAAACTCGACAGCTTCAGCTGATTCTGCTCTTGGCTAATCTGGATTTCTGGGACTGCTGTATCCTGGAGATCTGTGGCTTCCCTTTTGCACCCTGTTCATTGAAACACATTTTTGGGGTGTGCAGCTTCACACCTCTGGGGCCTGGTTGAGAAGATGTGCCAGTGACCTTGCAGCTGCTGGGTATCCCTGCAGGTCCAGAGCTGGGGTGTCTCAAAACCTTATCAGTGTGTTTTAGAAGCCTCTGTGGCTCCAGGGCCCCAATGAGGGCCAGAGCTGGGGTGTCACCGCAAGCCAGCAGCACCGGGGAGGCTCCACGAGGAGCCCCAACCTGATCCACTGGACAAAGGAGAGAGCACCAAGCACCACCTACGCGAGGGAAGGAGTCTTGTATGTCCTCAGAACACACCCTACGTCTGGCTCCCTGCTCCCAGAAACGTCCCCTGCCAGCAGAGTGTCTGGAGCACCTGGTGCTCTCTGACAGCCACGGCAGAGATGAGCAATGGAGACTCGGGGAGCGCCCGCAGGCTCATCCAGCGTGCAAAACCTGATATTGCCAGTGGCAGAAACACCCTAAATTTGGTCTCATTATCCAGCCAGACTAGCAGGGAGCGCAGAGCCGTGGTGCCCACGGCTTCAGCAGTACCTGCTACGATTTTGGGAGGAGCTATGGGACAAACCTGGCAGTACAGCAGCAATGCATTCAGGGATGCTGCTGCCTCCTGCTGAGGGAGGACACAGCAACAGTTGTTAACCATGTTATCTGCTGCGTTTTCAGCTCCAAAATAGAAAGTTTTGAATCTAAAATTTATACCAAGCAGGCTGAAATGCAGAGAAGTGCCATGTGGATCCCGTCACTCCGGGTTGTGGGGGTATGGACAGCGTTACTGCCGTCGGGCTTTCTGCTCGCACCACTCCTGCCGTTGCTGTTATGTGGTGTCTGTGTGAGAGCAGCACCAGATTAACAAAAGATTAAAAAAATAATCAAACACCTGTAACACAAAGTGTTGCATGGGAGAGTCTGCGGAGCAGCGGGGCTGTCATCGGAGGAGAGAGGCAGAGGCACAAGTTGAGAGCTGAGGGCGGATTTCTCTCCTGGCACCATTTCTGGAGCAGTGGTGCTCCCTCCAGGCTGTGTGTTGGCTGAGACAAGGGACAGGCTGCAAAGCCATCACTTCCTGAGCAATGTGTGAAAGAAGCCAAGAGGACAAAGCTGTAGTGAACCCATATTTTCTCGTTGTCAGTACTTCAGGTGGTGGAAGAGCTATGAAGGAGATGCTGCAGCCTCCAAATCTTTCCTTTGGATCCTCTGCTGTTTCTCTATCAGGACCACAAATTAGCCACGAACCCCACTCCTGCCTTGTGAAAATGTCAGCTTCCCGACATCCCTGAGAGAACACGTTTTCAAGAAAAACACAGATGTTAAATCAATTCCTCCATCTTTCCACCCTCCCATTTTTTCAGGCTGCTAACATTGTCCTTTTGGGAATGTACTCATGAACCATAAACATCTGTCGGCTTGCTGCAAACAATTCCCAGCCTTTAGCTGAACAGGCCTCTCTCTCTCTTTACTCCCTCCCAGCAGCCAGACTGGTCACACTGGGATCGTGTGAGATGAGGGGCAGGCAGAGGCTGACTGACATTTTGCCTTTAGACGTGAAACGGGTGCTCATGGCTCGTTTTCCTCCTCCAGAGGCAGCAATTTAGAAAAAAAGAAATTAAAGGCGCTGAGATAGGAGCAGAAATAGCTCCAATGGCAGCTCATGAGAGTGGATTACAGGATGCAAAAGTTACCAAAATGTCAGGAAGTGAGCAATGGGGTAAAAGTTTTAGAGTGTCCCCTGCCTGTGTCCTGCTCAGCACAGAGGGGTTGTGGGCATTGCCACCACGTGTCCCATGCCACTGCACAAGAAGATTCTGCCCCTGGCCTGTGCCAGCCACCAGCACAGATGCAGAGACAGTGACACCACTAAAACAGGCACAGGTTTTGTGTTGCCAGCCCAGCTGAGTGGGCACCATGGTCCGATAACACTGGGGTTAGGGTCCTGGACACTTTGGAATGTCCCAGTGACCTTCAATCTTCATGCTTAAATAAACAGAAATTGAAATTTCCATCCCCAGGCCCTAAAACCAATTTAAATTTTCATCTTTTGGGGCCAGGAACCACCATTTCTACACCACAGATCTTGGTGCATCCTTCAGACAGGCAGCAGGAGAGCAGGGAGCGAGCTTCCACCAGCCCCTCTGGCTTGGGAATTCAGAGGAGTGTGTTCAAGCAGGGGGTATCAGGTCTTGGTTTCCAGCTGTAAAACCAGAAGCCTCTGGGGGTTTCTGGATGTTTTCCAGCTGCCACCTGCTTTCTTGCATTGTGTATCCTTTGTCCCTGCTGAAAAATAACTCAGCTGTATGACTTTTCCTAGTTTTATGAAGAGCGTTGTCGTTGGTTTATTTTCTTATTTTCCAGAAACATTCACATTCAAGGATAAAGTGCCATTCACGTAGGAAGATTTAGTCCCTCTTCATAAAGTTATATATTACAAGTGAAAGGGAAACAAGCATGGGCTGGCAGCAGAAAATTGAATTAGCTCAGCAGTACACTACACAAAATAAGACAAATTTTGTACAGAAATATAATTGAAGTTGCATTATTTATTCTCACTTTTTAGGTTATTTGTCAAAGTGAACTGCAAGTTGCAAATTAAAAGAGCTATTGATTCTAAAGTTGTTTTAAAAGCATTTTCTTCCTTCAGATCCTTGGAAACAATTATCTCAAAGTGGTGCCAAACAGCCAAATCCTTGTTGGTGTTGGGTTCAGAGAGATAACATTCCATGGTATGTGGACATTCAAATGACTCTTTTTGATAGAATCATAGAAAAATAAATCATTAGGGTTAGAAAAGACTTCCAAGACCATCAAGTCCAACCTGTGCCTGATCCCCGCTTTGTCACCCAGCCCAGAGCCCTGAGTGCCACCTCCAGTCATTCCTTGGACACCTCCAGGATGGGGACTCCAACACCTCCCTGGGCAGCCCCTGCCAAAGCCTGAGCACCCTTTCCATGGGGAAATTCCTGCTGCTGCCCACCCTGAGCCTGCCCTGGCCCAGCCTGAGGCCGTTCCCTCTCCTCCTGTCCCTGTTCCCTGGGAGCAGAGCCCGACCCCCCCGGCTGCCCCCTCCTGTCAGGGAGTTGTGCAGAGCCACAAGGTCCCCCCTGAGCCTCCTTTGCTCCAGGCTAAAGGATAGAGATTTCTTTCTCTGGGAAGAAATGGGTGGAAGATGGGATCAGAAGGGTTTCTGTAGTTGTGTTGTTGAGCACAGCAGCAGCATCTGCAGGAAGAGCTCTGGCTGTCTGGGAATGTCACCTGGAGAGAGCATCTGCTCCTGCCATGGCACCAGCCAGCACAGCCCTGGCAGAGCTCGTCCCAGGGTCACGTTTTTACCACAGTGAAATTACACTTTCATATTCCTGTTAAACTTTCCTGCTGCATTGAGGGGGCAAATATACCATCAAATAACGTCAGTCATTCTTTTCACAAATCCCTGATGACAACAAGGACCAGGAAAGGTCGCCCAGCTGTTTCCCCATCCATGTCTGGATGGATGACAAGCTGCTGGCACACAGTTCCTGCCTTGCCTGTGCTTGTGGCACAGGAGACTGGGGGACAGTTTGGGGAGGGGTATTGCTTTTGTTTTGCAAAATAAACAGAAAACAGCCCTTGTGACTGGAAAGAAAAAAACAAAATGCGTAAAAAAATCCATCCACAGCAGCATTTGAGCCATTCTCCATAGGCCCTAGGAGCCTCTTACTGTTTGAGTTAAGGCTCCTTATATAAAGTTTATGGGTCCCACCGGGGTGTTTTGAGTAGATTACATTCACACCAGCTCATGCAACGCGGGCGTGAGCAGTCAGTAAATCAGCCAGCTTAGCTTGTAAGCTCCTACTCGCGCTGGCGATGGGTCACAGGGCTGGGATAACGCCTCCCGTTATTAGCTGACAGCTGGTAAACAAAGATCCTGCTCTGATACACATTGTCAGGGCTTTTACAGCCTCAGCACACGCACAGAGCTGGGGAAAACTGCTGCTTCCATGACGACGTGTCCCTGAAATGGTCAAAGTGTGCCTGATGGTGGGGAAGCCGGGCTGCTTTCAGCAGCCACCCGGACAACAGGATCCTTCTGCCCTCTGAGGTTCAGAGAGGTCAAACTGGCAGGGATATGGACAGGATAGCTCAGACCTACTGCAGCTCTCCCAACCACATGGCAGCAGTCCTGGTTAGTGACACTCGTGCTTCCAGATTCAACTTTTTAGTGCTGTGGATTGCACCAATCTGGAGCCCGTGGTTCATAGGGAGGACAGGCTGGTGTAGAATCCATAAACTCCAGACTGGCACAGCTGATGTGTGCCACAGGCCCCTGAGGAGGATCTGGTCCTGCTGGCCAGAAATCAGGCAGAGGCTTCACTTTCTGGGGTTTATTCTGGAGACCTCTCCCTCTGACAGTCACTTAAACACCAATATTTTGCTTTCAAACCGATGCCCCTGCTCTGAATTTATGGCATTTATGGCTCTCAGATTTGGACACCAGGGCTCTGAGCACCTCATGTCTTACACCTCCCTCCAGCAATGCTCCTGTCCTGTCCAGGAGCAGGAAAGGATGGGAACCTGCCAGCTGGATGAAATGCCTTTAACAGGAAGAAACAAAAACAGTTTCTTTGATAGGTGGCAACAGCAGGGATGTTATTTGCCAGGGAAGTCATCAGCAAATAATTCTTCCAATGGCAGATTGTTTAAGTCAACTGCACACTGATTTATTTGCTGTGCTCTAATTACTGAGGGAAAATGAGGAGAAGTCTGGTATTAGCAAAATCCCTCAGCTTATAAATACCCCATCATGGGGTTCAGGTTTCACCACAACACAATCCCACCACTTCACACGAGCACTTCAGCATTTAATTAAGGGCAGATAAAACTGGTGTCGTTGCCATTTTCCATTCCAGCTCTCGCACAAAGCCAGCTTAGGAGAGGCAGGAGAGGCTGAACGCTGAGTGTCTCCTCTGAAAAGCCAAGGAGACCTAACACAAAGCAGTTCTCTATCTATTTCACCCCCTTTGTATGGCTAGAACTGTATTTGCTTGGTAAATCTGGCGTGTCAGATGAAGACAGCAGCACGTCAGGGCTGGCAGCAGCTCTCAGAGGCAGCAGCATTGGGAGCACGCTGGTGCCAGCGGCAGGAACATCCCTGGGGCGGGGGTACCCACAGGGCTCCTGCCCTGCAGCACCCTGAGGAAAACAAAATATTCTTTGTTGTTCTGGAGCTTGAAACATCTTTCCTTTTTTAAGAAGTCAGGAGTTTGAAAGATGCAGCCGAGGCCTCCGGAACAGAAAAACCCTGAATATTTCTACATTTAAAAATTGTTTTGAAGTTCTGAATTTTTAGAAGCAAAGCCCTGAAATGCTCAGCAAAAAGCCTTTTCTGTGGGGAAAAGCCGCCGGAACAGGCAGTTCTGAGCAACCCTGTAATTGCTGTGAAATAAATAAACAGGGCTTGCTTATCAGTATCTGCAATAAATTTTGAGAAAAATAACATTTTAAGAAACAGAAGCATATCTCTGTTTTGATAAACACCTCTACAAGTGGCACACTCCTCCTCCCTCAGGGTCTGTCCTTCCCCACTCGTTGTGTTCCACATTCATCACCAGAGAGTGAATCTCCTCATAATTTAGATTCCGCAGCCTATGGTTTATGTGCAGCAGCGTCGCAAATGGAAGCTCTGCTTTGATTTCCATTATGCATTACCTTGTCTGACTCCCTTTTATTGTGCAGTGGAGTAAATGACCTCCCAGATATTCAGGTTCAGATGTGGATGTGATGGTAAATTTAAGTCCTGAAATTTCCATCCAGTGATAAAATTGTATAAAAAAAAATCACTTTCTCCTGCTAATATCTGCTTTTGGCTGTCACATCAACATTATGGCTAGATTGCATTTTGTAATATATCAGCATGGATTCCAATTGTTGTGTGCTGGTTTCTCTTTCGAAAATAATACAGCATAGGCTGAAAAATCAGTATATGAGTCGTTCTGCTTTTATTACTATCAGTTTTACATGAACTTGACAGATGATTGTTGGTATCAAATTTGTCAAGTATAACATTTAATTAAATATCTTTCCTGTTAGGACTGAACACCGCCTTGAATAAAATTACCCACCTCAGATTCAGGCTTGGGAAGGTGTTTTGGGAAAGGAACAGGTCCTTGGCTGTGTAGTTACACAGCCAGGTGTGGTGGAGTCCTCATCCCTGGAGGTGTCCAAGGAACAGCTGGATGTGCCACTCTGAGCTCTGGTCTGGTTGACAAGGTGGGGACTGGCTGCAGGTTGGACTCGATGAACTTCGAGGTCTTTTCCATGATTCTGGAGTTCTGATTCAGTCCCATTGGTGTGAGGGCTGCTCCTGCTCCCACTCCAAATCCGAGGAGTGCCCTGAGCCCACGGTCAGTGTTATCGCTCTGCAGTGCAGAACATCATCAGAGTGGTTGTTAGAACACACACAAATGCATGCAGCATTTCTCAGTGGCTTTTGAGGGTTAATTAATTAATGGCCCTGATGCCTGAGCTTTGTATTCATGTATAAACAGCATAGGAGCTGCTCAGTGGGGGCTGCCTGGGAGCCCTTGATGCTGCATTAGAGAGCCCAGTGCTTTGTTATTACACGGATAAATGTTATCGTGTTCATCTCGTGTAGAAATTTATCCGGTTTACGCTGCAACCGAGAAACATTAGTTCTATAAACTCAAGTAATCTTTCTTCAGAGAACAACTACCCAATTACTAACATTACTTATTGAATTGGTTGCTTTCTCTATTAAACGGGACACGGTGCCCATCAAATCAGATAATTCAGCCACAAAATCAATGGCACCACATTTACTCAATCAAATACATTGCTCAGTACCTTATATCCATATGAAATTAAAGAGATGGATGTGCCAGCTGCACACAAGAATTGGGCTTCAGAACTTTGGCACATGCAGGTTAAAAATAAGGAAATCGATGAGCAAGAGAGAATGTATTTGACATCAGTCACTGCTTTTAATACATTAATTTCTTCACTAGATTAATCAACTATTGATCATCCTTCAGCTTTCCGAGAAGCCAAGCATATGATCTCTGCTGAGCAATCCCTGTCTAAAACCTCTGGACACAGGGATGGAGCATCCTGCCCAGCCTCTCCAGAGAGTCGCAGGGCCCTGTGGATTAGAGATGTGGCTCTGGAGCAGCATAGTCAGATCCCAGGTGTCCCATGTCCTGAGCTGGGCCTGGGCTGAGCCTGGTTTATTTGACCAGGAATTTTCTTGGGCCCTTCAGTGGCCCTGGCAGCCTGTGCAGAGCTGTCTGAAGCGTTGAGTGTGGGTTTCCCTGTCCTACTGGGTTTGCCATCTCTAGGTTTGGCTCAGCACCCACCTGGAGATTTTTGGTGGCCAGCGTAGGGTGAGTGGGCCAGATTTGCTGTTTCAGTGTGGCTTTAGCGATGGTGTCACGGCGGGGTTTGTCTGTGTGCTGTGCCTGCACTGAGAACAGAACCACCCTCTGTCCTTCTGCAGGTGAGTGGAGGCTTGATCCTTGCCTTTCCCACTCCAAAATGAAGTGTTCAGAAACCATCTGAATGGAAAATCAAAGTGCCTGCACATACGGGGAGGGCAAGAAATCATCACTTATTTGTAGACAAGCGACAATTTCTAATCTCAGCTTTGTGAAGGATCTGATTTACACCAGAACTGCTTATCTCCATGCCCTTGCTGACCCCCTGCTTCCCTTTCTCAGCACTGTGCCAACAACACAGCTGCTGTTTGTCTCTGAGAAAAGAAAAGAGACGGGAGGGGAAGGAAAAATACATTATAAAAATACATTTTAAGTTACCAGAATAGAAACCGTCCAAGTGCTGTGTCCTACTTTAGAACATGCTGATGCAAATAACAGGGAGCGAGTGCTTCAGATTTGTAACTGGAGTGGCTTTGTAAGACACAAATATCCCCCCTTTGCCCTGAAATCAATTCTACAAGGCTGAGGATTGCCTGGGTTTGAGTAGAAGATAAAATTAATTAGCAAAGCAAGTGGCAATGCTCGAGCTGGTGTGACTGGCCCAGTGTGTTCCACATCAACAGCAGCTTTATCAGCCCCAGGGGCCCTGCGGGGGGTTATCACAGGGGACATGACAGCCACAATTGCTGCCATGTGGAGATTCTGCCCCACGGAGCCAGAGAGGTTATTGAAACAGCAATTTTGCTGTGAACACCTGCTGCCAGCCAAGGGAATTAGGAAATGCCGGGCTCTGGTCACATCCTGGACTTGTATTTAAACCACAGGTGAATTAGAGCAGCCTCCTTACTCTCTCCCCTGACTCCTCATTCATCCTGGGGTAAAAAAATTGTGTCCAAGAAGAAGTTCCCCATCTCCAGCTCAGCCACACCGAGGCAGTCTAAAACCAGCTCAGGGAAGTTACGTGGCAAAGGGAACTGTCCCTGAACTTTTTACAGACCTCTCCATGAGTCACACCCTGGCTGTAAAGCCCCGTTCTGCCTTGCAGGACTCCAGCGAGTGCCTGCCGGCAAAGAGTTTCCTTGTGTGGCCTTTTACAAAGGTTTGGGCTCCGTGGGGACTCTGCAGAGCCGAGGCAGGTGCTGGGGCCCTGCCCATTCATTGATGTCCGTGCTCTGACCCAGCGCCTTGATCGATCCGCTCGGAGCACTCATCGATAGCAGAACCGGCACACCAGGCCCCTGTAAGGAGAGCAGCAAAATGAGAACAGACAGATTTCTAATGATCACAGCTCCTCTTGGAGGAAACAAAGCATCTTTTTTTATTAAAAGCAGAGGCAATAAACCCGAAGAATCGGTTTCCTGATTTCAGTTTTCCTGTAGATGTGTTTGACTGGGAGAAAAGGTTCCCTTGCAGAGCTCCAGGAAGGGCAGGTTCTGAGTAAGTGAGCCCTTTTCCCAGGCCTCCAGGTGGGATTTTGGGAGGGGAGGTGACTCTACAAACTAATTTTTCACTATGAAAAGGTGAGGTTGAAATTCCACGCTGGACACAAACTCAGATACAGGTCTAGTGGGAACTTCTCTACAAAATATAACCCTCACTTGACTGGGTAAATCACCTTTTGTTCTCTCTATATGTGTAAATGTCACCAGAAATACTTGGATGGGAGGTCAGAGCACACAGCAAAGCACAGAGCTCGGACAGAGCCGGCTGTGGGGGGCAGGAGGGGGTGGGCACAGGGATTAGCATGGACATCCCCACTCATCCAATCTCATTTGTAAATAGGAATGGAGCTTAGGGATTGCAATTCTGCAGGGGGAACTTCTCCGCTAATTGCCACAGTTTTGTTCAATTGACTGTTTGGCAAAGTGCCCTGTGCTTATCAAAACAATTAAATCCCAAATATCCACTGCTGACGTGTGGATTTTTTACAGGAATTGGGGTAACAATGTCACCAGGCAGCTCTGGTGGCTTTCACTGAGTGTTCCCCCTATTTCCCTGGACTGGAGCCTAAAACACGGCTGTACAATAACCCGTAGAGCAACTTATTGTTGGAAATTTAAAAAAAACCAACATGCTCATATGGAATGTTCCTGAAGGGACACAGACACAGGTGACTGAGTGGTTTAACCACCCCTGCTGCCAATGTGCAAGTTCTAATTTGGGTAATACTACCCAAATTATTCTAGTTCAATTATTTAAAATAAAATTTCTTTCTGCAATTTCAGTGACTCAGGAGAAGTGTCTTGGTTTCCAGAGCTGAGGATCGCATCAGCTCCCAAGAGAATTGAGTTGTTTGAGTTACATCAGTTAAGCAAGGCCCCATCTCTGGATTCAAACTCTGTCCTCAGGCAGTGCTTATGAAATGTGAGCTTTATTTTTTGGTCAAATTTAATTACTCACTAGAAATTGCAAGTACTGGGGGAAGACAAGAGGAAGAGCACAAGAACAGATCCAGGATTGCTAGAAGGGATAAGAGCTTCTTACATGCAGAACAGGGATTGTTCTCTTAAAATGCATCTCCAGTCTCATGCTGATATTGGGCTGCTATTACACAGGATTTGGTAAAAAGCAGCTTTTTTTGCTTCTACTGCTTTCGTTTGTGCTGTGCAGAGCACATTGCTTCCTTCTGCTTCTCTACTTATCCAACTGTCAGGCTTTAAAATAAGGAATATGCAAGGAGCAGCGATCACTGTGCCCTTTGAGCTGGATGCTCAAGGGTTTGCCAGAGGAGCTGCAGCCCTGATCCCACACCCACCCTCAGAGGCTGGGGCAGGTGCCAGGGGCTGCAGGTGCCACACATGGATTTGGTGCTCACAGGGGGAGACCCCGGTGCTGTCATCCCCCTTTTTAGGGCTCCACCGAGCCCCAGGTCCCCCAGGAGCCTCCTGCTCCGCCGCACAGCCATCCGGCAGCAGGAGCAATAAGGCTGATGGATAACCTCCAAGGTGCTTCCCGACAGCTTTTACAATGCTTAATGAGGTAAACTAATTGTAAATTGTGGCACAATGGGAAACTTAATGACACTTCAGCTCTTGAAAGGAGTTTAAATACTGAGGAATTGGCTAATACTTCTAGGTGTTGGGAAGAAGTGGGGAAGGCCCAGAATTCACCCAGACAGGATCCCAGTCTCCTGTGAGCCCCACATGTCTCATCACCTCATACGAATTCAGTTCCTGCTGCAAACCAGATGCAAAAACACTTGCTTTTCATTTTGGGGATTCCAAAGTCTCTGGGGATCCAGAGCAAGAGAAGTGAAGAGCTGCCTGTGCCGGAGCCAGGAGCACCAGCCCAGCCCTTCCCTGTAGCCCCTCCTGCCTGGAGAGTTTGGAGTCTCCCTGTCCTGGCACATGGCCCTGACCTGGGACCAGAAGTGCCACCAAAAGGGGAAGCATTTTCTTCTCTGACCAATCCCAAGGAGTACGAGCCTTTTTTCACTTTCTCTCTTCTGTTGAAATTTAACTGGCTGCCTGTCAAATCACTGAATGAGAATAAAATCACAGCTAAGAATCCTGAAATCTGGAACAAATTCATGTCATATGTTCCTGCTGAACCACTGCTACCCCTCGGTTACACATCACCACCCAGCCCCGTCTGGGAGACATGAGCAAACTTTCGATATTGTGTGATACGAAATATTCACACTGGCTTTGCAGCAGATGTCAATGGCTGCAGCAGCCTCTCTGCTCTGGGTTCATTCTTCTGCTTCAATGAAATTTGCTTCTTTTCCCACAAAATCTGTGAAAGCTGCAGCTGCTGTGATCCTGCAAACAAGCAATAACATTCCCTGGCATTGCAATTCAGAGCTGAGTTTGCTTTCCAGCTTTGCTTTCCATACCTGCAGTTTGGTGGAGGAAGTTCTGAGACATCACCTGCCCAGTACAAGTGGTCAGCACTGGCAAAGTGTTCCCAGCCTGCACAGACTGGGAATGCTCCTCCCTATCCACTGGGAATGTCCTGGCGCTGCAGCAGCTCACATCAGCTCCTGGTGGGAACTTGCCCTGTTGAGCAACAGGCCCTGAGAGAAGGAATAGGGATCTCGGGGATCTTGGACACACTGGGGCAGACTCTGTTCCTTCTGTCCTGTTCCGCAGTGTGTTGAGACCTCGTTGTGCCAGTGGAGAGTGGGAATTCATGGAGCTGCTGGTGCACAGCTGACCAGAGCCAGTACCAATGGAGCCATGTAGAGTTTTTCCAGCTGCTGTCCTACTTGAGTGGAAATTTAGGCTGATTTTCAGTGAGCTGATGCAGAATCTCTCCCGATGCTCTGATAGACTTAGTAAGTTTTGCACATTCAAATATTGACCTTTCATAAATCCTTCTCAGCCTCCCACTGGGGCAGCTGCTGCTGTGAGGGGAAGCAGGAGCTGGCAGGGCCTGAGCAAGCTGAATATCATTCTCCTTAAACAGCTCTGAGGTGTTCAGGGGCATAAAACCTTTAAGAGCTGCAAATGGCATTTTTCAACACACTGCCTCCCTCTCGAAAGGTCAGGTGGGAGTTAAACCGGAGGCTCCTCTTCTCTCCATCTTAATCAGCCATCGCAGGCGCTTATCAAATTTCCCTTCTGTCTCCCGACTCCGATGGAATTGATAACCTGATCTGAATTCTCCCAAAGCTTCACTGATGGAAGATCAGTTGCGACAGAGCACGGCAGTGCCACTCATTGCAAGAGCCACCTGAAATTTGGATGCCTCAGCTGGTTCAGCACCCAGGAGTTTCTGCATTTGTTTGCTTCCTGTTCCTGCTGTGATCCTATCCCGTTCCATCCAGGAGTTCTCCAAATGCCACAATCTGCCACAGTGACCCCACTGCCCTTCTCTGAACTGTCACAGGCCCTGGGGACAGGGCACAGAGGTCACCAGACGAGTCACCAAGATCTGCCTCCGCCCCTGCATTGCCTTCATTAACATCCTGCTAATGAGTCACTTCCAAAGCTTCGTCCTTGCCTCCCTCCTCCTCTCCCCTAATTACTCACAGACGGTATCACCAATGATGAATGAATGATGAACCAGACATTTAGATAATCTTTCCAGGAGGGACTTTTCCTGCCACCCTGCCTGACTTAAAAACATGAGTGAGCGCGAGGGGACACCCCGGCAGCTCCTGGCAGCTCCAAGAGCTGGGCACAGGCTCCCGCAGGAGCCCAGCAGGCAGCCCCGGAGCGCAGCCACCTGATTCTGCCTCGGCTGTGATCTTACCAGCCTCCCCAGGGAGCCAACATCCATTCCCTGAGCGGCACTTCCAGCTCCTCCCCTGCTGCCGCAGCTCCCTGCAGGAAGGGCGAGCCAGAGGCTGCCTCTCTCCAGCTCGCCTAGAGGCATCCCCGGGGATGTCTCAGAGGCATCCCTGGGGGTGTCCCAGAGAAATCCTTGGGGATCTCCCAGAGGCATCCTCCCGGGGCTCGTCGGAGGAAGGAAGCAATGAGAACACGACATGGATCTTCCTTCTGTGCTGTCTGGAAGAAGCTGGCTTGAGGGAAAAACAGATTCTTCCCAAGAGGAGAACCACTGCCTTCCTGTCTACTGAGCTTTCGTGAGGTTGAACTCATGTGTCCCATTGCAGATCCTCATCACCATCTCTTCAAGTGCCGCGAACCCTCCCTGGCTCCAGTCCCTGCCACCAGGGCAGTCCTGGCACTGCCAGCGCTGCCAGTGGAGACTAACCCCGCCCCGAGCCCAGGTCACCACCGACCAGCTGTGCTGTCCCTCTCCGTGCAGATGGAGATGCCAAGGTTCAGAAGCCTTGGGCAAAGCTGGGGCAGGATTCTGAGAAACACTGGCCTGATTTTTAAGGAATTTTAAAAACTGTCCCATTTGAGGTCAAAATCTGGCAAAGACATTTCTGTAACCGGTTCACCAGCCACAAATATCCAGAACTATGGAACTTGTTTCATAGCAGCAAGTATTTGCTGGGAAACTGTCTGTTAAACAAAAAAACTAGTTTTCCAGCAAGGCAGTCACAGAAATGCTTTATCCAGCCCAAATCCCAAGCTTCTGTGGAGGACAGTGGGATAGCAGCAGCTGGGAACAGACTGGGTGACCCTGCCTGGCCATATGTGCACTGTCATGAAGGACATAGCACCAAGGACAGATTTCCCTGGTTATCCACGTGTCCCTGCCCTTGCCAGGTGGGGAAAGCATTTGTTATGCCTCCTGAAGCTCCCACCTTTGCAGAAAAGTCTTTCCAATTCATGGACATCCTGGCTGTGTTCCTGGGGCAGGATCTGTCGTGCTGCTCCCCCCGGTCGGTGCCAATCTGCTCGGTGCCTGGGATGCAGCTCCGCTTGCTGAAAGCAGATGCCATGCCCAGATTTCTTCTGCTGCTGAATCTCAGCTGTAGTTTGGCAGTTCCACAGTGATGTAGTGTTTTCCTCTCTCTCCCTGTCATGCCTTCCCTCCTCCGAGGTGAGCTGGCCGCGTTTTCCATCAGCTGTTAATTCACCCTGATGTTTGCATTCCTCTCTCCTTCCAAAGCATCACAAATCACGCTGCTTCTCCCTCATGCACACACCCGAGGGGAGAGGGAGGCTGCAGGAAAACATCCTGGGAAAGGAGCTTTGGTTCTCTGCCTGCTCCAAAATGAAATAATTTTAAAATGTGAAAATCTCTCATGATAATCAGTTATCTCAATATTTGCTGTGCTTGAAGCACTGACTTGCTTTTCAGATTTTAGAGAGCAGGAAATATCACACGGATTTTGAATGAGGAAATTACACACACACAATCACACATCCCTCTCACATCCCCACACACACACCAGGCTCCCCACAGCCCTCACACCCCAGCTACTGGGGTGTCCCTGTGGTGTCCCTGTGCTGCTGCTGGCAGTGCCCTGAGCATCCTGCACCCAGGGTTTGCATCCTTCCAGAGGAATCCCTACCCTGGCACAAGGCTGCAATATTTTAAAAGTCAAGGAGTAGCATTATGTGTCAGAAGTGGTCAAATTAAGTTAATTCGACCTTTAAACTCCATTTTTAATCCCTTTCTTTGGCATCCAGCATGATTTGCATTCCACTATACTGACACTCGGCCTAACAAATGACTTTCTTTCCAAACTGCCTTTGAAGTATCTGAACTTAATGGACTATAACATTTATGAACATCTGAGTTCTTCTCGCAGCAGCTGCACTGGGTTATTGATGATCTAATTGAAATGCTGGCAAATATATCCCAGCAGTATATGGGGAGCAGCAGCCGACTCGGCACGACCCCAGAGCCGTGGAAGCGTATGGTTTCCATGCTATTCATTAGCAGCAGACAGTATATTTTCAGCTATGTTAAAACAACAACAAAGAGCAGAGCAAAGACACTAGAAGACACACAAAAAAAAGTCCACATGCAGGAAAGCAGCTGATTTGTTTCTTCTCTGTGGATCCCCAGGCAGCTCCACTGCAGCGATCGCTGGGGGCAGCTGGTGCAAATTGGGCACCTCTTGGAACCTGGGACTTATTTACAGAAATAGCCAAGGGCAGGGCAGATTATCCAGGGCATGCTCACCTTCCTGTCCAAACAGGTAAAAATGCATGAACCAGCTGAAAACTGGACACCTGGGTACCAAAATATGGACAGAGGGGTGATTATTAGATTCAAAAATCCTCACACTCTCTTCTAAGCCCTGTGGGGGATGATCCAAGTTGGAAATCTCCAAATTGTCCGTGGTGAGCCATGAGCTGCTCCCAGTGCTCCCCAGAAACACAACTGGCACACACTTCCAGCACAACTTCAATAATGTAAGGTTTGAAAATGCCCATTTCCGTAGTAACGTCTGGAATTGCGTTGTACTCAATATTTATCCAGCAACCAGCTGAGAGCACACTCTGCTCTACACTGATTGGCACGTAATTAAGCAAAGGAAAGAAAGTCATAATGTTTAGCAGCAGCACCACTTGAGTATTCGACAGTAACAGGAAAGATAGGGATGGTATGCTGCTAAAAATAAGTAGGGAATGGCTTATTAGGAGGTGTAGTGAGTTCCCGTGCCGTGAATAGCTTCAGGCAGTCCATTCCCTTCCATTTCATTTCATTTGATAGTCAGGATTTACACCAGGGATAAAAGAGGAAGGAAAGGGATATTGAAAAAGTGGAGAAAATTCTTGACATGAAAATAAAGATGAGGGGAAATCAAATTTGTATCTTTGAGCAGATGGAGGCTGAGCCATTCCTGGCATCATCCACACAGCTGGATTCACTCTCCTGGTCCAGGCTGGCTAAAAGACGCCGATAAAAATGAAAAATGCAAATGAATTCTCTACACCTTACTGGACACACCGGAATGGAGGGTGCCACTCAAAAGGCAATCTCTCCAAAACATTTAAAAACATTGTGCAATTTATATCTTGTGCTTGACAGAGCATCCAAAAGTAATTTCAGCAGTGTGTCCCGGTGCCACCGCGCTCCGCCGAGGGTGCCAGTCACCGTGCCGTGCCTGCAGCCCCGCTGGATCATTTCCCTTCCCTCTCCAAGCTGCAGAGCTTTAAAATGCAATACGAGTTGGCTGCTGGCCTCTCATTTCTGCTGGAAAATCTGGCTGTGCCAGCATGTGTAAGGTCAAGAGCACAAAGCCTGCTTATTAACTGGAAATTTGGGGGATCTGGTGCCAGGAAATAGCTTTCAGCCGTTGTGAGAAGGAATAAAGAGGTTTCAGGGCAGTGGTTTGCTACAGAGGAAAATCAGATCTGAGCATATTTCATGGTCCAGATTTGCCTCTGTTCCAGGCCACCGGGAGTTGTGTCTTATCCTACCAGGACACTCAATTAGGCCTTTTTAATCCAAGCATAAAGCTCTTCAGAATCACACTACACCACCCACGGCATTACTGTCCCCCAGAGCACAGGGCACAGCGTGCCACAACCCCCTGGCACACTGGGGGTGCAGCATTCCCCTCTCTGCCTCGCTGCTGGCTGTCCTCACTCCAGATGTTTTGTTATTTAGGGATAAAAACCTAAAGCCACTTTGGGCTGAGCTGCATGGGAGACATTCCCAGCTGCCTTCATGAAAAATCCTGTTTCCAGCTGTGCTGGATGGACATTCAGGCTTTCCCACTGGCACTTCCTGCTCCTGCTTTGCCAAGCACAGATTTACTGTTGAGAAGAAGCAGTCTAAGCAGGGAATAGTGTGGGTCTTTTCCCATTTTTTTTCCATTAAGTGAAAATTCACAGTGAGATTTTTGAGTATGAGAAATCTTAGCACCTGGGCTGCAGTGCAGAAGGGGACTTAGGGTGATCTTGGAGCTGTTTTCCAACCTTAATGATTCTTTGGTTCCAAGGGCATCCCAAACACAGGAACATCCTTAGCTCCACTGAATTCCATGCTGACACTCACCTGCTCAGATTTACGTGTGGACCCTGGTAGTTCGCTTTTGGGCCCACGGAGTTAAAAGCAACGACGTTTGTCATGAGAGAGGTGGGAGAAAATATTTCCACTCATTTACCATTTAACTTTGAAACTGTTTCAGACTCATGGCCTGAAGGATTCTGACAAGCCAGACCCACCTTGGTTTGTCCATCCTCAGCCCTGTTTCCAGGGAGAAGCAGAGCCAGTGTCAAACCTCAGGTTTCTCTGCACTCACATTCCAGATCCAGATGGAGCAGCAGCAGGACAGAACACTGGTTGTTTCTCTGGCACTTGCTGTGTGAGCAGTTCTTAAAGGCTAAAAATGCCGCCTTTTTTTTTTTTTTTGAAACTTCCCTGGTTTTTAACCTTGAAGCCTCTACTCGAGTGTGATCTCGGGTATGGACGGTAGTTCACAAATTTAATTTCTCTGGTTCCCAGCAAAGGGGAGAAGATTTACACTGTTGGTGACAAGAAAAAGGCATTAAAGCAAAAGTCTTCCACTAATTTTGCAAACAGATTTTGGATAGAAAGATGAGCATTCCTACTCCTGGCTAATGTAACATAAATTCTGCTGATAACATGGCTCCCCTCTTACTGGAGCTGGTAAATGACTTCCTGAGGCTCCTCACAGAATATCTGCTTCATTTAAACCCCCTCTCTTCTCTCTTGCAAACAATGAATACCAGATCCATTCCATGGATTTGTCACTTAAAATTTCTATTAAGAAAGGGGATTCTGATTTAAAAGCAGAGTTTGGTACGAGTTTGCACAAGCTGTGACAGTGCTCCAGTGGTTCTGTTGTCACACTAAACAGATACGGAGGCTCTGGGCATAATGAGCTTTCCTTTGTAGGAGCAGACAGAGCCTGGAAACAATGGAACCTCTGATCTGGGATTTGGATGCCTTTGGGCTGGGAAATGAGCACGCTGGAGAGATAAGGCAGATGAATCATCCAGAAGGGATTGCTGTAGACCAGGCTGTCAGTTTTTGCATGGTTTTGTGGACTCAAATTTTATTCTGATTTGAAATTATGCAGAAAACACACATTATAAATCAGGGAATAAATCAAGGCTGGAGCAGTGTCCAGGTCAAAGGCAGAGGGAGCCTGGGAGCCTGGTCTCTTTCCAAACATATAAATCATCCTAAAGTGATTCCAAACTCTCTGGAATGCTTTGTGAACCTTGGGAATGTTTCCAGAAGACCTGGCATTAGTCCTGGTGTAGAATAAAAGCGCCTTGAAAATTAGATGAATTTCACCTGAGATTGCACCCATTTTCAAGGGTTTAGCTAAAGACTTCTTGGCCTTTTTTGAGTCTGATGCAGTGTTCCCACAGAAAAGGCAGAAATACTCAAGTTTTCCAGGTTCCTGTTTAGGAGAATGCCAGAGGTTCACACTGGAATGCCGACAGACCTCCATCCAACAGGAGCTCAGGGAAATGTCCAGCAGCAATTAGTAATGCCAAAAAAAAAGTTAAATTTTACTGATTTGGAGAACCGGTCATCCAATGGCTGCTGAAAGCCTGGCAAAGGGGGCTCTGCATCAGTCATACGGATTTTTTACTTTTTCAAGGAATCTGAGAGGACTGCATGGAGTTCAGAGGCTCAGAGTGAGGCGGATGCCATGTCTGGGCTGGAAAGGGGAAGGTGTGGGAATAGAGCTGTGGTGTGTCTGTTAATGTATCATCCAACCAGTGCAAGGAGTGGAAAGGTCTTGATTAGTGAAAAACTAGGAAGCGATGACATGGTTATGAGGAACCCAGGGGTGGGCTGGAGCAGCCTCTGCCTACTGTTACCTGTTGCTCTCACCATGGGGATGTGAGGTGCTGGTGTTCCTAGGGATGGAGGCACAGGGGTTGTGCCCGAGGCCGTGTGGGCACTGCCAGAGGCTGGATCACCCCAGGGCACTGCCCTGTGGGGCATCCCCCACCCTCACACCTGTCCCCACCAAGGAACTTTGTCCAAACATCAGCCCCATCAGCAGCATCTCCAAACCCAACAGCAGCTTCTCCCAAGCCCCCCCTCGCTGCTGGGGGCCTGGTAGAGTTTCATGTACCGGAATATCAGACAATTATTTTTTTTTACACCATTTTTTGTTCCGAAGCGAACACAGCGTGTTTTCTGATCTGCATTTCCCTGCTTTGATCATCCGTTCTGCAGATCAGTTTTCCTGTTTAGAGGTACAGCAGGACACGTAATGAATGCAAATGTGATGCGGTCGGAGATAAATGTCTAGACTTCAGAGCCTAATCCTCCCAAATCTTACACCCTTTACAACGTTTTCATATTTAATACATTCTGAGGGATTTTGCTTTTATAAATAATGAACTAATCTCATCTTCAAGGCATCACTTTTCAGTTTAGGTGCTTAAAAAAAAAAAAAGCTATATTCTGTCCTCAGAAAAATCTGTTTTAACCAATATTAACCAAGACCTCCCTTCAGATAAAGGCTTTGGCCTTTTGGGTTTGTTGGGTGATGACTTTAGGAATAAAAACACTGGAAAACTACATTGTTTTGCAAGAAAACTACATTTTTTTTGCAAGAACTGGGATGAGGAGACATGGTAGGGAACTACTTGTCCAAAATTCCCGGTGTTCCCACTCTATGGGTGGAGCTCTGTGGAGCTGTGTGTGTTGGTGTCAGGACAGGGGGAAGCAGAGAAGTGCACAGATTCCCAAGCAAATCCACATTCTCACAGCTGCCCCGTGGTACGTCCTGTCAGCTGAGCAAATGTGAGCAACTGTCCTGAACTATTACAAAATAATGTGCTGTCTGCCCCGTGCGACACATGATCAGCAGCAGCTCCGAGCTCCCAAGCTGGAATCTCCCTGCAGGTTGGAAAAGAAATGAGGCAGAAGTGGCCTGGATTGCTGGAGTCCACATGACTCCACACGCTCCGGCTTCACGGAGCAAGGAGAAGGTGCAAAAGCAGGATGGATGGTGTGGGAATCCACCTGCAGCTCCCTGAACTCCTGAGATGTAGAGAGCACTAAAATAACAACAGGAATAACAGCAGAGAGTGTACGTGGGAGCACTGCCCCAAAAAGTTTTAGTACTCCTTGTTCTCCCAGGAAAGAGCAACATCAATATTCTTTAGAAACTTCTTTGCATAACTAATATTTTAAATTTATGAATATCTTATAATTAGCTTTTCCAGGGGGCTGGAATCCCAAGGCTGAGGTTTTGTTCCCAGCAAAAGCAGGTAGCAGAGATAATTTGCTCTGAGCACATTATTGGTGTCATTCTGTTTTTCTGGCACAAACAGAGGGGTTTACATTTCCTCCAAGATTAATGGCATTTCAAAATAAATGGAATTGAGACTGCATGAAAAGGGTTGGAACACACTGCCCAGGGAGGTGGGGGAATCCCCATCCCTGGAGGTGTCCAAGGACCGACTGGATGTGGCACTCAGTGCTCTGGTCTGGGTGAAAAGGTGGGGATTGGTGACAGGTTGGACTCAATGGTCTTGGAGGGCTTTTCCAACCTCAGTAATTCTGGGATTCTGTGAAAACTCCTGGGATTTTGAGATGTGGATGCTCAGAGCTGGGTGAGGGCACAGCAGAGCCTGGATGTGACCCAGGGAGATGTGGCTCGGACATCTTTTGGAACAAGCACATCTCATTTGGTATTTGTCATCTAAGCGGCACAATTAAAGCCTCCCTTTAGCACAACAACCCCAAAATCCACCCAGAGGAGTGGAGAGGAGCGTGGCTGTGGACAGAACTGCTGACAGCAGAGCTGCTGCATTTCCATCCCGCACACAAATCCCACCTAATGGCATCCCCAGAGAGGAGCTGGAGCCTGTCCCTCCCTGTTTGCCTGTGCTAACACAGACACACAGCTCCTGCTCCTGCAGCTCCTCGAGCACAGCACAGTCCAGGGAGAGGATTTAAAATGATTGACCATGGCAAGAGAATGGTTTTAAATTGGGAGCAGAAGCAAAGCTGGAGCGTTTCCAGGTCAGAGAGAAAAATAAGTTTCTCCCAAGGATGGGTCTGACTCTGGCAAGATTTTCTCCCGCTACCTCACACAGGGACGAGCTTCAACATCCCATCCCCAGGCAGGGGGATGCAGGGTGATGGGAACAGGGTCTGCATCTCACAGGAAAAGGCACCTTGTCCTGGCCTTGCTCCAAAACTCTTGGACAGCAACACAACGGAAGGCACTGAGCCCCCAAAAACATGTGCCTCTTGCAGGGAGCTCTTGGCAACCACCCACAATCCCCTGGAGTGTGAACCCCCCAGCATCCACCTGTCCTCAGGAAATCCCATAATTCCCATTTCTGGGCTTCAAGATGCTCTTAACCAGCATTCAACAAATTGAGTTCAAAGGGACAAAGACTCCTATTCAAGCACTTTCCCGGGTGGAAGTGTTCTAACTCATACTTTGCTCCTATGAGTAGCCCCTGCAAGCTGCCAGGCTGCTCCCAGGAGTCCCTGTTTGCACAGTTTAGCCATAATTACTTTCTCCTCTTTCTCCAGCCAGCCTCCAAGCACTTCTTTGCAGGGGGAATTGCTATTCCCTTGTCAGAAGATGGGATGCCTGCGTAATTGAGAGAGAACAGCAGCCTGTTTCTGACTGAGGCTCTTTTCTGCCTCCCTCCCACTCACTGCTTATTGTATGGGAAGGAGAAGCCCTCAAGATATGCTGGACAGACTCTTGGAAATAACCTTTTTCATCTCAAAGATCCTGCTGAATTTTAGATTAAAAAGGAAGCTTTTCTTTCAATAATGTATTTCCCCCTTGGCTCTCTGGCTATCAAGTAACTTTCCCTGAACAGAAAGCTCAAAAGATGAAGCTTCCCCAAATTCAGATTCATAAACTGAATCTCTTACCTCCCAGAAGCCTGGCTGGAGAGAGGAAAGGCAATCAGGGCATGAATTTCATATTAAGAAGAATAAATAAAGCAGAACCTCTTTTATTTCATTCCTTCTGGCTGTGCAGGTGAGCAGGGGTCATTAACCACTGCTTAAATCACCACATCTGGAAGGAGAGGGTCACCCAGCCCTGGCACTCCACAGACCCTGAGCAGCTGCAGCCACCAGCAAAGGGAGAGCTAAGCCCCTGGAATGGTGGTGTTGGCCTTGGGGGGAGCTTAAACACAGCACTGCCGTGTGGGGCCAAAGAACCCAAACTAACCTGTGCAATCCTTCCCTGCGGCTCTGCCCTCTCCAGGTCTTTACACCTCTGCAAGAGCATCAGCTGGAGCGATGGCCTGGCCAGGGGAGCCTGTGCCAGATCCCACCATTGTGATCTGACACCCCTGCAGTTACACAGGCGTGGAGGGGACACAGCACTGACAGCACACAGAGGACAGAGCACAGGCTCATCCTCAGAAGTCCTCACAATCTCAGGAAATACAAAACTGCAGATTTCAAAATGCTGCTCTTCACAGTCACAGTTTTAGCGAAGAAATTGCAGGTTTCTTGGAGAACCACAGGCACTGACCCCCCTTATGTGGGCTGAGCTGAGATCCCAGGAAAGGCAGGAGTGAAAGTCCTTCGGGTCACCTTGGCAATGGCAAAAATCCCACCCAAAGGCATTCGGGCCCTGTGCTGAGCCACTGCAGCTCTGTGTGTAACATCTGCCAGGCTGAGCGTTGTAGGAGCACATCCCAACAGCCTGTGCAGCTGCTGGATCACTGCAGCCACATCCCAAAGCCTGTGGCCAAACAGTAACTGCAGGTTTGGGGGTGGGCTCTGCCGGGGGCTGCACCAGGTGCTCCAGAGGAGGGCACAGCCTGGCCGAGCTCATCGCTCTGGGATGGGCTTCACCTGAGATTGACTCATCCGCTGTTCATTTTGATGCTCCTGAAAATCCCATCCAGGCCAAAGCTCAGCCCAGCTGCACATCAGCGAGCCTTGTCAGGGTTAATGATGCCAGTACTTGGCTGAACCAATTCCTGCTGCAGTTCCCCCCAGACCAATTGTTTTCCTGCCATTGGAGCTGTATAATGATCACCTGGGAACTCCAGGTAACCTTGCAACCTCTCATTTCCCTGTTAGCAGCACACAGGTAGCAGCAGCTGTGTCAGGCAGTAATCCCTCCTTTTGGGCTGAGAAATAATGGGAAGCTCCTCAGGAGGTGATCCGACCTGCAATAAGGAGCACAGCAGCAGGTACAGCTGGGGAGAATATTGATGGCTGGATCTCCTTTCAGGGGCTGCATTCCCACACGTGGGCACAGATAGCACAGAGCTGTGATCAATAGATGGACGGGGTTGGTTTTCAGGGCATCAGCAGAGGATTCATTCCACGGCTGCAGATCCTGTTACCATGCAAATGTGCTGCTTGTTTTGTTTGTACAAGCAGCACAAAAAGTCAGGCACCAGTCTCTGCAACAGGGACAGGACCCAACAGGGTCCTGTGTCAGAGGAGGGCTTAGGTTGGATATTAGGAAAAGGTTCTTCCCCCAGAGGGTGCTTGGGCACTGGACAGGCTCCCCAGGGAATGGGCACAGCCCCAAGGCTGCCAGAGCTCCAGAAGAATTTGGACAACACTGTCAGGGACAGGGTGGGATTGTTGGGGTGTCTGGGCAGGACCAGGGGTTGGACTGGATGATCCTTATGGGTCCGTTCCAGCTCAGGACATTCCATGATATTCTATGAAATTAAACAAAGGGCTTTAATTCCTTTTGCTTTTCATCCTGCCTAACCCTAAACTGCTGAGGGCAGGCAGTCCCGACAGCAGCCGTGATTCATTCCTGGCACAGCCTGGTTTTGACACAACAGCAGCCGCCAACAATTTGCAACTCCATAAACGGGATGCACAATTCTAATTTATGTGTGAGCTAATGGATCGTTGCTCCTGTAATAAACTGCTCAGAGTGGGCTGGATTTATCAGCAAGCGGGTTGCCCTTTACACATTTTTATTTAATTTTGCTTTATTTCGTGAGGTGCCAAGTCAACAAATGATTAAATATGAGCAAATATTTTTCCACTGGAGTTTTATCAAGTTACCTAATCCAGTTAAGAGATGGAATGTAATTGCTCCTGGAAGCAAAGCCTGTTTTCCACCAGGGTTCTCAATTTAAATAAATAAATAAATAGAAAGGGTTTCCCTTCTGAGTAAAGCAGGAGGTTACGGAGTGTGTTGTGCCTGGAAAATAAATAGGAAACTTGTTGAGATAACGGAGGCTTTGGATGGGATTTTTCACAGCTCTGTTCTCACAGTCGGTGCCTGCAGAAGGCATTTGCTCCCCTTACCCACTTTGGGAAGCTGTCTCTGTCTGTTGCTGCTCAGCAGCCTTCCCCTGTGGGGCACAAATCAGAGTCCCTTGTCCCCAAAGAGTCACTCGTCTCTCTCTGCTCCCTTTTCCCTTCCAAGATGCGTGGGGAACCAAGGAACCTCCCCTCCCCTGCTCCTGCACGGCCACCGCTGGGCCCGTCCCAGGTCCCAGCTCGCAGGGCCATAACCAGGGAAGTGGCTCTTCACAAGCCCATCGGCTGCTCAGCTGCTCCTTCTGCCCAGCAGAAGGGCAGCAATTACAGGAGAAGGTTTTAGAAAGCTCGGGGAAGGGGGCAGGGGGCTTCCAGAGGAGGGGCACGGAGCATTAGCGAGTCTGCTGGCAGCACCAGGCAGTTCATTAAACGCTCCCGGGAGCCGCAGCCCGTCGCTGTTTACGGCGGCGAGGGCAGAGGTTAAAGTGCTTCACTTGGCAGATTCGCGTGATTTAGGGCTTCGGGTTCATCAGGTCGAACCACAAACCGTATTTGAGTTACCGCCAGTCACTATAAATATTGGAGGACACGAGGGCCTGGGAAAACTTCGCTCTCCATCCTCCGTGCAGCATTCCCAAACCGCCCATGGCAGCATCCCTTCACCCAGGGCTGCCTCTGAGCAGGATTTTGGGTGAGAAAACCTCCCTGCGGAAGGTGACAGAGACCCAAACCTCAGGGCAGAGGAGCTGGAGGCTCCCAGGAGCCTTGGCCCGGTGCATCCGTTCTAAGCTGCTCCTGACAGAAAGCCCAGCCTTGGAGGGCAGCTCCACTCCGGGAGGTGCAGCTCCAGCGAGGGATTACCTGTATCACACCTTCTGCTCCTCTGTGTCTGAATCACCCCAGTGAGCGCAGCCGAGGAGCCTCTGGCTCGCCAATGCTGCCACCTATAGCGACTCTGCAGCAGCAAGCAGCTCCCGGGGCTGGCCCGGAGCCGCACGCAGGGCACAGCACCGGGACAGGAGCCCCTGGAGAGGATTTCCAGGAGCACAGAGGAGGCTTGGCCGCTCCCCGCCCCGAGACCTGAGCGCAGAGCTCGCCTGTGCCCAGCCTGCTCCGTGCAGCACCCACGCCAGAGCTCCTGTAGGAAGCCTTGGAAGTCAGAGCTCAGCCCCTGCAGAGAGGGTAAAGAATAGCACGGGAAAACGCATCCAAGGAAGGAGAGGGCAGCTCTGCAGGCAGCAGATTTAAAGGGAAGCACAAGGAAGAGGAGCAGGTGTGGGTGAGGAGTGCTGAGGGACAAAAGGGCAGCATCAGCTGCTTGCCTGAGTCTTGGATGGACTCTGATGGAGGGAAGGGCAGGTGGGGGCTGTCTATGCTGCTGCCCCTTCCTCAGCACCAGTTTGGGCTCTGGTCAGGCTGGGGACGTGCTGGTGCACACTCCAGGAAGGCTGGCTGAGGAAAGGTGCAGGGCACAGGCTCTGTCTGTGTCTGTGCTGCCAAAGACAAAGACAAATCTCTGAAAATCTGGCTATCTGAGCAGCCCCAAGTCTGCCACTGTGGCAGGGCCAGGCCACAACTATCATGGATTCAGCCAAAGCTGCTGATCACTATCCAGATAAATGAAATCAGAGAATCACAGACTAGTTTGGATTGGAAGGGACCTTAAAGCTCATCTGGTCCCACCTCCTGCCATGGGCAGGGACACCTTCCACTGTCCCAGGCTGCTCCCAGCCCCATCCAGCCTGGCCTTGGGCACTTCCTGGGATGGAGCAGTCACAGCTTCTTTGGGCAGCCTGTGCCAGGGCCTCACCACCCTCACAGGGAAGAATTGTGTAAATTACTGTAAATATTCAGGAAATGATAATTCAGCCATCCCTGCACTGGCCTCCACTGCTGCTGCTCTGCCTTTGAAGCCAAACTCCGGGTGTTTGCAGGTATGTTTCTGGTTGTACCTTTACTGCCAGACACGGTGTGTTCCTCTCAGATTTCCAGCACACTCAGAGCAGCCCATAAATATTGCATCTTTTTTTGTTTTAATTTGAAGCTGTCTTGCACACTGAGCTGTCTAATCCATGCAACATCTGCTCGGAGCAGGCAGCAATCTCTTAAATGCCACTGTGCACTTAAGAAGTTCTCAGCAGCTCTGCGGGAGCCCCGGGAAGAATTTAACTGATATAAGGCACCTCCCACAGCTCGAGCTAATGATCACAATACAAACGACATTTGCATGCTATGATATTCCTTTTGTGCAGAAGGCGACCTGCGCACCAGCATCCATTCATTGCTGGCAGCTTGTTTGCACTCCGGCTGAACGTTATGTCCCAGCCCAGGTGATGTTGCCCACTGCCCCAGCAGGTGCCCTGGTTTCCTGCTGCCCCTCAGGGTTCTCTTCTGGGTGTTGTGGCCCCTTGCATGCTTGGGGAAGACTGGGGGTGTTTAGGGACACCTGGAAAGGGGATGTTGCACAATGCCCCGGCCCCCACAGCGGGGAGCGGCTGCTCTCTCGTGCTTGGTTTTGTGCTGTGCTGTGGCAGCAACCAAGGGCTGCTTCCCATTGTGGGATGCCTTTGGGCTGCTCAGAATCTATCCTGACCCTAAAAGCAGCTACTAATCAGCCCTGGCAAGGCTGAGACATCAGCACCAAAATCTGGGGAAAGAGAGAATTGCCAGTGCTGCTCCGGAGCTTCCCGCTGAGACCCTCGGCAGCACCAGCAAATCCCTTCAGTTTGTGTCTTTATGCCTAATATTTTTCCACTCTTAATTTACTTTATTTTAATTGATTGAGGTCTCCTGTGGTGTAGCAACTTATTGGAAAGGAAGGCAGTAACATACAAGAAGAAAAACCAGCCCTAATATTTACTCCCTTGCCTCGGGGATTCGCACAGCTCCCCTGCCCCAGTCCTTAATGACACAAACCAATAATGGTTCAACTACTGCAGCCCAAGGGACTCAAAATCAATGGCATGATGTTGAAATTACAGAAGATTTGTTGAAAAATGTTGTTTCCTATTGTTTGCTCACTGCAAATCCTGACAGCACCACCAGAGCCAGTTCATGCACTGAAACCTCCCAGCTGGCAGCAGTTTAACAGCGACATCAACGCTGTAAAATGCACTTTTAGGTCATTCTCTGCCAGCAGCTTGAGCTGTGGGGAGGGGCAGAAAGGCAGGAATTGGGACTTCTGCTTAGAACGAGGCCTAGGGGAAAAGTTTCCTTTTTCTAAGTGGCTGCATTGTGCTCCCTCTTCCATGTCCTGCTGCTGCCTGACCCGAGCCACTGCTGAGTCCCCCCGGCAGCCTGACAGCGGCCCCCCACTCCTGAGCCCCCCTTCAAGCCAGTACTGACTCCAGGAAGGGACTCCCTGGGGTTCACTTGCCCTGAAGAGCTGTGGCAGAGCATCCCTTGCCTCCCCGTTGGTGTGAGGGAGGACTCGCTGGGAAATCTGGACAGAGCGCAGCAGGAGTGGGATGGATCTGAGTCACCCAGCACCCCCTCGATCTGTTCAGCAAATCCACATCTGATTTTGCAGAAGAGACATGACTAAACAAAGCAACAGTGCTTTAATTTTGCAAGCTCTCTGACCTCAGGGCTGTCGCAAGAGCAGAATCTTCCTTTGCCTTTTGTTTACTCAAAGAAATTAAAGAACACAACAGGAGTAGCTTAGAAATAGCAATGGGTTGACTTGCTCTGAGTCAGGACAGACCTTCAGAAGAGAAATACCTGAAATCCCTCTCCCCTGCCTGCCATTGCCGGGCTCAACAAAGCAGCCAACAAGACAGATTTTAATGGGATCTAAATCGAGGAAGACAAAAAGAGGGGAAAATGGAGAAACTGAATTAAAAATGCTTCCAGAGCTGAGATGCCAGACAAGATAAATAGGGATCATCATTCCTCCACTCAGGGAGGTGCTGCCACAGCGCTGCTCACCTGGGTAAGGCAGAGGTAAAATTAATGCCACCACAGGCACATTAATGCCACTCACCCCTGGCCCATTTGTCTCCTGCTGCCGGGCTCCAGGTCTGCCCCGACACCTTCCCTGTGCTGCAGGCAGCCAAGCCAGGCAGGAGTTTGGTTTTTCACTCCTCAGTCTGCTGCTGAATCCATAGGGTGAATGCTGGGAGGGGCATGGTGAGGTCTGACCACCCCCAGCTGCCCCCAGATGTGGGACTGGAGCTGGGGGAAGCCCTGTCCCGGTGCCCAAAGGCAGCACAGGAGGGGAGAGAGCAGCAGAGTGGTAGCAGTGGGATGCACATCCACCCAGGCAGTGGACATGGGGACCTGGGGGATGTGTCCACCCAGGCAGTGGAGGTGGGGACCAAAACTGGCTGCCCTGTGTTGGCCCTCGACTGGTGCTGGAGCAGGAGCCGAGCTCCCCGTGCAAGCCCCAGGCTGTATCTTGGATACGAGTCCCCATCTCTCCCTTCCAGTGCCAGAGCTTGGGGCTGTCCCCACTGTCAGGGTTCACCAAAGGCTCAGGGGGGTCCTTTCTGTCCCCTTGTCCTTCTGCAGAGTCCTCCAGGTGACATTTCGGGAGAACTGGAAGCTGTGAAATTTAAGCATCAGGAGCTCAATCCATTAGCGTCCTGACAAGCCTTTCAGAGATTTACAATGGGTTTTACCACCTGCTGAAGGTGCAGCAATGAATTTCCATCTCTAACTCATTCTTGGGCCAAGATTTACAGCTGCCATCAGCCCCGTGCTGTCACTCAGTCCCCTCCGACCAGGTGGGGAAAGGTCACTTTTTAGAGACACAAATGATGAGGCTGTGACCAAGCCACCTGCTTCCGCCCCAGCCAGGCTCCACCTGCCCTGAGCCTGTCCCCAGAGCAGTGACCGTCACCAAGGGCTTCAGCAGGGGGAGAATTAACTTCCCTGTGACCCATGAGAGACCCTCAGGGACCCAGGGGATTTGTGTCACTGCTCGCCTCTTCCAGGGACTTCCTAACTCCACGGAGCTTTGAAGCCAAGAGGGAAGGGGATGTGAAGGAGACAGGTCTCTGTTTGCTCCCAATATTTATTGCAAATGAAACCTCCTGCAATTTGGGATCCAAAATCCCTGCCAGCTTCCCGCACTCCACAATATTTTCTCAAATATTGCAATCCCAGCATGGCAGCCCTTGTCTTTGGAAGCTCTTCCGTGCCTGGGGGCTCTCCCTGCTCACACATTTCCCTGCTGTTTAGTGTAAATCCCATCTCTTAATTTCGCTCCCTTCCTCCTTCAGATAAGTCTCTCCCCATCCTTATGCCCAGGATCTGCCAGGAGGGATTTTATCCTCGCTTTACACGCTGCTCTTTTTTTTGGGTGCTAGAACGGAACATGCTTACTGAAAAATAAACCTTTTCATAACTTACAAGAACAGCAATAGAACGTGAGTAGGAGCTTATAAAGGGAGAGAAATAAAAGATTAATTTCCTCCTATTTTACGCTGCAGCATTTAATGTATGGCAGTGGCTGTTCCTGTTGCCTCTAGAGTCTATCAGCAGCTGTAAACAGCCCTCCACGTACACAACACAGCGACCTGCCTGTACAGGGAGACAGAGCAGTTGGTAAACTCAGGGGCTGGTGAAATTATCTCTAAACATAAAATCACAGCCCTTGGGAAGAGAAGGGGAGAGACAAGACAGGCACAGACACACGAGTTTTTTCCTCGGCTTACACCAAGCCGAGCTGCTGCGTGTGAATGCCAGCAGGAGAAATTTCAGCACATAAATAAAATTAAAATGCGCAAATTACTGGCCTCAGGGAGCTGCCCCTGAGAAAACCCGAGCTGGGGTGTTCCCCCTCACTGTGTGCACACGGACGTGGTCACCGCATTTCTGCCAGGGGCTGGGAATCACCAAGCGCTGCCTTGCCCTGGCTGCTGCACACGTTTGAGGCTCATTTCCAAAGGGAACGCAGGAGCTGCACAGCTGGATATTAAATGGATATATTCATCTCTGCGGGTGGGCAGCCATTAGTGTGTAGCCTTTGTGTTACAGCAATTCCCAGGTGCAGGAGGCCGGAGGGATGGGGGAGAGGAGGCAGCCGGGCGGGTGCTCCCCACGGCTGGAGCAGCCTGTCCTCGCCCAGGATCCTCCGGAGAGCAATCCTGCAGGCAGCTGGGAGCCCCTGTCCCCGCAGGCAGCCTGCACCCTCCCAGTGATGCCATGAAGATTTTTGCCTTTTCTTTTATACCCGTTATACCTTTTTACAACTCCTGTATTCCTAGTGCTTTTTGCCTCCATTCTTGGACTTGTTTGTCAAGCTGAGAGACTCAACATTTTAGAAGCTTCGTAGCCGGGGATCAGTGTGCCCCAGACCCCAAGGTCCTCTCCAGAACACATTCTGTAAACCAAGATAGAACCATCCAGGGGAAGGTTCCTTGGGGAGGGGGGGCTCACTTGAGCCTCTCATTGGGGAATCTTTGATAGATCTGCTAATTAGTAACACCTATAATGTTATACCCGATGTAGGGGGGGACAGAGACGCACACATACTCGGTGGGTGCATCTCGATGCATTTGACCTGGACGTGTGCAACTAAGGATCCTTACAATAAATACCAAGGTAAAATCCCTTTTCCCCTTCTAACCGTGTTTGACTCTTGATTTTAAGACCAGGAAAAGGCATCACCAGGTGTGGTCACAGCAATAGGAACTCTGGCTTTAGGGGACACCCCAGGTTATGAACCACCTCACAAGGAGGTGGCAGCCCCTGCCTGGCCCAGAGCCCCCATGCCGTGGCTTTGCTCTTTGACAGATTTCTCCGTACTTTTCGATTTTCATCTTCAAACCCCTCCTTGAAACCACACACCCCCGGTGCCAGTGCAGTGTTGCTGCAGCAGTGGCCGTCGGAGCTGTGACAGCTCAGCCCAGCGTGCTCCTGGACACGGGCGGGACATGACCTGGCCTCTTGGCAGAGTTCCCAGCATGGGATCTGCCTAAACGCCCTGTCCACAGCAAAATGCCCCAATCTGGCAGGATCTCCCTCCTCTCCCCTCATTTCTCACACTGCCCTTGGGTTTTTCCTACTGCTCTTTTGCCGGATCCTTTGCACAACGTGTTTGGCCCTGGATTGCTAAGGGAGCTCCTCTCCCTTCCCCAGCACTCCGGCTGCACCCCGAGCAGGGAAGACGCGGGGTAGGACAGGCACTGTGGGATTCAGGCCTGCTTGGTGTCATGACACCCTCCCATGGGGTTTTGGGCTCCTTTCTCTCTAACCCCAACCACCTCAGAGCTACCTGCAGCAGTGGGGGGTGAAAATACTGGGGGAAGGGAGATTTGTTCCCTGGCATCGTCCTTATAATGCACATGGGGAAATTAACTTAAAGCCTGGGTTATGAAGAGAGCTAATTAGTTAATCCATGTAAAGTGCTTTAAGACTGGAATGAGGGGAAAGAATAGCTAATGGGGGAGCTCAGACAGGGCTCTCCTGATGCAAAGTGAATTTCAGACAAGAAATCCTTACTGTAGAGAATGGAGTTAAATTCAAGGGCTTGTCTAAAAGAAAAACCTCAGAATTGATCACATCCCAGTGAATAAAGATAGTCCATCAGTTCAAGGGCATCTTACACGGATATCCGTGCCCACTAATTATTGTGCTTGAAACCAGCCTTCCTGGCAGATTCCCAGAGTCGATGCATCGAGGACCTCTGTGTCAACATTAGCTTTACACCAGACGGATAATTGGTGGTAAGTACCCAGAGCTGGACTGTGCTGGACAACATAATGGCAAAAATTAAATTCTTCCAACAAAATAGCTCTTTGCAAGCGTGTTCAAGCAAACCAGGCTCAGGAGAGAGCTCCTTTGCGAGGCAGCACAATTACAGAGCAATTAGAGGGGCGAACTTCAGCAGCTCACCTGCACAACACCTATTTTCTCCTCTACAATTGTCTGTCAAATCTTCACACATTTCCTTTGTTCCAAACAACAGTCACTGGCTGAATTACCATCAGCAAGAACACTGTGCAGCCCTACAGCCAGCAGGAATCTGGGAATGGTGTCTCAAAGCATTTGCCAAAGGCTTCTGCATACTCATTTCTGGCCAAATCCTGCACTTTTTAGAAAAATTGTTCTCCCCATGGGCTCTCCCAGGAGAAATGATTTGCACCTCTGAGCATTGGCCATGTTGGTACCCAGGAGATGATACTCATGTCTCCACTGGGCTCTGCAAACACCGGTGTGCCAGTGGGGAGAGCATCCAAACCGGGCAGTGCTCGTTCAGTGGGGCTGGATGTCCCCTGCCGGAGCAGCTCCTGTCCCCACCCTCGGTGGCAGCTCCGGGGGTACCAGTGTGTGGCAACAGGAACAGGAAATCTTTGTTGCCCTCCCTGCAGCCCTGAGATAAACCATCTGCGTGTTTGTTTTAACACCTTCCTTCCCTCCAGCTGGCTCTCGTGTGAGCAGACTCTGGGTGCTGGTAACCAACATGGAATGGCTGAGCTGTGTCAGGGGAAGTTTAGGACGGATATTAGGAAAAGGTTCTTCACCCAGATGGTGAACAGACTCCCCAGGAAAATGGTCAAGGAGCATTTGGACAACAGTCTCAGGGACACAGTGGGATTGTTGCGGTGTCCTGTTCAGGGCCAGGGGTTGGGTACAATGATCCTTGTGTGTCCCTTCCAGCCTGGGATTTTCCACGATTTTATGATTCTAAGATGCCATTGCTGTGGCCAGGGAAGCCTGACACCATTCCCCTTCTCCCTCCCAACCTGCACCGTGGCTGGACTGATCCTTGGGACCTGGGCCATGGGGACCCATCCCTGGAGATGCCCAAGGAGCGACTGGACGTGGCACTCAGTGCTCTGAGCTGGGTGACACGGTGGAGATCGGTCACAGGTTGGACTCAATGATCTCACAGATTTCTTCCAACCTGAATGATTCTGTGATTCTGTGACCCCAGGATGCTGGAATTTGGAGACCCGCCAGGATTCTGGGATGTGGGAAGCAGCCAGACCCTCCACCCTGGGGTTCTCCTGCTGCCAACAGCCACTTGGCCATACGGAAAGGCTGAGCTGTACCAAGCTGTGCAGAGCTGTACCGAGCTCCCACTCACCCTGAGTGGCACGAGAGGGAAGCAGAGGTGACAGTGATGCAGACAGCTTGAATGAGTCCGGCTGCTCTGTCTAGCGAATGGCACAAATTGGATTATGTTGTGAAGTTTCCGATGAGGACAGCTCTGCTGTTTGAGTGGCATTTCCATATTCTGTCGAGCAACCCACATGCCCATAAAATCTGATAAGTTTTCTCGGTCATCACTTTGTGTATTTTTATGAGTCTATTAAAATGTGATTTACATTTTTCCAATTTCCCCCCCCTCTTTTCCCTTCAATATGCCCAAGGGATGGCTGAATTAGATTGGAGGGAGCCCAGGACCATATGGCCAATTGGATTAGGCTCTCCTAAGTGCTCAGCAGAAAGTAATAGGGGTTTGAAACCTGGATCCCAAATTCTGGATGCCTGTCTTGTGTGAATTGCCAAACAGCTCTGTTTTATAAGGCTCTTGCGGAGTGCTGGAGCCCATGGCGTGGTGACAAGGATGCCCAAGGTCTGTCCTGGCAGCTGACTGGTGGCAAAGACATCAGGGCTAGTGCTGGGGTGGCACTTGAGGCACATGGCCACATCCACCCCCTTCCTCACACTCTGAAATTAATCACCAGTTAATCGTTGTTCAAAGTGAGTAATTTTAGTCAGAACAACACTTTCTGTTTGAGTCGACAGAAGCGTGAGTTGTGCTTCCTGTGTTTCTGCTTGCTCAGGGCAAACGCTGTGACGTTCCTGGGACAAGACCACAAAGGAGATGCTTGTGCTGCTGGATGGAAATTTCCTTTCAAATTTGAGAGAATATTTGTAGGAATTCCTTTCTCTGCTATTTGCTCAGTTCTGCTAACAACAGGCTGCCAGCCGGGTTCAAGGACAGCCGAGCAACGGGCTCTGAGCAGCCGCTGTAATTCTCTTTGCTCTGAAGAGACAGAGGGAGACTAATAGAAAAAGCAGCAGCAGGAGGATTTGTCAAGAAAAATAATCATTTTCAGGCCAAAGAGGCTTTGCTAGCTATCTTGATAGTGAGCAAATGGCAGGAGCAAAAGGACTCCTGAGCCTGCCCCTCGTTACTGAAAGAAGAAAATTAGGGCAATTGCAGTTGAACAGAAAACTAACATTTGGCTTTTTGCCCCCCTCAGCTGCTCTCCTTGTCCCCGAGACCCTCCCAGCCCCCTGCCCAGGGCCAGGAACCATTTTCCAGCCCCTGTTTTCATCCACAGGGCAGCTTTTGTTCCGAGTGTCACCGAGCAGCGCTGAGGCAGCGCAGGCAGCTCCTGCCACCTACAGCGAGAGTCCGGAGGGAGCAGGGACATTGGGGACCGGGGGGCACAGAGGGGACCAGGCAGGGAC